>NC_064252.1:63744123-64050873 GCF_003254725.2 Canis lupus dingo | reverse complement strand
GACTACAAATATATTAATAAACATATCACTGATGACCATAATAAGAATAATACATTTTCTTTAGAATAGTGTTTTTATTTCTATTTTCAAGCATCTTCTCTTACCTCTCTGTCCCTTTCCCTACTCCCTTCCCCACAATAACCAGGAAAATGGGATTCTGTTACCTGTATACACGTGTAACATTACCTCATTAAAAAGAGGGGCACCTGGATGGCTCAGTCGGCTAAATGTCTGTCTTTGGCTCAGGTCCTGGGAGTGCCATATCGGGCTCCACACTCAGCAGAGAGTCTGCTTCTCCCTTTCCCTCTGCCCCTCCCCCTGCTTGTGCGCGTGCACACATTCTCTCTCTCTCAAATGTAAAAGAAATTTACTTTAAAGAAAAAAAATAGAATCTTCCTCTTCCACTCCAAACTTTCAAGTAAATTTGCCTCCCTAAAGATGCTATGAATCTTGGAGCTTTGCTGCTTCATCCTGTCTCTTTGACAAGTACAGCTTTAACTTTTGTCAGTTTTGTCCTCACTGTTATTCTCTCTTCCCTCTCCCCTCACTTGTACTGTCTGCAATGAGAGAATGAGAGATTAGCCTGGTGCTTGAGCAAGTCCTATGCTACCAACATACAACTGAGTAGGAGTTTTTTACCCTACATGGTGACACAGGTGCTTGGTATAGTGTCAACTACACTCAGGTGGTTTTAGTTTCAAACTACTTTATTTTTGCTTCCTGTGGAATCTTCTCCAAATTTTTCTTTAGTTTTTTTTTTTTAATTCACTCAACAAATATTTACTTTGTGTCCTCCACTATGCCAAAAGTGCAGAATAGAACTCAAAGCTCTAATTTTATTTGCTGAGGCTGCAGCCATATGCTTAGCATAATTTATAGTCAGTGGTCAATGATCAGTTTCAGGATATTCGAGCTTTATACATTTATTACTTCTCTAGCTATTTAGCCCAAAATATTACATGATAGTCTTAAGTACTTTGTATGATCCACTATGCAGAGCTTTGTGACTCCTCTAGTCCTTTCCCATCTTATCACTTTTATATAATTTATTTCCTTTTCAGTGACTTAACTAGTTACTCTTCAAGAACTTTAATCTTTTCTGACTCGATGTCTAAGTGATTAAGGTCACTGTGAATTCTGACTTGGTATCTCAGTGCTAAACACATTCCCTTCCTTTCTTTCATCTTGTCCTGCCATGAAAACACTGTTGAGATCTGCAAGAGAGATGGAAGGGAGACATACGTTTAAATGATTTCTAAGTGCCTATTCCAATAGTTAAAATTGTTGAGATATCACATCTGGACAATTGACATTTATTATTAGAATGTATTTCATTCTTAGAGCTGTGACGTTGGAATCCTTGAGCTGTGTGGGTAGTCATCCTGACAGGTTTGTTCGTTAAAACATGGGTCTCCTATTAAGTTTAAATGATCACTACAGTGAAAGACCTACAGCTGGAATGGAAGAAAAGCTGCAGAAAATTACTGAAATAAAGGATGGGATTTGGCAGACTGGGGTTGGAGCAAAAGAAGTGTGAAACAACAGGTGCCATGGGTTATCAGCATTTTTAATTAACATCTGTTTTTAGCCTGAAGCACTTTGCGGAGAATGCTTCACCAGGGCCTGTAGTCAGAGATAAACACAGACTATTGAGAAGTAGCTGAGTAGGAAAACATAAAGGTTTTCCTTGAGAGGGAATAATCTTGGAGGTTATTCACTGAATATACACATCAAAGGGAAACCCCTATTAAAACGATACGTTTTTATATCATTTATTTTGATACTTAATGTATATATAAAGTCACAGTAAAGGTATGAAAAGCCACAATGCATAATAATACAAGTGTTCACTTCTACTTATACCTGGGCTTGGAACTTGGAGGTGGTTCTGAGGGGACTTTTGCCTTTTCTGCATAGTTTGAATTTTGAAAAGGAGACAATATTTATGTATTACATTCATAATTAGAATAAAAAAATTAATAATCTATGGCATAAGGTATTGTGGAAACTTAAGAATTTTTCATATTGGGGAAAAATGGAAAGAATTTTGAAAATAAAAACAAAGGCAATAAGGGTTTGGGCAAAGGAATGAAAGTTTTTTTTCTTTTTTAAATAGTTTTCTTGATTAGCTTTTGTTAGATATAAAAATGTTCACTAATGTCATCTAACAGTAAGATCCTAACTGTAAAATAAAAACAGTATATAACTCCAAGACACAAGCTTCCATTATTTTGCCTTTAGTCCAATGAAAAGTTCAGGTTTGGTTTGTTTTGCATTGTTTGTGGAAAGAAAACTTTCTTAGAAAATTTTTAATGGATACTACTATGTTACATATATTCTACATAAACTGCTAATTCAATTTTTTTTTAATTTTATTTTTTATTGGTGTTCAATTTGCCAACATATAGAATAACACCCAGTGCTCATGCCATCAAGTGCCCCACTCAGTGCCCGTCCCCCAGTCGCCCCCACCCCCCGTCCACCTCCCTTTCCACCACCCCTTGTTCATTTCCCAGAGTTAGGAGTCTCTCATATTCTGTCTCCCTTTCTGATATTTCCCACGCACTTTTTTCTCCTTTCCCCTTTATTCGCGTTCACTATTTTTTACATTCCCCAAATGAATGAGACCATATAATGTTTGTTCTTCTCCGATTGACTTATTTCACTCAGCATAATACCCTCCAGTTCCAAACACGTCGAAGCAAATGGTGGGTATTTGTCATTGATAATGGCCGAGTAATATTCCATTGTATATATAGACCACATCTTCTTTATCCATTCATCTATCAGTGGACACCGAGGCTCCTTCCACAGTTTGGCTATTGTGGACATTGCTGCTATAAACATTGGGGTGCAGGTGTCCCTAGCATTTCACTGCATCTGTTATCTTTGGAGTAAATCCCCAGCAGTGCAATTGCTGGGTCATAGGGCAGATCTATTTTTAACTCTGAGGAACCTCCACACAGTTATCCAGAGTGGCTGCACCAGTTCACATTCCCACCAACAGTGCAAGAGGGCTCCCCTTTCTCCACATCCTCTCCAACATTTGTTGTTTACTGTCTTGTTAATTTTACCCATTCTCACTGGTGTGAGGTGGTGTCTCATTGTGGTTTTGAATTTGTATTTCCCTGATGGCCAGCGATGCGGAGCATTTTCTCATGTGCTTGTTGGCCATGTGTGTGTCTTCCTCTGTGAGATTTCTTTTCATGTCTTTTGCCCATTTCATGATTGGATTGTTTCTTTGCTGTTGAGTTTAATAAGTTCTTTATAGATCTTGGGTACTAGCCCTTTAACTGAAACGTCATTTGCGAATATCTTCTCCCATTCTGTAGGCTGTCTTTTAGTTTTGTTGACTGTTTCTTTTGCTGTTCAAAAGCTTCTTATCTTGATGAGGTCCCAATAGTTCATTTTTCCTTTTGTTTCCCTTGCCTTTATGGATGTATCTTGCAAGAAGTTACTGTGGCCAAGTTCAAAAAGGGTATTGCTTGTGTTCTCCTCTAGGATTTTGATGGAATCTTGTCTTACATTTAGATCTTTCATCCATTTTGAGTTTATCTTTGTGTATGGTGTAAGAGAATGGTCCAGTTTCATTCTTCTGCATGTGGATGTCCAATTTTCCCAGCACCATTTTTTGAAGAGACTGTCTTTCTTCCAGTGGGTAGTCTTTCCTGCTTTGTCGAATATTAGTTGACCATAAAGTTGAGGGTCCACTTCTGGATTCTCTATTCTGTTCCATTGATCTATGTGTCTGTTTTTGTGCCAGTACCACACTATCTTGATGACCACAGCTTTGTAGTACAACCTGAAATCCGGCATTGTGATGCCCCCAGCTAAGGTTTTCTTTCTTAAAATTCCCCTGGCTATTCGGGGTCTTTTTTTTTTTAAGATTTTATTTATTTATTCATAGACACGAGAGAGAGAGGCAGAGACACAGGCAGAGGGAGAAGCAGGCTCCATGCAGGGAGCCCGACGTGGGACTCGATCCCGGGTCCCCAGATCACACCCCAGGCTGCAGGCAGCACCAGACCGCTGTGCCACCGGGGCTACCCTACTCGGGGTCTTTTCTGATTCCACACAAATCTTAAGATGATTTGTTCCAACTCTCTGAAGAAAGTCCATGGTATTTTGGTAGGGATTCCATTAAATGTGTAAATTGCCCTAGGTAGCATTGACATTTTCACAATATTAATTCTTCCAATCCATGAGCATGGAATATTTTTCCATCTCATTGTGTTTTCCTCAATTTCTTTCAGAAGTGTTCTGTAGTTTTTAGGGTATAGATCCTTTACCTCTTTGGTTAGGCTTATTCCTAGGTATTTTATGCTTTTGGGTGCAATTGTAACTGGGATTGACTCCTTAATTTCTCTTTCTTCAGTCTTATTGTTAGTGTATAGAAATGCCACTGACTTCTGGGCATTGATTTTGTATCCTGCCACACTGCCAAATTGCTGTATGAGTTCTAACAATCTTGGGGTGGAGTCTTTTGCATTTTCTATGTAGAGTATCATGTCATCTGCAAAGAGGGAGAGTTTGACTTCTTCTTTGCCAATTTGAATGCCTTTTATTTCTTTTTGTTGCCTGATTGCTGAGGCTAGGACTTCAGGTACTATGTTGAATAGCAGTGGTGAGAGTGGACATCCCTGTAGTGTTCCTGATCTTAGGGGAAAGTCTCCCAGTGTTTCCCCATTGAGAATGATATTTGCTGTGGGCTTTTCGTAGATGGCTTTTAAGATGCTGAGGAATGTTCCCTGTGTCCCTACACTCTGAAGAGTTTTAATCAGGAATGGATGCTGTATTTTGTCAAATGCTTTCTCTGCGTCTATTGAGTGGATCATATGGTTCTTGTTTTTTCTCTTGTTGATGTGATCAGTTATGTTGATTGTTTTACGAGTGTTGAACCAACCTTGTATCCCAGGGATAAATCCCAGTTGGTGCTGAAGGGTAGCAGTAAATTACTCACATTATAAGTCTTAACCTGCACCTGGAACTGATGGCTGGGGCGTGGTGCAAAGTGGGGGGTGGGATAACTCAGAGACAGCTGTTAGAAAGATAGTCTGTGTATAAGAGAAGCCCACAGGTTAAGGGGAGGGAATCCTTTATTCCACAAATTCCCCCATTCCAGCCTTTTGGAAGAGCGTGGCTGGGATCTAGCCTATTCTGAGTGTGATCTGAGAAAGCCTACAACTCATGCAAGCAGAGGAGAATGCCATGCTGCTGTGAATGAGCTACCACAGGGCACACAGGTGGTCTAGTTGGTCACAGTTTTTATGAGTCTCCCTCTTGCCAAATGTACTTTTTTCCTACAAATGATAAAAATAAGACTTCCTAAGGCAAATGGCTTCAAATGTGTCATTTAGTGTAGGTTTATGTACCTTTTATGTAGAGGATAAAAGGAAAGACACCAACTTAGTTTTCTTTCCAGAGGCTTCTAATCTAATTATCAGTCAGTATTGATTGATTAATAAAAATATTAATAAAACTTTCATAATTTGCTTTCATTGCATGGCTTATTTTGTACTGTAATAGTAAATTAATCAGAAATAATTTATCTTTGCAAATTATATATAGAGAGATGGGGTAGAAAATACTTGTTAATTTGACACAATACAAGATGGAAATTTTAGGTGGCTTTCAGGTTAACAAAATTATTATAGGAAAATTTTAATACATTATGATCTAACAAATAAATACACTTAAACTGAGATCTAGTTTTACCTTTGAAACTTACACCCAACACAAAAACCATCAGTTATAATTTTAGTAAAGCACAAGACACTTCTAACAAACTCATGGTTCTAGAATAAATCAGGAACTTTGAGCTAGATTGTTACTTCTGTCCCACTTTACAGACAAAAGTTAACATAAACAGCCAGTGCATATAAATTTTTGACAGATTTATTAATCACAAATTTTTATTCCTATGCTCAACATACAGGCATACAGACCTATTGGTTCAGCAGGAGAAACTGGAGGCAAACTCAGTTGAAGTTTCTATGAAATGATTCTAAGAAACATATCTCCCTCTCTCAGCTTGTTTTATAGGACCACTATTTAACTGGTATTTCATGAACTCAGCTATCATGGAAGGTCTTGATGTCCTTAGGACCAGAATATGTTGACATATTTGTTCTAAGAAATCCTGACTGAACAGTTTATTAATTTGAGTCTTTTCTCTCTTCTTTTTAATAAGGTTGACTAATGGTTTATCTATCTTATTAATTCTTTCAAAGAACCAACTCCTGGTTTTGTTGATTTGGGTCTCTATTTCATTGAGTTCTGCTCGAATCTTTATTAAATCTCTTCTTCTGCTGGGTGTAGGATCTATTTGCTGTTTTTTCTCCAGCTCTTTTAGGTGAAACAGTAGTTATGAACAGCCCCTCTACTAAGTATTGAAGAGGATGCACTTGTTAGGAATGCTCCCTTAAGTCTTAATTTACAGTTCTAGTGTAGCACTTGCAGACTGAGGTTTTAGTCAGTTGTGGAAGTTGTTCTCAGTAATTTTTGAAAAGCCCAAGCACTAGAGTCAAATAGAACTAAGTTTGAAATCCAGCTTCATTATTTACTAGATTCATAAGCTCTTATTTCCATTTTACAGATGAGGAATTTATAAACCTCAGACATCATTTCAAAATTATAAATAATAAATTAGAAGTTACTAGCATCGGGGGATCCCTGAGTGGCTCAGTGTTTCAGCGCCTGCCTTTGGCCCAGGGCATGATGCTGGAGACCCGGGATCAAGTCGCACATCGGGCTCCCAGCATGGAGCCTGCTTCTCCCTCTGCCTGTGTCTCTGCCTCTCTTTCTCTTTCTCTGCATCTATCATGAATAAATAAATAAAATCTTTAAAAAAAGTTACTAGCATGTATTAAGTACTTAATAAGTGTGATAGCTACTTTTACTGTGTTTATGGCTCCTTCTACTATACTGTGAGTTGCTTGAAGTCAAGAACTAACATCGTTTTTCTAACCTTTTGACTTCTGGCACAGGATCTTGTGCATTAGAGATATTTTATAAACACCCTATAAAAGTAAATATACTTATAGGTGACAATGTAGCTGATGATAACTTTTGAATGATACGAATTTGAAAGCTTGTAGAGTTCAAAATGATAGAATTCTGGGCTCCTAACAGGCTGTAGAAGCCAACGAGGGGGCTGGCTCATTTCTTTGTAGAGCCAAACCTGGAAGCCATTTGGTCATTCCTTTTTAATAAACACAAGATGGCATTTCTAATCTGGAATTCAGGAACCCAAGAAGCAGAAACCTGATCTAAAGAAGAAGGACCTACAAGCCTGCAGCACATAGTTCTTTTTTTTTTTTTTCTAGTGCTATTAGAGCAGTGCTCTGGTAGAGGGTGCAAGTTTTGGAGCCAGACTGCTATACAGGTAGCAATAGGACCTTGAGTAAGTTTAAAGTGCCAGATTTATTTAGGAAATAAAAATAAAGAATGCCCAGTGAAATGTGAATTTCAGAACTGTTCAGTATAAGTAAGTCCCAAATATTATATGGGATATACTTAACACTAAAGAATTATTCATTATCTCAAATTCTAAAAATTTAACTGATTATATTGTGTATGGCAACTTTTACTTAACCTCTCTGTGCTTGAATTTTCTCATTGTTAAATGGAAGATAATAATAGTACCAATCTGATAGGGTTGTGAACATTACATGAGTTAATACATAGAAAGTACTTAGAATAGTAACTAGTATAGAGAAGATCTCAATAAATGGTACTTTGCTACCGTTGTTACCGTGGGTGTTGATGGGGTTATAACATTTATTGAAGATATTATTGCTGAGACTTCTGTCAGGTGTGATAATTAACTGGTAACAGACAGATCTATCACCAGAGACATCTATTAAACTGGAAAAAAATGTATTAAAATTTGTTTTTAGAGATTAAGTGATTGACAGTGCAGGACTCTGATCCCTGAGAGTGAAAAACAAATGAGACCAATTTTATAATCTCCCAGTTTTCCAATGGTGCGGGAGGGGAGGGGAGGAGCACTATCTAACTAGAGAGCAAGGAGGGGGAACCCAAGCAGAACACGGCTGTTTGTTGCATTGGTCGGAGTTCAGGGAATATGAGACAACTGGAATTTGTGGGTTTGTGTGCTGGAGAGGTAGATGCTGTGCAGAGAAGGAGCTCCAGAAATCTGCATAAGGGTCAGTTTAGGAGTTCCCTAAACTGTGCTTGCATAGAACAAGACTTCTCAAGGCTGGGCAAAGGCAATGACAAGACAGGTCCATGTCTCCCAGGAATGGACCTGCCTGAGAATCCCTGCTTCATCATTCATTGTTTGGGTACAGCTTGAGGGAATGTAGCTTCAGTTTAGGAGTAGTGATGAATTTTAGATCACAAGAGCTGAAGCTATTGATCTATTTTGTTCCCTGAAGTCAGAGATCTCAGAGATGCATTCTTATGCATACCACTGTACAGATCTTTTTTTCCACATAGGTTCAGAGAGCAGCTACTCCATGGAAACTGAAGACAAAAAGGGAAGTTAGTAAGATAAAACTCTGTCTATTGTCACTGCATTTCATCTCATGGCTGCAAATAGCATTCATCCTTTCCCTCATCCACTA
Organism: Canis lupus dingo; assembly: GCF_003254725.2. Classification (NCBI taxonomy): domain Eukaryota; kingdom Metazoa; phylum Chordata; class Mammalia; order Carnivora; family Canidae; genus Canis; species Canis lupus. The sequence goes on along the minus strand of NC_064252.1, from coordinate 64,042,285 downwards.
TCCGCTTTCTTTCCTTTTGTATGATATGCCATTGCCAGGCATTTCCACTTCATTGAGTATTGGCCATTGTGGGTTTTTCCCCCCAGGCTTTTATGAGCCATTCCAATAGCAATTTATCCCAGCCCCCTGGAGTCCTTGATGAGGATGTTAAATTCCATATCCTGAAAGAGTATGCCCACATTAATGAATTCTTATTTATCCTATCTTCCATTCCAAGCCCTATTTTCTTACTGGCACATGCTGGCTAAATCTTGGAACTCTTTAAGTGTGCGGTCCCCTGGTTTATCATATCTATCATGTTTCCAGCTGGATTGTGCTGAAATTTAAACCCAGTTATCAGCTGGCAACCAGGAGAGGAGAAGGGGCATTTTCTGAGGGGAGGGAACATTTATTGGGTTGTGGGGAGAGGTCTTCACAGGATCGTCTACCACAGTAGAAGTGCTAGCTCAGATTCAAGGGTTCTGCACTGTCAACACCCTCAAAGCCTACCCAGAAATCAGGATCCCAAGTGTTTTTAAACAGGATATTGACTAGCAAAGTGAATTTGTCTTGGTGATACATCCAAATATCTCTAGAACCCTGTGACTCTGTTAGGTCTCCCACCTGTCAACTGTGTCTGCTTTTCAAATGCAGATGATAAGGATCTCTGTAATCTACCAAAGTGGTTCCCTGGCTATTAACTATTTGAAAATAACACTCAGAAAAAGGAAAGAAATGACAAGAGCACTCAGTCTCTCATAATGCTTCCTTACGGCATAAATACAACTTAGTAGTAATCAGCATATTCCATTGTCTACTTAGTAAGTATTGCCCATCCACAGCCTCTGCCATACCACAGAGCAGTTGTAAAGAGAGTTCTAAGGCTGTCAGAAGTCGTGAAGCTAATGTTGCCCATCTGAAGAATCCCATGTCACCCAGGAACAGGACTGCCTTGGTATCTCAACTACCCGCAGTCACTGCCCAGGAGCAGCTTGTGGAAAGTGTAGCCTTAACAGGAAAACACAATGATACATTTCAAAATGCAGCAGCTGGGGCTGTCAGTCAGTTATACTCCCTGCAGTAGGAGATCTGAGAGATATATTCTCATGAATGCCACATTGAGGTCTATAAATAGAAGTGGGAGAGATGACATGAAAACAGCAGAGTAGGGAGCTCCAAGAATCAGTCCTTCCACTGAAGCAATCATTAAGCAAACAAAACTGACAGAATTAACTTTAACTCTAGAATCTAATTTAAAAACATAACAATCAGGAGAGTGTGTAATAAAGACAGAGGATATTAAATATTGGTAAGAAAACATTACTGTATTTTTGTTTACCTGTCTACCATCCCCCATTCCCCAGTATGATAGTGGCCATGAGGACAGTGGTTAGCATTCCTGGTGTTACCTAGCTAGTGCCAGAGGACCATGATGGACCTTGTTCTAAAAAAAAACTGGCTGTGCATTTTGTATTTTGACCAGTCTTGAGGTTTCCAGATTGACCCTTGCAGAGGCTTCATTTTGTTTTGCCTCCATCAGGCTGGAACAGCATCTCTGGCAAAAGCATTCACATATGTCAAAGGCATTTTTAAAGACATATAATATGCATAGCTGTCTCAGGCAAGAGGTGGAGAATGAGGAAAGCAGCAGTTGGACCAATAGGCCTGGGAAAGAGAAGACAGAGGAGAAAATATTTGGAGAACAAGGTCCTTGAAGGGCTACCACATATACCAGGGAATCACAGGTACAACACATATGCCTAAAACTGGATGCATGCTCAGAAATACCTGAGAGAACTCCAGTCATAAACCTCTGGAAGACCTTGGGCTCTGCATAAGCAAGCAGGGAAGGCTAGACAGAATTGTATGTAGGTAATTTGGCTAAGCAATGAAGGAGTATCCTAACTGCAAGCTGCTCTACAAAGACTGGGAGAGTTGTTTGTTGCTTCAGGATTTTTTTTTTTTTTAAAGATCTATCAGGTCATCTGTCAGAGATGTCAGTGATCACACATGACAAAGAATATAGGCCTTGCAAAAACAGTTTGAGAATGTGAGTAAACAAATGGATAAGTGCCCTCAATAGCACAGCAAAACTTGGAGAGGGGAAGAATCTGATTTCCAGAGTTATCACATTATGATACTCAAAATGTCTAATTTCAAAAAAAAAAAGAAATTGAAAGGCATACAAAGAAGCAGGCAAGTATGGTTCATTCACAGGAAAAAAAAAGTCGAGAGCATCACAGGAGAAGCCCAGGCATTGGGCTTATTAGACAAATACTTTATACCAACTAGGAGTTTAAATGAGCTCAAAGAGCTAAAGGAAACCATTGACAATGAACCAGAAGGATGATGTATTACCAGACAGAGAATACAATAAAGAGACCAAAATTATAAAGAGAAATCAAATAGAAAATTTTGAGCTGTAAGGTATAATCGTTGAAATGAAACACTTACTAGATTGGCTCAACACATTTGAACAGGCAGAAGAAAGAATCAGTGAATGTTAAAATAGGACAATTATCAAGTTAGAGGAACAGATAGAAAAAAAGGATGAAGAAAAATGAATAGAACCTGAGCAACGTGTGAGGTGCCATCAAGCATATGCATTATGGGAGTCTTAAAAGAAATTTTTGACTAGCAGCATGAATCTACATATCTAAGAAACATGATGAAATTCAAATAGAAGCAATTCAACAAGGTCCACATCAAAACACATTAGAATCAAAATTCAAAAGCCAAAAGGGAATCTTGAAAGTGGAAAGCAGAAAGCAACTTACCTTGTAGACAGGGTCCTCAGTAAGATTAACAGCTTATTTCTCATTAGAAACCATGGAGGTCAGAAAGTGGTGGGATGACATTTAATATGTACAAAGGAAAAAACCATAAACCAAGAATTCTACACTTGATCTTAGAGGTTAAAGGTCTCAACTCAGGATGTTAGCTGTGGATTTTTCATATATGTTTCTCTAAAATCAGGAACAAGACAAGGATGACCTCTCTCACCACTTTTATTCAGCATAGTACTGGAAGTCCTAGCTGCAGCCGCAGACAAGAAAATGAAATAAAAGTCATCCAAATGAGTAAGGAAGAAGTAAATCTTCCACTATTTGCAGACAACATGATACTATCTATAGAACATCCTAAAGACCACCAAATAACTACTAGAACTGATAAATAAATTCAGTAAACTTTCAGGATACAAAATCTGTTGCATTTCTATACACTAATAATAAAGTAACAGAGAAATTAAGAAAATAATGCCATTTGCATTTGTACCAAGGAATAAACTTAACCAAGGAGGTGAAAGACCTGTATTCTGAAAACTAAGAAATTGAAGATGGCACAAATGGAAAGGCATTTTATGCTTATGGAGTAGAAGAACCAATATTGTTAAAATGTCCATACTACCAAAACAACCTACACATTCAATACAATCCTTCTCAAACTTACAATGGCACTGTTTATAGAACGGGAACAAATAATCCTTATATTTGTATGGAACCACAAAAGATCCTTAGTCAAAGCAATTTTGATAAAGAACAGAGCTGGAGGTATCACAATTCCAGATTTCTAGGTATACTACAAAGCTGAGATAATCAAGAGTATCACAAAAGTAGGGACATAGATCCATGGAACAGAACAGCCTAGAAGTAAACCTACACTTATATGATCAATTAATCTACAACAAAGGAGACAATGGGGAAAAGATAGTCTTTTCAACAGATGGTTCTGGGAAAACTGGAAAGCTACATGCAACAGAATGAACTGGACCACTTTCTTACACCATACACAAAAATAAAGTAGATTAAAGACCTAAACGTAAGACCTAAAAACCATAAAATTCCTAGAAGTAAACATAGACAGTAAAATTCTTCCACATAGGCTGTAGAAACAATATTGTACATATGTCACCTCAGGCAAGGGAAACAAAAGAAAAGTTAAACTATTGGGACTCCACCAAAATAAAAAGTATTTGCACAGCAAAGGAGAACACCAACAGAACAAAAGGGCAACCTAGTGAAGAGGGAAAATATTTGCAAATGATGTATCTGATAAGAGGGTAATATACAAAACATATAAAGAACTTACATAACACCAAAAACAAACAAACAAAAAAACAAAAAACAAACAACAACAACAACAAAAAAAAAAACAAATAACCTGATTAAAATGAGCAAAGGACTTGAATCGACATTTTCCCGAAAAGGGCATACAGCTGGCTAACAGACACATGAAAATATATCAGCATCAACTAATCATCAGGGAATTGCAAAATCAAGACTACAGTGAGGTATTGCCTTACACCTGTCAGAATAGCTAGTACCAAAAAGACAAGGAATAACAAATGTTGATGAGAATGTAGAGATAAAGGAACCCTATGTGTTATGTGGCAGTGCAAACTGGTGCAGCCACTATGGAAAACAGTATGGAGATTCCTTAAAAAATTAAAAATAGAAATGTCAATGATTCAGGTAATTCCACTACTGGGTATTTACCCAAAGGAAGTGAAAACACTAATTAAAAAAGATACAGGCACCCCTATGTTAACTGCAGTATTACTTACAATAGTCAAGATTTGGATGCCCATTGATGAATGAAAGAAGAATATGTGATATGTATATTATATATGCCATGGACTGTTAGCCATAAAAAAGAATGTGATCTTGACATTTGTGATGACAGATACACATACCTAGAGGGTATAATGCTAAGTGAAATAAGTCAGTCGGAGAATGACAAATGCTATATAATTTCACTCATATATGGAATTTAAGAAATAAGACAAATGAACAAAGAAAAAGGTGAAAAATAGAGAGCATACTGATGGTTGCCAGAGGGAAGGCAGGTGGGGGGTGATGGGTGAAAGACATAAAAAGAGAGATAAGAGTACATTTTTCATCATGAGCACTGAATAATGTATGGAGTTGTAGAATCATTATATTATAAACCCAAAACTAATATAACATTTTATGTTAATACTTCAATATATATGTTGAAAAGAATTATATAACATATTATATATATTTTATATGTGAATTATATATAAAAGAATTCTACACCTGGCCAAGTCTTATACACTGAAAACTTAGAACTTATTCTTGTTAAGATGGCAGTACTATCCAAAGCAGTCTACAGATTCAATGCAACTCCAACCAAAATTCCAATGGCCTTTTTTTTTTTTTAAAGAAATAGAAAAGGCGAGTTTACAAATTACATGAAATTGCAAAGGGCCCCATATAGCCCAAACAATCTTAAAAAAGAAGAAAGAGGACACATATTTCCTGATTTCAAAACTTACTACAACTGTTTTTTGTTTTTGTTTTTTTTACTAAATCAATAAGGTAATTCAATATATACTAGATGGTCTTTTCCAAAAATGCCACATAAACTATATACATCCATATGGGGGAAAAGTTAGTCTTGTCCTCTACCTCATGCCAACACAAATATTACCTGAAATGGATCACAGCCCTAAATGTAAAAGGTGAAATTATACAACTTCTAGAATGAGAATGACATCAAAATGACAGAATAAGTTTTTTTTTTTATCATCTTACCCCCAAGCGACACCAATTTAGATAATCACCCATGAATAAGAATGCCTTTGCGGAAGTCTGGGAGTCCAGTGGAAAAGTTCTAACACACCACTGGAGCAAAGAGGAAAAAAAAATCTTCAGGTTGGATGCATTGAATAAGGGTAAGAAGAGTGGTTTCATGTAACGTGTGTCATCCCTTCCCCAAGCTGGCACAGCTCAATGCCAAGAGAGACCTCCTCAGCCCACAATTTCTCCAGCGGCTCAAAGTGAGAGCATGTAAGTGCTTGGTTTCCCAAGCTGTGCAGGTTGCTGCCAGAGACTCACTTCTTTCTCACCCATTTAGGATACTAAAGTGTGCTGTGTAACTAAGTGGTGGGGAGCAGCAGGAACAATAGCAATCACAGCTCTCAGAGGTCATCAAAGGGACACAGATCCTACTAACTGAATGGCAGACTGTTACCAGGAAGGCTGCCCACAAACTCATGAGGACACCTTTCCTATGGATCCCCAAAACTGGCATCAAGTACCCCCAATGTTCCATATGTGCCCCCAACACATGGCCAGCTCCCTATGCACATGTCCAGGGTGACAAGAGGAAACTTTGCAAATGGCTACTAATCACACACAGAAAGCTGGCCTGACTCTGTAGGATTAAGAGAAACCACACAAACTTGAGCATCAAGGACTGCCCTAAGGAAAGCAAACAGGAGGCTCTCAGCATCTGGCCTAGAGTTACAGAACAGAGAGAAGGCATACAATCTTAAGAATTCCTCCCAAAGGGGGAAGAGAAGTGTGGAGCAGGTGTATACATGGAAAAGTTCTGAGAAAGACTCAGAATCCCCACAAAGCTAATAGAAGGTATTTCATTCCCTACATTAGTTGGTAAGGCTGGACAAGGTGACTACTTCTTAAAATGGGAAAGTAGCAATACAGACTTCAAGGATCATGAGAAATCAAGGAGACATGATACCACCAGAGGAACACAATTTTCTAGTAAATATCCCCCAAAGAAATGAAGGTCTGATTTGCTCAATGAAGAATTAAAAATAGTTGTTGTTTTTTTAAGGAAGCTCGATGAACTACAGAAAAACAAAGACAACAAGATAGGGAAAACCATGTACAAACAAAATGAGAACTTTACAAAGATAGAAATCATTAAAAGAAGAAGAAGGAGAACCAAAAAGACTCTGGAGGTACAGAATACAATGGATGAAATGAAAAAATGTAATAGCATTAATAGCAGACAGGATTGAGTGAAAGCAAGAATCAGAGGTGGAAGACAACTCTTGAAATTACCCAGATGAAGGAGAGCAAAGAAAAAAAAAATGAAACCGAGTGAAGAAAGCACAAAAGAAACAAAAGCAAACATGAAATCTTGGGATTTCATCAAGATAAAAAGCTTTTGCACAGGAAAGGAAATAGTCAACAAAACTAAAAGGCAACCTTCGAAATGGGAAAAGATATTTGCAAATGTCTTATCAGATAAAAAGCTAGTCTCCAAAATCCATAAAGAGCTTATCAAACTCAACACCCAAAAAGCAAAAAATCCAGTCATGAAATGGGCAGAAGATATAAACAGACATTTCCCCAAAGAAGACATACAGATGGCCAACAGACATATTAAAAAATGCTCGACATCACTCAGCATCAAGGAAATATAAATCAAAACCACAATGAGATACCATCTTATACCGTCAGAATGGCTAAAATTAACAACTCAGGAAACAGCAGATGTTGGCAAGGATGCGGAGAAAGGGGAACCCTCTCACACTGCTGATGGGAATGCAAGCTGGTGCAGCCACTTTGAAAAACAGTATGGAGGTTCCTCAAAAAGTTAAAAATAGAACTACCATCTGACCCAGCAATTGCAGTACTACATATTTATCCAAAGGATACAAACATAGTGATTCAAAGGGGCACCTGCACCCCATGTTGATGTTCACAAGAGCCAAAATATGGAAAGAGCCCAGATGTCCATTGAGAGATGAATGGATAAAGATGTGGTGTATATATATATAAATGAGATGTTACTCAGCCATCAAAAAGAATGAAATCTTGCCATTTGCAACGACGTGATGGAACTAGAGTGTATTATGCTAAGCGAAATAAGTCAGAGAAAGACAAATACCATATGATTTCACTCATATGTGGAATTTAAGAAACAAAACATGAACATAGGGGAGGGGAAGGAAAAATAAGATGAAAATGGAGAAGGAGGCAAACCATAAGAGACTCTCAATTATCGGGAACAAACTGAGGGTCGCTGGAGGTGTGTGGGGGATGGGGTAACTGGGTGATGGGCATTAAAGAGAGCACATGATGTAATGAGCACTAGGTGTTGTATGCAACTGATGAATCACTGAATTCTGCCTCTGAAACTAACAGTACAGTATATGTTAACCAAATTGAATTTAAATAAATTTTAAAAAGGAAAGCATAAAGGAACTATAAGATACCAAAAGAAAAAACAATCTGTGAAATTATTTTCCATCATCATAGCTTGTGGTATTTGGTGATTTTTTTTAAAAAAAGATTTATTTATTTATTTTGGAGAAAGCACACAAGAGAAAAGAGAATCCCAAGCAGACTCCCTGCTGGGCAGGGATCCTGAGACAGGGCTTGAACTCAACCCTGAGATCAAGACCCAAACTGAAATCACGTCAGTCACCTAAGTTCCCGGGCCACCCAGGTGCCCTTGCATTTGGTGATTTTTGATTGTGAACTCCTATTTGTTTTACCTTAATTGATGGTAATCCTGGGGCTTTCTTATCAAAAATGCTTTAATCCAGGGGCACCTGCCTGGCTCGCTCAGGTGGTGGAGCACGTGACTCTAGGTTTTGGGGTTGTAGAGCCTACTTTAAAAAATGCTTTAATCCAGATGCGATTTTTTTTTTTAATTCTTTATGCCAAAATTAGGCACCCTATATCCTGGGAACATTTTAGCCTCTGGCTTAATCAGAAGTCTTCACTTTAGCACCTTTACCTTGAGACTTGTTCAAGGCTCGGTCTCTTGAATGTGATGGCCCTTAGAATAATTTTGCCTCTCCCGGGCCCTGCCCCCCCTAGTATTTGCTCTCTGTCCAGGGATCTTTATTATTTTTCCATTTTTAAATTTTTAAAAAATTTTAAATTTAAATTAAATATGCCAGCATACAATGTAACACCCAGTGCTCAGTCCATCAAGTGCCCTCCTCAGTGCTGTCACCCAACTATCCCATCCCTCGATCCAGCTCCCTTTCCACAATGCTTTGTTCTCCAGAGTTAGAAGTCTCTTTTTTTTTTAATTTTTTATTTATTTATGATAGTCACAGAGAGAGAGAGAGAGAGAGAGAGAGAGAGAGAGAGGCAGAGACACAGGCAGAGGGAGAAGCAGGCTCCAGGCACCGGGAGCCCGACGTGGGATTCGATCCCGGGTCTCCAGGATCGCGCCCTGGGCCAAAGGCAGGCGCTAAACCGTTACGCCACCCAGGGATCCCTTTTTTTTTTTTTAATTTTTTATTTATTTATGATAGTCACAGAGAGAGAGAGAGAGAGAGAGAGAGAGGCAGAGACACAGGCAGAGGGAGAGAGTTAGAAGTCTCTTATGGTTTGTCTCCATCTAATTTTTCCCCACTCAGTTCCTCTCTTTTCCCTTATGGTCCCTTTCACTATTTCTTATTCCTCATATGAGTGAAACAATATGATGATTGTCCTTCTTCAATTGACTTATTTCACTCAGTATAATACCCTCCAGTTCCATCCACTTGGAAACAAATGATGGCTATTTGTCCTTTCTAATGGCTGAGTAATGTTCCATTCTATATATAGACCACACCGTCTTTATCCATTCATTTGTTGAAGGATATCGTGGCTTCTAACACAGTTAGCTGTTGTGGACATTGTTGCTATGAACATTGGGGTGCAGATGTCCCAGCGTTTCACTACATCTGTAGCTTTGGGGTAAATACCCAGTAGTGCAATTGCTGGGTTATAGGGTAGCTCTACTTTTAACTTCTTGAAGAACTTCACAGTTTTCCAACTTTCCACCTGTACTAGCTTGCATTCCCACCAACAGTGTAAGAGGATTGCCCTTTCTCCACATCCTCTACAACCTTCGTTGTTTCCTGTCTTGTTAATTTTAGACATTCTTATTGGTATAAGGTGGTATCTCATTGTGGTTTTGATTTGTATTTCCCTGATGGCAAGCGGAGCATTTTTTCATGTGCTTGTTGTCGTTGTGTACATCTTCTTTGGAGAAATGTCTGTTCATGTCTTCTGCCCATTTCATGACTGGATTTTTTGTTGCTTAGGTGTTGAGTTTGATAAGTTCTTTTTCAATCTTGGATACTAGCCCTTTATCTGATACGTCATTTGCAAATCTCTTCTCCCATTCTGTAGGTTATCTTTTAGTTTTGTTGACTGTTTCCTTCACTGTGCAGAAGCTTTTTATCTTGATAAAGTCCCAACAATTCATTTTTGCTTTTGTTTCCCTTGCCTTCATAGATGGGTCTAGTAAGAAGTTACTGTGGCCAAGTTCAAAAATGTTTTTGCCTGTGTTCTCCTCTAGTATTTAATGGATTCTTGTCTCACATTTAGATCTTTCAAGCATTTTGAGTTTACCTTTGTGTGTGGTGTAAGAGAATGGTCCAGTTTTATTTTTCTGCTTATGACTATTTGATTTTCCCAACACCATTTATTGAAGAGGTTGTCCTTTTTCCATTGGATATTCTTTCCTGCTTTGTTGAAGATGAGTTTACCATAGAGTTCAGAGTCCATTTCTGGGTTCTATATTTTGTTTTATTGATCTCTGTGTCTGTTTTTGTGCCAGTACCATACTGTCTTGATGATCACAGCTTTGTAATATAGATTGATGTCAGGCATTGTGATGCCTCCAGCTTTGCTTTTCTTTTTCAACATTCCTCTGGCTATTTGAGATCTTTTCTGGCTCCACACAAATCTTAAGATTATTTGTTCCAGCTCTATAAAGAAAACCCATGGTATTTTGATAGAGCTTGCATTGTACTTGTAAATTGCCCTGGGTAACATAGACATTTTCACAATATTTATTCTTCCATTTCATGAGCATGGAATATTTTTCCATCTCTTTATGTCTTCCTCAAATTCTTTCATCAATGTCCTATATAGTTTTCAGACGGATCTTTTACCTCTTTGGTTAGGAGTATTCCTAGGTATCTCATGATTTTTACAATTTACAATTGTAAATGGGATTGATTCCTAATTTCTCTTTCTTCCGTCTCATTGTTAATGTATAAAAATGTCACTGATTTCTGTGCATGGATTTTGTATCCTGCCACACTGCTGAATTGCTGTATGAGTTCTAGCAATCTTGGAATAGAGTCTTCTGAGTTTTCTATATACAGTATCATGTCATCTGTGAAGAGGGAGGGTTTGACTTCTTTGCCAATTTGAATGCCTTTTATTTCTTTTTGTTGTCACTGCAATCACTGAGGCTAGGACTTCTAGTACTATGTTGAACAACAGTGGTGAGAATGCATATCCCTATTATGTTCCTGACCATAGGGGAAAAGCTCTCTGTTTAACCTCCTTGAGAATGATACTCGCTGTGGGACTTTTCCTCTATGGCCTTTATGATGTTGAAGTGTATGTTCCCTCTATCCCTACTTTGTTGAGGGTTTTTATGAAGAAAGGATGTTAAGATTATTTGTTCCAACTCTGTGAAGAAAGTCCATGGTATTTTGATATGGATTGCATTGAACCTGTAAATTGCCTTGTGTAGCACAGATATTTTCACAATATTAATTCTTCCAATCCATGAGCATGGAATATTTTTCCATCTCTTTGTGTCTTCCTGAATTTCTTTCAGAAGTGTTCTGTAGTTTTTAGGGTATAGATCCTTTACCTCTTTGGTTAGGTTTATTCCTAGGTACCTTATGGTTTTGGGTTTTGGGTGCAATTGTAAATGGGATTGATGTTTTACGAATGTTGAACCAACTTTACATCCCAGGATCACTCCCACTTGGTTGTGGTGAAAAATCCTCTTAATGTACTGTTGGATCCTATGGGAGGAATTTTTGCATCAATATTCATCAGGGATATTGGTCTGTAATCCTCCTTTTTGCTGGGGTCTTTGTCTGGTTTTGGAATTAATGTGATGCTGGCCTCATAGAACAAGTTTGTAAGTATTTGCTCCATTTCTATCCTTTGAAACAGCTTTAGTAGAATAGGTATTATTTCTTCTTTAAATGTTTGGTAAAATTCCTCTGGGAAGCCATCTGGCCCAGGACTTTTGTATCTTGGGGGGTTTTTGATGACTGCTTCCATTCCCTTACTAGTTATTGGCCTGTTTAGGTTTCTGTTTCTTCTTGTTTCAGTTTTGGTACTTTGTGGGTTTCCGGAAATGCTTCCATTTCTTCTAGATTGCCTAATTTGTTGGCATATAGTTGCTCATAATACATTTTTAAAATCGTTTTATTTCCTTGATATTGGTTGTGATCTCTCCTCTTTCATTCATGATTTTATTAATTTGAGTCTTTTCTCTTTTGTTTTTAATAAGACTGGCTAGGGGTTTATCTATCTTATTAATTCTTGCAAAGAACCAGCTCTTGGTTTTGTTTATCTGTTCTACAGTTTTTCTGGTCTCTATTTCATTGAGTTTTGCTTTAATCTTTATTAACTCTCTTATTCTGCTTGGCTTAGGTTTTATTTGCTGTTCTTTGTCCAGTTCCTTTAGGTGCGAGGTTAGCTTGTGTATTTGAGTTTTTTCCAGTGCTTTGAGGGGGCTTGTATTGTGATATATTTCCCTCTTGGGGACTGCTTTTGCTGTATCCCAAAGATTTTGTTTTATTTTAATTTAATTTTTATTTTATTTTTAATTTTTATTTATGACAGTCACACACACACACACACACAGAGAGAGAGAGAGAGAGAGAGAGAGAGGCAGAGACACAGGCAGAGGGAGAAGCAGGCTCCATGCACCGAGAGCCTGACGTGGGACTCGATCCCGGGTCTCCAGGATCGTGCCCTGGGCCAAAGGCAGGTGCTAAACCGCTGCGCCACCCAGGGATCCCAGATTTTGAACAGTTGTACTTGCATTTTCATTAATTTCCATGAATCTTTTTGATTCTTCTCTAATTTCCTGGTTGACCCATTCATCTTTTAGTAGGATGCTCTTTAACCTTCATGTGTTTGAGTTTCTTCCAAATTTCTTCTTGTGATTGAGTTCTAGTTTCAAAGTATTGTGGTCTGAATATATGCAGGGGATAATCCCATTCTTTTAGTATCGATTAAGAGCTGATTTATGACCTAGTCTGTGGTCTATTCTGGAGAAAGTTCCATGTGCACTTGAGAAGAATACCTTTAAAATTTTCTCTTTATCTTTGAAATTTGCAAACTTCACTATTATATGTTGGTGTATTGATTGGTTTTTGTTGATTTTAGGAGGGGGTCCTCTCTATCTCTTAGATCTGAATACCTGTTTCCTTCCCCAGATTAGGGAAGTTCCCAGCTATAATTTGTTCAAATATACTTTGTGTCCTGTCTACCTCTTTTGGAATCCCAATATGATGAATATTACTTTCTTCCTCTGTTAATTTTTTTTCTCTTTTTTCCTCTCTTCCTTCCTTTCCATCAATTTGTCTTCTATGTCACTCACTATCCCACTTCATTAACCCTAGCAGATAGAGTATCCAGTTTAGATGACATCTCTTAAAGTATTTTTAATTTTGGCCTGATTAGATCTCAGTTCTTCAGCAAGAGAATCTCTCGAGTCCTTTATGCTTTTTTTCCAGAGCCACCAGTATTAATTGTATTTCTGAATTGTATCTCTGACATGGTGTTTAAATCCACATCTAGTAGGTCCGTAGCAGGGAGTATTACTTCTGGTTCTTCCTTTTGTGGTGAATTCTTCCTTCTAGTCATTTTGTCCAGTGCAGAATGGCTGTATGCATGAGGAGAGTCAAAAATATCAATCATGACCTAAGTAAAATACAGTCTTGACAATTCTGAAGAGTTCAGAGACCAGAAAAATAAAAAGAAAAACATAACAAAATAAAACAAAAGGACCATGAAAGTGATAAACAAGATGAAAAAAATTTTAAAAATTTTAAAAAGGGGTGGTAAGGAAATGGTGGTGGAGAGAGAATATAGTCTCACTAAGTAGACCTAGAGCGTGATCCTCATGATTCTGGGTGTATTTTATTCTGTAAATTAGAAGATGTTAAATTCCAAATTTGTATAAACCAGCAAATCTTATATAGAAACCCAGCATCGATCACAAAAACAGAAACAAGATAATAGGGGTGGGGGTGGAATGGAAAGGGAAAATAATAGTCTCACAGACTGAACCAACACGGTGTTCCACTTGGTTCTTTGTGTATTTTGGTCCATGTGTTAGAAGGTACTAACTTCCACCATTATAAAACATAACTAGACAGAAAAACAAAACCCCACAACTCCTATATCTACCAAAATTAAATTGAATATGTTGAAAGGAATCCAAAAATGAAGAATATATCTAAGACATGTAATTGTAGAAATATAAAAGGAAAAAGCTTAAAAATGAAGAGTTAGTAAAATGTTGTTGAGGCAGGAAAAGAGAAAAAACATTGGAAATTTTTAACCTGAAAGATAAATGAATCATAAGGAAACAGACTTTGAGTTCTATATACTACCTTCCCTCATTCCTGGAGCTTTCCAGTGCTGCTTGGTCAGTAAACTTGCTCTTCCCTTGTCCTTCCAGCAGGTCTTCTGGGGGAGGGGCCTGCTGCACTGATTCTCAGGTGTCTGTTCCTGGGCAAAGATGCCCGCCCCCTGCCTGGTGCCCGGCTCAGTGTGAGCTGTTTATCCTGTAAGGCCTTTGTTCCCTAGAGGCTCTACCTGTCCCAGGTGAAAGATGAAAAGTGGCTGCAGCCAGATCTCCAGCCCCAGAGCCAAGAGCTCCCCGTGAGTACCAAACTGCAGACTCCCAGTGCACACTGGCCTGGATGCCCCTGGGTGCAGGCACCAGGCACTGATCTGCACAAATGGAAGTGTGCCCAGCCGCAGCAGAGTTCTCACTGTCCGGTGCCCTCTCCGCTTCCGCCTGTCCCAGAGGGAATGGGGATTGCAGGCTTCATCTGCAGGGGCACCAACTGATGGAGGGCCCAGCTCCACTGGACCTGCTCCTGGGGTCTGCCTCTCCCAAAGGGAATGGAGGGCAGCCACTTCCGTCCATTGCCAGGCTCTAGGGTAAAGAGAGCTCAGGTGCCGGCCCACAAAACCGGCCAGCTTCTCCCAGGTGTCCTGGGAGGTTTGCGGCGCTCCAGCCCTTTACCATCATCCAACTGTGGTTTGCAGTGAGCTTTCTCCCAGGTGCCCTTATTCCTATTGTGTCTCTGGAAATATTGAAACTTCACTTCCCTTCCTGCAACTCTGCCCTATTTCCCCACTGAGTACTTTTCAGTCAGAGAAATATAGCAAATACACAAAGAACCAAGTGGAACACTGTGTTGGTTCAGTCTGTGAGACCATTATTCTCCCTTTCCATACCGCCCCCACCCCTATCATCTTGTTTCTGTTTTTGTGGTCGATGCTGGGTTTTATATAAGATTTGCTGGTTTATACTCAGGTGCAGAGTTCTAAAGGTCCCGATTGTCCACTCCACTGCTTTCCTGCCCCAGCTTTCCTCGGCTCCCCCCCTTGTCTTTCTTCTCTGCCTTCCTACCTTGTCAAAGTGATCATGTTTCTCTCTATAGCATTCCAGTTGTTCTCTTTACACCTCAGGTTGAATTCATAGGTGTTCAGAATGTTTTGGAAGTTACCTAGGCACATTTGGTGGACCAGGTGAATCAAGGACTCCTCATCTTGCCTCTCTCTCCTTACTCTAGTTTTAATGAGGGATTTCATTTAGTTAGTTATTTTTTTTTTAATTGAGACTCTGGGACCCTTGGAGAGATTTTCTTATTTTTTTAGATTTCTATGGTGTACTTTAACGTGTGTTTTATAGGCAGTCTAGTTGGGAGCTTCCTCTGCTATTTCTAGTTGGTCATGCTGCCAGATGCCAATGCCAGTTCTTTCTTTTGATCAAAGTGTCCATCATTGCCTCTCACCTAGAAAGAAAAACAAATTCTATCTTGCCGCTCTTAATTTCACTGTCTCCAATTTTAATTTATCCTGTATATAATTGCCAACTTGATGTATCAGTGAACACGTTAGACATTTTAAATTCAAAGTACCTGGAAACAAGAGTTTCAAGCTCAGGAAAGATAGGGATCCTAGAGATTATTGAGTCACTTATATAATTATAAATGCCATGAGACTGGGTAAGGTTACTGGGGAGACTAGAGTAGTGAGTATAAATAAAAGAGTATTATAGAACACCAATTTCAAGAAGTAGGCAGAGAAAAACAAACTAGGAAAGGAGATTAAGAAGATGAAATGCCAGAAATTGGAAAACAAAGAATGGTATCTCCAAATGTGAGGAAAGGGAGGGTTTCAAGGAGGGGAAATTTATAGGGTCACATGTGGCCAAAAGGGCAAACAAGAGAACTTATCATTTGTTTGATCATTAGAAGATGGATGATTACTGTTGTCAGAAAAGTTTCAGGGCAGCCCCGGTGGCGCAGTGGTTTAGCGCCGCCTGCAGCCGAGGGTGTGATCCTGGAGACATGGGATCAAGTCCCATGTCCTGCTCCCTGCATGGAGCCTGCTTCTCCCTCTTCCTGTGGCTCTGCCTCTCTCTCTCTCTCTCTGTCTCTCATGAATAACTAAATAAAATCTTTTAAAAAAAGAAAAGTTTCAGTGTAGTGGGATCATATGCTAAACAGCAATGACTGTATGAACAAGTAATACAACTTGCTATAATCCTCTCTCCTTTTTCTTCCACATCCACTGAATATATAATGAGTCAGTAAGCTTCCTGAAACAAAAATAATCACAATTGCCTTCTGATCTTCCCTAGTTGAAAGGGATTCAGGCAAATACTGGAGAGGTTAGTAAGAAGGCAAAGGAGGAGATTGGGGATAACAGTCATTAATTTTTTGTTTAGACTTTATTATAGATATTTTATTAGTAAATTTATGTAATCTGGTAGTAATAACTAATGTACATTTCTGATATGTTTTAGTTGAAATCTTTATTTTTATACTATCATATTTCACAGTATAAAATAGAGAACAAAGAACTTAACTGCTTGCTTTTGGAGTCAGAAAAACTTAGTTATATCTGTGTAAATCTCAGTGTTCAGACCAAAAAAATTTTAAAAAAAAAAGACCTTTCTTTCTAAAACTATATGCAAAAGTATATGATCATGACATGCTTTCCTCTCAAGATCTTAAACTTTCTGTAAAGGTAATTAAATTGTAACTTCATGTATCTTAGTATAAAATTAAACTTTCATCAAAAAGAATTATCAAAGTTATACTTCAGGGAAAGAGAGTATGATTGTGAAAAAAGAGTAGAAAAGTAGTACTTTGCATATTTAGAAAATACTTAAAAATATTTAGAAACCATTTATTTCATCATTTTAGAACAGCCTAGGATGTATTTTCTCCAAAACTCACAAATAGGACTTTTGTAATAATACATCCGACTTCTCACCTTTTACCTAAGAAACACAAATGTATAATTCTTTGATTTGTTAATTACTTTTATCCTGCTATATTCTCCATATCCCCATACTTTTCTCCTATAAAACACGATAAAGTTAAAAATTATGAGAGACCTATTTCCTAGGTCAGCCTTTCTCTGTATTCAGCAGCACCTACTCTGGGTTAAGCTTATCCTTGAAAGTTGCATTGGAGGCCTCTATAGGCTCTTTGCCTCAGCTCCTTCTAAGTGCATTAACATTCACATGCAGAAAATCCCAGCAGGCAAATTCCCTATTGCTTGAAAATATTTTTCCCAATGAAGAACAAAAACAATAATACATAAATATATTAAACAAGCAGCTCTCTCCTTTGTGGTTTGTTCACAACTAACATATAACATTTCTTTTTTTCCTTTCAGGTACCAGAGATTTGAAAAGGCATTTCTGTTAGCTGTTGACATTGGTGCTCGTGACCTGTTTATGGTGAGTCATTCCCAAAGATGATTTTGTTCCTTCAGTTCTAAGGCTGAGTAAGTTGTCAGCTTTTGTGACCATTAAAAAGGATTAGTGTCATTTGTGCCTTACACACATGGTGGGAAAGCATTATTCCATCTTGGCTTGCAGCTTTGCCTTCATGAAACTGGTCAATAGCCATCTAGTCTCTTTTGACTTGTTGACATTTTCCTTGCCAGGGCCCAAAGGATATTTTATGTTTTCTAAGAATGTATAATTCTTGAGCTTTTTTCTTCACGTACCTTGATATAAGGGGATGACACCTTTCTATCTAATAAGCTTTAATGTCTTCTTAATCCATTCTCTGAAGTACAGCTACAGAAGCTAGGACATAAGGCAAAATATGTGCCATAAATTTTGAATGTGCTCAGTTTATCCCTTAGACTTTAGTGTGAAGTAACAAATTATGAATGTTCTCACTTATATTTTTTAATTAACCACAGTTCACAGTAGATGCAAGGGGTTATAAATTCATATACACTTTAGTCATCCATTTATTAGCTAACAGTAAAATTGGCCAGCTTTTTACAGATCCTTGTGCTCTGTATCAGTTTCGTATAAGATCTTTTACCACAATGTCACAGTGAGATCAGATGTTCCTTTTCTGGTTTCCTAGCATATTCTCCATTAGAAACTTCACTGTTATCAAAGAAACAGTTAAGCAAATTTCTTGAAAACAAACAAAATTCTGGAAGTCTCTTTTACCTGAATCTTCTGCACAATGAAGACATTTTTGTAGTTTAAATTAAGCTTTGATGGTTTAGATGTTAAAATGGATTTATGGCTTTAGGTCACTTGTCTTTGGAATGAGTTTGTTGTTCAAATTCTAAGTTTCCATTATTCAATTATATTGTGCTTTCATTAATTATGAAAAAAATCTTTGTAATCATGAAAAAATCTTTGTAATTCCTTCAAAAGTATGAACCTTCTGTTATTTATCATCTGTATTTTGTATTTTGTTCTGTCAAATTGAACAGGCATATTCATATATAGAGGGATGGTTTTACTCTTTGACTAATATTTGTGCATATTGAGATCACAGTGTCAGAAATTAGAATACTTTTTAGATTTTTTGATCCCACTGACTTTCTCTTTATCTCTACCTTTTCACCTCTGCCACAATTCACTCTAGTAAAGGTATATTGTCTTCGTATTTCTTTACTTGTAATGTTTTGGGGTCTTAGTGGGGCTAATGTACTGAAAGACTTCATAAACTGGTAAGTAGTATACAGATATCATGTGTCACTACTGCTAAGATGGAAAAAAACTATTATTATTATTATTATTGTTATTATTATTATTATTATTACATGACCATGTAAGAAATAATGAAGACCTGAAACAGAGCCTGAATTATACAAATATAAAGGACAGGACATTTTGTAAGCAAAATCAATACAGTTCAGCAATACCTTAGACGAAAATAAAATATTTTGATTGTAAGATAAATAATACTATAATAGAAAGTAAACAATACCATAAAATATAGAGAACAAAAGTAAAAACCACTTAAATTCTTCCAGTCTAGAAATGAACATCCTTTTTTAAATTTTATTAAAGTTCGATTTGCCAACATATAGTGCTCATCCCATCAACTGCCCCCCTCAGTGCCCATCACCCAGTCACACCATCCCCCTGCCTGCCTCCCCTTCCACTACTCCTTGTTCGTTTCCCAGAGTTAGGAGTCTCTCATATTTTGTCATCCTCTCTAATTTTTCCCACAAAATGAACATCCTTTAAAATACCTTTCTATGTGAATATATGCTTTTTGTTTATAACTTGAGGTTTTAAATTCAACAATATAACACAGTTTTCCATATCAGTAAACATAAGTCTATATCATTTCTTTAACATTTACATTGTACTCCATTTTATGGTTGGTATTGTGATAAAAACAGGAATGCAGATCAACGGATAGAATAAAGGGTCCAGAACTGAACCCATGCGTATAGAGTCAACCAGTCTTCGACCAAGAACACACAATGGGGATAGGATAGTCTTTTCAATAAGTAGTGGTAGGAAAATTGGATGTCCACATGCAAAAGAATGAACCTGGACCTTACACCCCTCACAAAAACTAACTAAAAATTAATTCAAGACTTAAATGTAAGACCTGAAAACATAAAACTCCTAGAAGAAAACATCAAGAATAAGCTTCTTGATATTAGTCTTGGCAATTTGGGGGGTGGGGTGGGGTGAGGTGGAGGGTGAGGATAAGACAACAAAAGCATAGGCCACAAAAACTAAAATACAAGTGGGACTAGGGGCGCCTGGGTGGCTTAGTGAGTTGAGTATCTTAATCTTGGCTCAGGTCTTGATCTCATGGTTGTGGGTTCAAGGCTCACATTGGGCATGGAGTCTACCTAAAAAAAGAAAAAGAAAGAAAAAGAAAATAAGTGGGACTACATTAAACTAAAAAGCTTCTGCATAGCAAAGGAAATAGTCAAAATAATGAAATGGCAATCTACGAAGGGGAGAAAATATTTGAAAATCATGTATTTGATAAGGGGTTAATATCCAAATATAGGAGGAACTAATACAACTCAATAACAACAACAACAACAAATCAAATAATTCAGTTGAAAAATAAACAAAGGATCTGAAAATACATTTTTCCAAAGAGAACATACAACAAGTACATGAGAAGGTACTCAACATCACTATTCATCTGGGAGGTTCAAACCAAAACCGTAATTTGATAACACCTCATACCTGTTAAGATGCCTTTTATCAAAAAAGAGATTACAAAGGTTGACAACGATGTGGAGTAAAGGAAACCCTTGTTCACTGTTGGTGGGAGTGTAAATTGGTACAGCCACTGTGGAAAACAATATGGAGGTTCCTCAAAAACAAAACAAAACTACTACATGACCCAGCAATCCCACTTATGGGTAAAGATCCAGAGGAAACAAATCAGTATTTGAAGAAGTATCTATCCATGTCTACTGCAGCATTATTCACAATAGCTAAGATGTGGAAACAACCTAAGTGTCCATTGACAGATGAAGGGAATCTTGGCATTTGCTGTATCATTGATGTACCTGGAGGGCATTACTAAGTTAAATAAGCCAGATAGAGAAAGACAAATACTGTATGGCATCAGTTCTATATGGAATCTTAATAAATAAAACCCAATTTCATAGAAATATAGAATAAAATGGTGGTTGCCAGGGGCTCGTTAGTGCTCTTTGTGCCACTTTAAAAATCTTACTGCCTCAAGGTCTTGAAAAAATTTTTAAGGTTTCGTTTTTAAATAATTTCTACACCCAGCATGGGGCTTGAAGACACACCCCCTTCCCAGATCAAGAGTTGCATGCTGTACTGACTAAGCCAGGTGCCCCAAAATTCTTTTTATTTTGCAGAATTTGTATTTTTAATGTTAACTTTTAAGCCTACAATCTACCTCTGTGGAGATTCAGCAAAAAATTAAAAAAAAAAAAGGAATACCACATGATCCAATAATTCTGCTACTGGATATTTACCCAGAGAAAATGAAAACACTAATTGGAAAAGATATATGCACCCCTATGTGTATTGCAGCATTCTTTACAATAGCTAAGATACAGAAGCAACCCAAGTATCCATCCATAGATGAAAGGATAAATAACATATATTATATATAGATACACACAATGGAATATTAGCCATAAAAAAAGAAATCTTGTCATTTGTGACAACATGATGGACCTAGGGGATGTTATGCTAAATGAAGTAAGTCAGACAGAGAAAGACAAATACAGTATTATTTCACTTATATGTGGAAGCTAAAAATAAAAACAAGTGAATAGACAGCAAAAAGAAACAAATGGGCTCATAAATAAAGAGAACAAAATGGTGGTCATCAAAGTAGAGGGTTGTAGGAGGATGGGCAAAGTACATGAAGGGGATTAAGAACTACAACCTACAAATATAAGTTAGGAATATGAAAAGTACAACATAGAGAATAGAGTCAATAATATTGTAATAACGTATCTGACAAATGGCAACTACACTTGCCATGGTAATCATTGCATAATGTATAGATTTGTCGAACTGCTATGTTGTACAACTGCAAATAATGTAATACTGTATATCAACTGTAATTCAATAAAAATAAACCAAATGCCCATATAAATGTGTATATCTACTACTACACTTGGTCCTTAATTGCCTTACTTTATAAATATTTATATTCAATAGTGTAAGTCTTCCAAGTTTGTTTAAATGTGTTGTTCTTATGCTAATTTGTGATAGATGCTTAAGTCATGGATTTTTCAGCTTCTGTTTCCTAATGTATGCATTCAAGGGTATAATTTCCATTTAAGCATGACTTTGATTGCATTCTGACAATCTTATGTGTATTTTTCATTGTCATTCAGTTCAACATATTTCTAACATTCTGTTGGGAATTCTTCTTTGCTTTAGGTTTCTTAAAAGTTTATTTCCTAATTTCAAACAACATTTTCTAGGGAAACACACACACACACACCTTAACCTGTTCTGTATTATATCAACCTTTTGAAATTTATTGAAATTCCCTTATGGCTCATTATATGGTCAGTGGCAAGATTTCCATGTACATTTTTTTAAAAGACTTTTATTTATTTAATCATGAAAGACACAGAGAGAGACACTGGCAGAGGGAGAAGCAGGCTCCATGCAGGGAGCCAGATGTGGAACTCAATCCTGGACCTCTGGGATCACACGCTGGGCTGAAGGTGGCACTAAACTGCCGAGCTACCTGGGCTGCCTGATTTCCATGTACATTGAAGAGAATGTGCAGTCTACAGTTCACTGTTGAATGCAGTGTTCTATATAAATCAAGTTTGTTAGTCATGTTTTTCAGTTCTTCTATATCCTCACTGAGACTGGTGTTTTAAATTTTTCCTTTATAATTGTCGACCTACCTTTTTTGTTTTATTTAATGTTGTGTGGTTAGGTGCATGCCAATTTAGAACTGTTATATTTTCTTTGTATATTGAGCCTTCATCATTATGAAACATTCTATTTTCTAGTAATGCTTCTTGCCTTAAAACCTACTACATTCATCTCAAAGTATACCTACACCAGTTTTATTTTGGTTTGTATTTGCTTCACATATCATGTATCCATGTCCCCTTATGTAAGTTATATCTTTTATAAGCAACATATATTTGTATATTTATAATCAGCTGTCACAACCTTTGTCTTTTAATTTGATTATTTAATTGAATTATAATATAAATAATACAATTGTATTTGTCCTACTCTCTTTCTTTTCTATTTTCCCACCTATTCTATGTCCTTTTATCTAACTACCCTTGCTCTTTTTTATGTTAACTATGTTATTCCATTTTTCCCTTGTATTAGCTTATTAATTACATTTTTCCTCTAATTTTTTCTCTTGACTACTGTGCTTTTGGTGGATTTTTCTGTTCTTGTTTTGAGGTCATTTGGTCTTATGTCTTTGTTCTTTTTTTTAATTGAATGTTGGACATAGAATTTTTAAAATGTGATAATTTGAGGCTATGTATGATGTTGTTTTTACTTTTGCTTCTGGCAAGTCATTAGGGTATGGGTTAAATGATACCTTAATCCATTCTGGGATTGAGTTTATTTGAAGATGAGTTTCAGTCTAAGAGCTGGCTTATTTCTACTTTATACTTACATCAAGAATGTAGCCCCTCAGGAGTCTAGTTGGAATCCCTGCTTGTTCAGCAGACCCTGATGTATAACTTGGTAGCCTTAGTCCATTGACTCTTACCTAAAGCTCTGTGGCAGTTTCTCAACTTCTTAAACACTACTTTCTTTCTTTCTTTTTTTTTTTTAATTTTATTTATTTACTCATGAGAGATCAGAGAGAGAAAATAGGCAGAGACACAGGCAGAGGGAGAAGCAGGCTTCATGCAGGGGGCCTGACATGGGACTCTATCTGGGGTCTCCAGGATCACGCCCTGGGCTGAAGGCGGTGCTAAACTGCTTGAGCCACCTGGGCTGCCCTAAACACTACTTTCTGTTAAGTTTCTCACCCCCTTGGCCGCCAATTACATATTGGCAAATGCTTTGAAAAGCAAAAGCAGCACCAAATGTCAGACTTACCTTTTTGGGCTTTACTTCTGTCTAGAATCTTGGGCCTTCAAATACTTGCTGTCTTGGTACTTCTCCAGTGTCTTCAAACAGAATTTTAAAAATTATTTTATCCAGCTGTTTAGTGCTCTCAGCAAGAGTACTGGTTTGATATATCCTTATCTGGATTACTGGAATCAGAAATTCTGCAGAATATTTTTGGGAGGTGAGTGAAGTGTTAAAAATTGGCACTAGCTGCTTTCCAATTCTGGATAACCCCCTGCAGTGTGCTATTACGTTTGAACTATTGATCACTAAGAGCCTTACATCTCACAAATTCTACTTTAAAGCATGACATCCATTTTATACCCAAAATGGAGCAAATGGGATTTTATAAGATATATACAAGGATTTATTGTTTAATTATAGTAAAAGCACTAAAAAAAGAAAACCAAGCACAAAAACCTAAATTTTTAGAATTTTAACTTATTTTCAAAAAAGTAAAAAAAAAAAAAAGTCTCAGCCCTTCTTGATGAAAAATTGTATTAATCTTATAAGGTCAATAATGCAGATCTTTCCTTCTGATAATAGCAGAAGATATTTGTGTTTATGCTTGCTTAAATTTATAGTCTGTCTTTCTTGAGGGTATGCCAAGTGCTTTATGATTATCAGCAACAAAATCATTACATCTCACAAAATTAAAGCAGTTAGCTTTTCTTGATCATTATACCAGATAATGTCTTATATGATGGTATATTATGTCAATTTAACATATATTTTATAAATTGCCTTATTTAATTTTCATAATAATCCTAACCAATAGAATTATTATACCTACCTTATAGTTGATACTGTTTATAAGGAAAACTTAGAATTGTGAATCAAATTCAGGTGTGTTTGACTCTAAAGTTCACGCTATTTCTATTTATACCAAACTACGAATATAAACTAAAAATTTGGAAGTTTTTTCAGAGCTCAGTGATTTATGACTTGATGACTCCCCATAACTAAATTCAAAAAACTATTCTTTTCTTTTATTCTTTATCAGAATTAAAAAGTTATCAGCAAGAATGTTTATTGCAGAATGACATCAGATCTAGCTTGATTTACAGAACCCTAGTTTTATTTAGAATATTATTCATCCAGATTAAGATGAATTAATCTTTAATCTGTAATAATAGGAAGTGTACAGTGAATATAGAAAGGACCACAGAAAAATAACACCAATTTCCCATTTCCCTATTTTTCATTCTTGGCTCCAGGAAGAATACTTTCATATGTTTAGTGATAGTTTTCTTAAAGACAGGTGTGGTATATGCCAAACGTGATATTGATCAATCTACCAGACTAGAAGTCTGCTCTTGGAGAACCCATCTGCATCTTGGGAGATACAAAGAAGAGTTGTTCCTTAAAGTACATATGAACTGATAGGTATGACACTCTTTAAAGTGTGTCCCCAATTTCCTGTCCTTCAAAAAAAAATTACCTTCTCATTGATCCCTATGGTTCATTTCCTACCAAAACTCAAGCAAAAAGGAATAATTATATAATCAATATTTGCTCAACTCCTTTAAAATATTACTGGTAAGAGAAAAGGATGTTCCACTTCCAGCTAATGGACAAATTGGTTTTCAGACTTGCCCGCCCACTCTAAACTACTATAAAAGTGAGCAAAATATGACAACTCTATTTAGACATTGGACAGTAAGCCCTGCAAGACTTTGCTTCTTAAAAAATGGGGAATACACAGAAGTCTTTCTCTGTAATTCTGAGAGCAGAGACCAGTGATGTCTCTCAACTGGAGAGCCAGAGTTAAGAGTTTAGAATTCAGAGATGATGAGTGATCTAGAATTTGTTGGGCAGGATACCAGAATCGGAAAATCTGTGCGAAGAGTAGAGACTCAGAAGTCTACAAGGTGGTTCCTCTGATAATCAATGGAAAGCTAAGCCTCAAGAACACAACGCCTACCAAAGAGTCACTACTGTGAAACTGAGAACTAAATGGAGAGGCTTCATTATTCTGAGAGACACTGGAATTCTGGATCAAAGTGAAGCAACCTCATTGGGCATTTGCATGAAACCCCAGACATGCCGTGTTTGATGATAAAGGTCATATCCCAGAACTATGCACAAAACTGAAAGAGATCTGCCTTTAAAAATCACAAAACTGGGATCCCTGGGTGGTGCAGCGGTTTAGTGCCTGCCTTTGGCCCAGGGCGCGATCCTGGAGACCCGGGATCGAATCCCACGTCAGGCTCCTGGTGCATGGAGCCTGCTTCTCCCTCTGCCTATGTCTCTGCCTCTGTGTGTGTGTGTGTGACTATCATAAATAAATAAAAATTTAAAAAAATTAAAAATCACAAAACTAACTTGACAGGATCAGAAGAATCCACCACTAACTTAATGCCCTTCTAGTACAAAAATCAACATCCTTTAAAGAAAGACAGTATTACCCAAACTCCTTATAATGTGATGTCCCCTATGCATAGCACACAATAACACATTACTAGACATTTCACATGTCTAGTAATGAACCAGGAAAAGAACCAAGAAAATGTGATGTATAATGAAGAGGAAAAGAAGCTAAAGGTAGCAGATCCTGAGAGGACCCAGATATTGAAAAATGAGGGAAAAAAATTTTTGAGCAACTGTTAAGGTCAAGAAAGGAAAAGATGAACATAAATGCTTGAATATATAGAGATTCTCAGCAGAGATAAGAAAACTGTTTTTAAGGGGGCAAAAGAAATTCTAGAACTGAAAAATGTAAAATCTGAAATGAAAAATTCCCTGGATAGGTTTAGCAAAAGATTGTAATAAAGGGTCAATGGAAAGACATCAAGACAGATCAGTTGAAATCATCCAATCTTAATAAAAGGAAGGGAAAATATTATAAAATTTAATAAAGACTAAGGGACGCCTGGATGGCTTAGCAGTTGAGCGTCTGCCTTCAGCTCAGGACATGATCCCAGGTCCTGGGATCGAGTCCCGCATCGGGCTCCCGGTGGGGAGCCTCTTGTGTCTCTGCCTCTTTCTCTGTGTCTCTCATGAATAAATAAATCTTTAAAAAATTAGTAAAGGCTAAATAACTCATGAAACCAAAATTAAGTGATCTAAAATACACATCATTGGTGGAAAACAGTCTATAGTTCCAAGAAGTTCAGTGAACTCCAAATAGACAAAGCAACACTCAGGCATACCACATATTGGCACAGCTTATCCAAACTACTGACAAACAATGGTGAAGTGAAAAATCTTAAAAATACCCAGAAAATAAACAAACAAAAAAGGACATAGAAGGACCAACTAATATGAATTATGACTGACCTCTCAATAGAAAAATGATGCCAAAAGCTAATATCACATCTTTAATGTACTGAAAAATAACTCACAATACAAAATTTTATATCCAGTGAAAATTACCTTAAAATTGTGAAATTAAGACACTTGTGAAAAGTGGCACAATATTAATTCTAAGTAGACTGTGATAAATTAACACTGTATTATAGTGCCTAGAGGATTGTCTCAAACATTTATATGGATATGCAGCTTAAAAAAGTCAATAGAAGAAATTAAAAAAAAAAAAAAACGTATAAAATACTCAACCCAAAAGAGAGTAAGACAAGAAGGAAGGTAGAAAACAAGTAGCAAGATGGTATACTTAAATCTAAACATTTATAATTATATTAAATTCAAATTAACTGGACACTCCTATTAAAATGTAGATTGGATTTGTTTTTAAGTCTGAGTTTGTCAAACTAGATAAAAAGCAAGACTTACTTATATTCTGTCTGTCAGAGAAACATTATAGCTATTATGACACAATTGTAAAAAGATATAACATGCAAAGCATAGGTACCAAAGTAGATTTCAGAACAAAGGAATTAATACAAGATATAAAGAGAGAGAGGAAAAATAGACAATGCAGTAATTCACAGAATAAGTAGTACAAAAAAATCCATAAGGATATAGAATAGATGAACCTATCCACCAGTTTCACCTGACATTTTTTTATATTCAACAACTTGAGAATGTGCATTCTTTTCAAATGCGCGTGGAATATTCACTAAACATAGATTACGTGCTGGTCCATAAAATAAAGCACAGTACACTTTAGAAAACTGAACTATGACAGCAAAGGGGTTAAATTACAATTCAATGACATTCAAATTATCAACAAAGTCCCCATATATTTACATATTAAACAGTATTTCTCTAAAAGTCTCATAGGTCAAAGAAGAAATCAAGAGAATTTAGGAAGTATTTTGAATTGAATTTTATCAAAATATGTGGGATGATTATAATCAATTGTATAAGTTTCTTTTGAGTCCATAATGGTACAAGTAAGTACATAAATAAATAAATAAACTCAACTAATAAATGTAAAAGGAATGATAGAATGACAAAATCACAATTTGGCAGACATCATAGAAATAATGGAGTAGGGCAAGAATAATTAATGGATGCTATAACTGTGAAAGTTTCCTGAAATACAAGGTATTTACATTGTTCAAAATATTTCCTCACGTAGTATGTGTTATTTACAAAAGGAAAAAAGAGTAACTTTACGGTGGAGAAGGCTGGTAGACATCATGTTAATTAAGTGATCAAAATACCATCATTAATAATAGAACAAATCAAACTAATTTGCTATCTTATATACTACAGTAAGAACACAACAGCCCTTCTGTGGTATTCCTGCCAAAAAGGGCATAACTGGCATCTAATCCTGAGGAAATGACAGTTGAACCCAAATTGAGGGACATTATAAAACTAACCTATATTCAAAAAAATGCCAAATTCATGTAAATGAAAGAAAGACTACAGAATTTATGTATAGTCAAGGAGTCTAAAGAGATCACAACTAAATCCATCAAGAAATTGATCTTTGTGATATGAAGAACATTACTGGAACAATTGGTCCAATTTCAGTCATTTAAGCTAGAATGTTATCAGTGCTAACCTTACGATTTTGATGACTTGATTGTGGTTATATAGGAGAATATCCTAATTAGTAGGAAATAGGCACTAAAGTATTCAAAAGTGCGTTGGCAACTTCCTCTCAAATAATTCAGAAAGAGAAATCCTCATCCTGTATTTCAAACTTCTCTATAACTCAGAGATTGCTTGAGATTTTTTTTTTTTTTTTTTAAAGAAAGATAGAGTCTCGTCACAGCTCTGGACTCTTTATTGTCCAGGTTTTTCTAGGTAGAAGCAGTGTGGTTTGGGGGTCTGTTTCTGTTGGTCACAGAAATGCTGCTTTTAATTTTTTGTCTTTGGGATCTTACTCCGCTTTTGAAAATTCAGGTAACGTCTCCAACCTAATTATTACTGTGGCATAAAACCACTCATTTGCCACCCAAGTTTGTTTCTCTGGCCCCATGTTGGATAGCATGAAGATGAGTATGCCTTCTGAACATTCTCATGTTGGCATCCCTAATTACCTTGGCCATTGGCACAGGACCAGTTGGAATGTCAAGTGTGTGCCGTTTGATAATGCTATAAAAAGACCTATAGCTGCTGCTCTCCAGCCATCTGTGCCTTCCCTTGGCATGACACTATTGGGTAGTTTGTCTTTCATTGGCATGATTTCTGTAGTGTGCCTTACATCTGCCACTCCTAGGCACTTGCTTGGTGATCAAGTTGACACAAAATTGCTTCTTTGGCACTGTTTTATATAGAGGAGTTTTATACCTGCTAACTTCTGAAACAAGAATTACCATTTATTACATACAATATAATTGTAATTTTAAGTATTATGACTGTAGATGTTTTTGGCTTCTACTGACTCAGACTTAGCCATTTGGACTTCCAATTTCAGTTTTCCCAGTCAGAAGTCTTCACTCTGAAAAATTAACTTCTAAGTGAAATGTACCTCTTCTGTTTTAAGACACTGGATTGCGTGCACACATCAACCTCTCCCTCCTGTGCCAAATCTCTAGAAATGATGAAACGTGTGTGTTTGTGTTTAAAATTTATAACTGGAATTCAAAACAAGAATGCATGATGGACCAGAAGCTGTGAGGAATCCACTGAAAGCTGTAAAGCAGACAAAATCAGATTGAAAAAGAAAGCAGAAACCTGAATGTCAAGAAAATACTGCTCCCAAAGTTGGAAAAAGCACCAAAAGTTCTCCATTGCCTATGGAAGGAGATAACTAGGAATTGGAAAAATGTTCCTTGGCAAGCAAGGATGAATAATCAGGGTGCAGTAGGGTGCATGAGAGGAGAAAAGTCAAAATAAATAAATACTAATTACACCAGGTACTATTAGAAAAGTAAGTTGAAATGAGTATATTAAGAATTTAAGACTATACACAAGAAAAATAGGAGTAGATGGTGTTATGGAATAAATTGTGTCCTCATGCCCTCCTAAATCCATATGTTGAAGCTCTAATGCTCAGTGTGACTGTACTTGGAGATAGGCCATTAAAGTGGACCCCTAATGCAATATGAGGGTGTCTTTATAAAAAAGAAGAGTCACCAGGGATGCATGTGCACAGAGGAAAGGACATGAGAGTTTACAGCAAGAAGGTGGCTATCTGCAAGCCAAGGAGAGAGGCCTCAGGAAAAAACAAACCTGTCAACAGCTTGATCTTGGAATTCTAACCTCCCAAATTGTGAAAAGATACATTTCTGTTGTTGAAAGCACCCAGCCTGTGGTATTTTATTATGGCAGAACTATCAGATTAACACAAGTAGCATAACCTTAGAACCTGTAAATAGGACAAATAGAAGAAAGAAAGATTGATAAATTATTAAAAAACAAATCAAAAGGAAATCACTAATGACATAGTATATAGAAAACAAAAAGCTGTCAAGAATGGTCAATAATTATAATGTGAATGAATGAAGTTTACCTGTTGAAAATCAGAGACCATAAGATTGGATTTTTAAAGTATACAGATATATGTTACATATAGAAAAACCCTCCAAACCCAAAGTTACATAGAAAAGTTCAAATGGAAA
Organism: Canis lupus dingo; assembly: GCF_003254725.2. Lineage (NCBI taxonomy): Eukaryota > Metazoa > Chordata > Mammalia > Carnivora > Canidae > Canis > Canis lupus. Next base: position 64,011,743 of record NC_064252.1, on the reverse strand, counting down.
AAGACACACAAATAAATGCTGCCAGAACTAAGTATCAGACAAAATATATGAACACAAAAAGATTAAAGAAGGAAAAGAGTGAGATACTTTAAAAATAGGTCCCAATATTTGATCTTTGATTTAATATATCTCTTTTCAAAAGTTGGTACCTTACCCTGTGATCCCCATAAATGTGAGCTGGACTTAGTAACTCACTTCAGTTATGACTTCTGGAACTAGATAATATAATGTATTGTGGCTTCCTTTTTGATCCCTTTGCCTCTGAGCACTTGATCTGCAGGAAGCTAGTTGCCAGGTCATGAGGACATTCAGGCAACCTCATGGAGCAGTCTATGCGGTGACAATTATCTTGTGAAAAACCTCCTGCTAAAAACATGTGAGTGAGGCACCTATCTAAGAAGTAGGTCTTTCACCCTCAAACTTTCAGATGACTACAGCTCTGGTCAGCATCTTGACTGCTACCTCATGACAGGCACTGAATCAGAATCACCCAGTTAAGTTGTCCTATATTCTTGACCTTCAGAGATTGTGACGTAATCACTGTTTATTGTTTTAAGCTGCTAGTTTTAGGGGTAGTTTGTTATGCAGCAGTAGGCAACTAATACAAAGAGATCCTTCATTATTATGTAGTTGACAATAGAAGTAACACATCACATAGGTATAGCACTATTCATTTAACTACAGAGCTCCAAAAGGTTTTTGTTTTTGGAAAGAAAAAGCTTCAATGGAAAATGGGAAAAAATCCACAAAATGCAGGATTTTAGCACACATTTCTCAGAAAACTGTATACTAAGAAGGGAATAAACAGTAGGGATCTTGAGGGTTTGAATAATATAACTGGAAAACTTGAGCTAACGAAGATACATTTAATAAACAAGAATACACATTATTAACACAATGACAAAATCAATCACAAATGATCATATCCAAGCTACCAAGGACATCTCAACAAATTGAAAAAGCTATCATAGAGGCCATGTTTAGTGACTTCTAAGCAATAAATGTAAAAATAAACCACACAAAGATTGCCCTGCTAAAATAGAACATGTTACTGAAAATTTGGCAGTAGACTGTTTCTTAAATTGAAGTGTAATTAACATACAATGTTATATTAGTTTCAGGTGTACAGTATAATGATTGAACAATTCTGAGCACTATCCTGTGCTCATCATGATTAATGCCCTCTTAATCCCCTTTATCTATGTCACCCTCACTTCCCCCTCCCCAGCAATCACCAGTTTGTTTTCTGTAGCTAAGTGTTTGGGTTTTTTGTCTCTCTTTCCTGTGTTTGTTCATTTGTTTTGTTTTTTAGATTCCACATGAGTGAAATCATATAGTATTTGTCTTTCTGTCTGACTTATTTCACTTGGCATTATACCCTTCAGCTATATCTATGTTGTCACTAATGGCAATTTTTAATTTTTTAAAGCTAATATTCCATAATACATATAAACACATCTTCTTTATCCATTTATCTCTGGATTCATACTTGGGTTGCTCCCGTATCTTAGATATTATAAATAATGCAATAAATATAGAAGTGCATATATCTTTCTGAATTAGTGTTTTCATTTTCTTTGGGTAAATACCTGGTAGTAGAATTACTGGATCATATGGTAATTCTTTTTTCAATTTTTGAGGCACCTCCATACTGTTTTCCGTTGTGGCTGCACCAATTTGCATTCTTACCAACAGTGAGCAAGGGTTCCTTTTTCTCCACATCCTAACCAACACTTGTTATTTTGTTTTTGAATCTACCATTCTAACAGGTATAAGGTGATATCTCATTGTACTCTTGGTTTGTATTTCCCTGAGGATGAGTGATGTTGAACATCTTTTTGTGTATCTGTTGGCCATTTGTATGTTGTCTTTGGGAAAATGTCTATTCAGGTCTTCTGCCCATTTTTAATTGGATTTTTATGGGGTTTTTTTGGCATTGTGTAAGTTCTTTATGTATTTTGAATATTAACCCCTTATCAGATACGTCATTTGCAAATATCTTCTCTCATTCAGGAGGGTCACCCCTTTCATTCTGTTGATGTTTCCTTCACTGTGCAGAAGCTTTCATTTTGGTGTAGTCCCAGTAGTTTAATTTTACTTTTGTTTCCCTTGCCTGAGAAGAAATATCTAGAAAAATATTTCTATGGCTGATATCAAAGAAGTTACTGCCTATGTTCAATTCTAGGATTTTTATGGCTTTAGGTCTCACATTTAGGTCTTTAATCCACTTTGAGTTTATTTTTGTGTATAGTGTTAGAAAGTGATTCAGTTTCATTCTTTTGCATATACCTGCCCAGTTCTCCCAGCACCATTTGTTGAAAAGACTGACTTTTCCCCATTGTATATATTCTTATATTCTTAGTCATAGATAAATTGAGCATAAAAGTATAAATTTATTTCTGGGCTCTCTATTCTGTTTCCTGGATCTATGTCTCTTTTCTGTGCCACTACCATACTGTTTTGATTATTACAGCTTTATACTAGACCTTAAAATCTGGTATTAGTACCTCTAGCTTTGTTCTTCCTTCTCAGAATTGCTTTGGCTATTCAGGGTCTTTTTTTAGTTCCATACAAATCCAAATTTTGGATTATTTATCCTAGTTCTATGAAAAATCTTGTTAGTATTTTGATAGGGATTGCATTAAATCTGTATATTGATGTGATATATAATGTTGATTGATATGTGAACATCGAACCACCCTTGCAGCCCAGGAATAAATCCCACTTGATCATGGTGAATGATTTTTTTTTAAATGTATTGTTGGATTTGGTTTGGTGCTATTTTGTTGAGGATTTTTACATCTAGATTCATCAGAAATACTGGTTTGTAGTTTCCTTTGTTTTGTAGTGCCTTTTTTCTGGCTTGGTATTGGGGTAATGCTGGCCTCACAAAACAAATTTGGAAGGGCAGCCCAGGTGGCTCAGTGGTTTAGTGCCGTTTCAGCCCAGGGCCTGATCCTGAAGGCCCAGGATCAAGGCCCACATTGGGCTCCCTGCATGGAGCCTGCTTCTCCCTCTGCCTGTGTCTCTGCCTCTCTCTCTCTCTGTGTCTCTCATGAATAAATAAATAAAATCTTTAAAACAAGACCAAAATGAATTTGGAAGCTTTCCTCCCTCTTCTGTTTTGTTTTGTTTTTCGGGGGGCAGGGGGCAGGTTTGGAATAGTTTGAGAAGAATGTTTAAATGTTTGGTAAAATTCACTTGTGAAATCATCTGGTCCTGGACTTTTGTTTGTTGAGAGTTTTTGATTATTGATTCAATTGCTAGTAATTGGTCTGTTCAAATTTTCCATTTCATCCTGTTTCAGTTTTGGGGATTATATGTTACTAGCAATTTATCCATTTTTTCCCTAGGTTTTTTAATTTGTTGGTACATGATTTTTCATAATATTCTTTTATAATCCTTTGTATTTCTGTAGTGTTGATTGTTACTTCTCCATTTCTGATTTTGAGTCCTCTTTTTCTTGGTGAGTCTGGATTATCAGTTTTGCTTACCTTTTCAAAGAACCAGCAGCTAGTTTCATTAATCAGTTCTATTGTTTTTTAGTCTCTATTTCATTTAATTCTTCTCTAATCTTTATTATATCCTTCCTTCTGGTGGCTTTGGGTGTTAACAGCATGCTTCTTAATAACTCTTGGGCTAAAGGTGGAAAATATAAACTTTTAAAATGAATGACAATAAAAATACTATATATCAAATCTTGGCTTGCAGCCAAGCATTAATACTCAAAAGAAATTTATAGCCTTAAATCCATTAATTTTAAAACTTTTTGAAATAAATCATATGTGCTTTCATCTAAAAGGGTAAGGAAAGGCAAATAAATCCAAGGAATGTAGAAAAATGAAATTAAAGAAGATAAAAGGAGATATTAAATGAAAATTTAAAAAGTAGAAATTCTTACAAAAATGAAAGCCATTTTCTAGAAAAGACTTGTATGATACTAGTTTGGAAAACAGGATCAAGATGCACAGAAGAAGAAAACAAAAACAAAATTAGAATTGGAAGGACAAAACTACAGAGAAAGGAAATTGGCTTATCTCCTGAAGTGTTTAAACATCTAAAATGGTATTTGGATCTCAGGACACAAACAGGGTCCAACATTACATTTGGTTGGTGTGTCTCAGATGTTTATTTTAATATGAACTCTAGCTACCTCACTTTTGTGAGGTACCTCATGTGTTTTGCAATTTCGTTTTTGAATAAACTAAGCAGGGTTTCTCATATTTTGAATTGTACCAGTTTCATTATCTTTGGAGTGCTTAACATAAAAACAAAGAAAAAAGAAAATTACTATCTGTTTATTTTGTATTTTGGACAAAGATGCTTCATACATACTCTGTATCAACTGACAATGTTAGGTCTTCTTTTTTTTTTTTTTTTTTGTAATATTAAGGTTGATTGGTGGATTCAGGGTTTATCGATCTAATCCAGTCATTATAAAGTTCTTCTGAAGCTTTCTGCCTATATAGCTTCGGTCACTGCCATTACATCTGCTATTTCATTAGTGCTGCAAAGCGGTGATATTCTATTGGTCCTTCTTCATTTGTTAGCTGCAATTATTAAAATCTTTCATTTTCCTCCCTGCTATTCAGTTATTCTGAGGTACATTTCTTGTAGGAAAGAAAAGGCAAGTGCTGGATTCTTTATCTGTGTTTTCCACATTTCAAAATAGTAAATCGTCTCCCTAGCATTCTCTAAGGGCTACCAATTCTATTTTTTAGTACATTATTATTAATACATTAACTTAAAAATATTGTATATGCTTCAGTCCTTTGAAAATGCTGCTTTTAAATTTATACTATTGAACAATTTATATACAGCCATATTCACCAATTTTAAATTTGCAATTTGATTAGTTTGGACAAATATATATAGTCACATAATCAACACCATATAGAAGTTTTATAGAACATCTATGTAAAGAACATTTCCATCACCCCAGGGAGTTCTTTGTAGTCAACCTCCTGCCCAACCCCAGGAATCCACCAATCTGCTTTGGTTCTTTTTAATATCATCTGATTCTTTTATTATGTTTCTGTTTTCCCTTAAATCTTTATGTGTATATATATGTATGTATAAATAAATGTGTGTGTGTGTATATATCAGTTTTAGTTCTTTTCTGTTAATTCCAATATTTCTCCCATTTCTAGGTGTGATTCAAGTGACCAGTATTTCTCCTTGTTAGGGTCACATTTTCGTACTACATCTCATATCTAGTATATCATCATTGGAAGCTGGAGTTCATGAATTTTGTTGCTAAGTGATGGACTTTGTTTTATTCCTTTAAAGACTGTATAGGTGGCAATATTATTGGTCATCATTAGTCATGGAAATCCCTTTAAGTTGATTTCTGAGTACTATGAAGATGATCCCAGTAGCATGGATATCTTCCTTACCTTCTTGTATCATAAGGTGCCATAGTCTGGTATCAATGATATCTCCAAGTAGTTTTGGTATCTTTTAGTTTCAAATGGTTATTAGAGTACAGACTGGGTCCTAGCAAGCTTGTTGCTACTGACTTTGTCATTGTTTTCTAGAGGAGAGAGCCAGAAAAAAAGTAGTCAAATTTTTCTTTTACAAAGGGCTAAATTGTAAATATTTTAGCCTTTGCAGGTCACATAATCTCTGTTATTGTTCAACTATGCCATTGTAGCTTAAAAGCAGACATAGGCAATATGTAAACAATGAGCATGGCTTTTTCCCCCCTCTAATAAACCTCTGGTGAGAATTTTATTTTTATTTTTTAAATTTATTTCATTTACATTTCATTAATTAACATATATTGTATTTTTAATTTCAGAAGTAGAGTTCAGTGATTCATCAGTTGTATATAACACCCATGCTCATTACATCATGTGCCCTTCTTAATGCCCATCACCTAGTTACCCCATCCCCCCACCCAACTCCCTTCCAGTAACCCTCAGTTTGTTTCCTGATTTAGAGTCTCTTATGGTTTGTCTCCCTGTGATTTCATCTTGTTTTATTTTTCTCTCCCTTCCTCTATGCTCTTCTATTTTGTTTGTTAGATTCCACATATGAATAAAATCATATGATAATTGTCTTTCTCTGATTGACATATTTCACTTAGCATAATACCCTTAGTTCCATCCACATCATTGAAAATGGCAATATTTCATTATTTTTGATGACTGAGTAGTGTTCCATTGTGTGTGTGTGTGTGTGTGTGTGTGTGTGTACACATACCATATCTTCTTTATCCATTCATCTATTGATGGACATCTGGGCTCTTCACATATTTTGGTTACTGTGGACATTGCTGCTATACACATTGGGATGCAGGTGCCCCTTTGGATCACTACATTTGTATCTTTGGGGTAAATACCCAGTACTGCAATTGTTGGGTGATAAGGTAGGTCTATTTTTAACTTTTTGAAGAATTGCCATACAGTTTTCCAGAGTGGCTCTACCAGTTTGCATCCTCTTATACCAGCAGTGTAAGAGGGTTCCCCTTTTTCCACATCCTCACCAACATTTGTTGTTTCCTATCTTATTACTGTTCCTCATTCTCACTGGTGTGAGGTGGTATCTCATTGTGGTTTTGATTTGTAGTTCCCTGATGTTGAGTGATGTTGAGCATTTCTTCCATTATTCTGTTAACCATCTGTATGTCATCTTGGAAAAATGTCTGTTTGTATCCTTGCTGGATTATTTGTTCTTTGGGTGTTGAGTTTGATAAGTTCTTTATAGATTATGGATACTAACTCATTAGCTGATAAAACATTTGCAAATGTCTTCTCCCATTCTGTAGGTTGTTTTTTTGGTCTTGTCGACTGTTTCCTTTGTTGTGCAAAAGCTTTTTATCTGGATGAAGTCCCAATATTTCATTTTTGCCTTTGTTTCCCTTGTCTTGGGAGACATGTCCAACCAAAAGTTACTGGCTGAGGTCAAAGAGGTTTCTGCCTGTATTCTATGATTTTGATGGATTCTTGTCTTACATTTAGGCCTTTCATCCATTTTGAGACTATTTTTGCATATGGTATGAGGAAATGGTCCAGATTCATTCTTCTGCATGTGGCTCTTCAGTTTCCCCAACACCATTTGTTGAAGAGACTTTTTTCCATTGGATATCGTTTCCTCCTTTATTGAAGATTAGTTGACCTTAGAGTTGAGGGTCCATTTCTGGATTCTTTGTTCCGTTCCATTAATCAGTGTGTCTATTTTTGTGCCAATACCATACTTCTTGATGATTACAGCTTTGTAATAGAGCATGAAGTCCAGAATTCTGATGCCACCAGCTTTAGTTTTCTTTTTCAACATTCTTTTGGCTATTCAGTGTCTCTTCTGATTCCATACAAATTTTAAGATTATTTATTCCAGCTCTTGTGAAAAATGTTGATTGTATTTTGAACGTATAGATTGTTTTGGGAAGCAGAGACATTGTAACAATATTTGTTCTTCTAATCCATGAGAATGGAACGTTTTTTATTTCTTTGTGTCTTCCTCAATTTCCTTCATGAATATTCTATATTTTTCTGAGTACAGATTCTTTACTTCTTTAGTTAGGCTTATCCCTAAATATTTATGGTTTTGGGTGTGCTTGTAAATGGGATCAAGTCCTTAATTTCATTTTCTTCATTGTTAGTGTATAGAAGAAATGCAACTGATTTCTGCGTATTGATTTTATATACTGTTGTTTGATTGCTAAGGCTAAAACTTCCAGTACTGTGCTGAACAACAGTGGTAAAAGTGGGTATCTCTGTCATGTTCCTGACCTTAGGGGGATAACTCTTGGTTTTTCCCTACTGAGAATGAAATTCACTGTGCGCTCTTCATATATGGCTTTTATGATATGGAAGTATGTTCCCTCTATCTGTACACTGTGAAGAGATTTCCTTCCTTTCAAGAAAAGATGCTGTACTTTGTGAAATGCTTTTTCTACATCTATGGAGAGGATCACATGGTTCTTGTCCTTTCTTTTATTAACATAGTGTTCTTATGTGTGACTCATTGTTTTGTAGATGTTGAACCACTTGCTGCTCAAGAATAAATCCCACTTGATTGTGGTGAATAACGCTTTTAATGTACTGCTGGGTCCTATTGGCTAGTATCTTGGTGAGAATTTTTGCATCTGTGTTCATCAGAGATATTAGTCTCTAATTCTTTTCGGTGGGATCTTTGCTTTGGTATCAAGGTAATGCTGGCCTCATGAAAGAGTGTAGAAGTTTTCCTTCTATTTCTATGTTTTTGAAACAGCCTCAGAAGAATAAGTATTAATTCTTCCTTAAATGTTTGGTAGAATTCCCCTGGGAAACCATCCAGCCCTGGACTCTTGTTTGTTGGGAAATTTTTTGATTCTGCTTCAATTTCCATGCTGTTTATGGATCTGCTTGGGGTTTCTATTTCTTCCTGTTTCAGTTTTGGTAGCTTATATTACATGTTTACAGGAATGCATCTATTTCTTCCAGATTGCCTAATTTGTTGGCATATAGTTGCTCATAATATGTTCTTACAATTGTTTGTTTTTCTTTGATGTTGGTTGTGATGTCTTCTCTTTCACTCATGAGTTTAATCAATTTGGGTCCTTTTTCTTTTCTTTTTGGTAAGTCTGACTAGAGGTTTATTGATCTTATTAATTATTTCAAAGAATCTGCTCCTAGTTTCATTGATCTGTTCTGCTATTCTTTTGGTTTCTATTTCATTAATTTCTGCTCTTCTCTTAATTAATTCTCTTCTCCTGCTGGGTTTAGGCTTTATTTGCTGTTCTTTCTCCTGCTCCTGTCAGTAAAGGTTAGGTTGTATATTTGAGACTTTTCTTGTTTTTTGAGAAAGGCTTGTATTTATGTACTTTCCTCTTAGGACTGCTTTGCTGCATCCCAAAGGTTTTGAAGAGTTGTGTTTTCATTTTTATTTGTTTCCACGAATTTTTAAAATTCTTCTTTAAGTTCCCGGTTGGCACATTCATTGTTTAATAGGATGGTCTTTAACTCTGTACATTTGTTTTCCTTCCAAATTTCCTGTTCTGATTGAGTTCAAATTTTAAAGCATTGTGGTCTGAAAAATAGAATAATTCCAGTATTTTGGTACCAGGTATTTGGTACCTGATTTGTGACCCAGTATGTGATCTATTCTGGACAGTGTTCCATGTGCAATCAAGAAGAATAAGTATTCTGTTGCTTTAGGATGAAATGCTCTGAGTATATCTGTGAAGTTCCATCAGGTGCAGTGTGTCATTCAAAGCCCTTGTTTCCTTGATCTTCTGCTTAGATGATCTGTTCGTTGCTATGAGTGGGGTGCTAAAGTCCCCTACTATTATTGTATTATTAGCAATGTGTTTCTTTAATTTTGTTATTAATTGGTTTATACAACTGGCTGCTCCTGTGTTAGAGGCACAAATATTTACAATTGTTAGATCTTATTGGATAGACCTTTTAATTATAATATAGTGACCTTCTTCATCTCTTATTACAGTCTTTGGTTTAAAATATAATTTGTATGATATAAGGATTGCTTTCTTTTGATATCCATTAGCATGTTAAATGGTTCTCCACCCCGTCACTTTGAATCTGGCGGTGTCTTTGGGTCTAAAATTGAAGACAGCATATCAGTGGGTCTTGCTTTTTTATCCATTATGATACCTTGTGTCTTTTGATTGGAGCATTTAGCCCATATACATTCAAAATAACATTTGAAAGATAGGAATTTAGTGCCATTATATTGGCAGTCAAATCACTGTTTCTGTTACTTTCTGATCTATGTTACTTTTGGGCTCTCTCTTCACTTAAAGAATCCTCTTTAATATTTCTTGCAGGGCTGGATTAGTTATTACAAATTCTTTTCGTTTCTGTTTGTCCTTGGAAGCTCTTTATCTCTCCTTCTATTTTGAATGACAGCCCTATTGGATACAGTACTCTTGACTGCATTATTTTTCTCAGCACCCAGAATATATCATGCCAGTCCTTTCTAGCCTGCCAAGTCTCTGTGGATAGGTCTACTGCCAGCCTTATGTTTCTACCTCTGTAGGTTAAGGACCTCTTGTCCTGAGCTGCTTTCAGGATTTTCTTTGTCTCTGAAATTTGCAAGTTTCAATATTATATGTCAAGGTGTTGGCTTACTTTTATTGATTTTGAGGCACAGGCTCTCTGTGCCTCCAGGACTTGAATGCCTGTTTCCTTACCCAGATTAGGGAAGTAGTTCTCAGCTATAATTTGCTCAAATTCAGTTTGTGCCTCTCTCTCTCTCTCTCTCCTTCCTCTTCCTTTGGGACCCCAATTATTCTAATATCATTTCACTTTATGGTATTGCTGATATCTCGAATCCTTCCCTTGTCATCCAGCAGTTGTTTATTTCTCTCTCATTTTCTTTATTCTCCATCATTTTACCTTTTGTATTACTGATTCTCTTTCACCTCATTTATCCCAGCAGTTAAAGCCTCCATTTTTTTAATTGCATCTCAGTAATACCCTTTTTTATTTCACTTGATTAGATTTTAGTTCTTTTATTTCTCCAGAAAGGGATTCTCTAGGGCCTTCTATGCCTTCTTCAAGCCCAGCTAGTATCCTTATAATTGTTATTCTGAATTATTGCTCCAACATCTTACTTATTTTCTTACTGACTAAGTCTCTGGTGGTTAGTATTGTCTCTTTTCTTTTTTCCGGGGTTAGTTTTCCTATCTTGTCATTTTGTAGAGAGGAATAGGTGAACAAAGAAACAAAATATAAAAATATCAACCACAACCCTAGCAAAATATACACTAAACAAATCTGAAGCATTTAGAAACCAAAAAAGAAAAAGAATATAGAATATAATCAAATAGGTAGAACAGAATAATACACTAGGTCCTGGGTATTTTGGTGTGTTTGCCACAAGAAACTAGATCCCAAAATTGTAAAGAAAGAAAATCATATATAAACAAAAATAAAATTGAATATAATGAAAGGAAGCCAACAATGAAGAATAAACATATACACATATATGTATGTATATATATATATATATACATGTATATATATATTATATGTGTAAAAATGAAAATTTAAAAAGACTTTTAAAAAGAGTTGATAAAATAAGAAACCTAGTTGAAAAGGAAAAAGGAGAAAAAATTTAAATTGAAGAACTAAAGAATCATAAGAAAAAAACATGAATTCTGTATACTATTTTCCCTTAGTCCTAGAGTTTTGCAGTTCTGTGTGATCAGTAAACTTGGTATTAGCAGGATGTTCCTGCTTATCTTCTGGTGGAGCGTCCTGTTCCACTGATTCTCGAGCGTCTCTCTCCTGGCAGAATTGAACCCCCCTTGCCAGGCGGCCAGGCCCAGTGTAAGCAGCTTCAGATTGCTCTCTGTGGCTTTTGTTTGCTGAAGGCTTTCTACTTGGCTTTAGAGGATGAAAATGGCTGTGCCCCAGTCTCCAGCCCTGCAGCTGAAAAGTTGCCCCCTCCCTTCCCAGAGCCCTCCCAGAAAAGCAGCCAAATCACTCTTGGCTCCCTGGTTTCCATCTGCACTCCGTTCACCCAGCCTGTGACAGAGCATTTTTATCTCAAACACATGACCCCACTTTGGGTCTCCAAACTTTACAGTCTCCTGAGGTGCACACTTGCGCAGCTCCTTCCAGGGCAGGGAGGGGAGTCTCCCCACCATTCTGCCTCTTGGTGGGCCCCTTCTCAGACACTGGTCACCAGATTGTGCTGCAGTTTGAGGTTTATGGCAACACTACCCTGAAAGCCCTCTCCTGGGCTCATTGTTTGCAGCTGGCTTCCCTGCTCTGACACTTGAGAACTCTGCCACACTTAGTCACCCCTGTTCTTTCTGTGACCCCTGGGATCCTGAGACCACACTGCCCCACCTATGGTTCTGCCTTGCTTAGGCACCTGAGCACCTTTCAGGCAGGGACATTCCCCACTGGAGCAGATTTCTCAAAGATCCAATTTTGTGCTCCACTGCTGTATCACTTTCCAGTAGCCGACTTACAAAGGCTGTCTCTCTGAGGCATATCTTCCTGTATATCACCTCATATTTATTTCTCTGCACCTCCTATCTTGCAAAAAGTGGTTGCTTTTCTACTTGTAGAATTGCATCAATTCTTTTCTTAGATCTTCGATTGAGTTCTTAGGTATTCAGAATAATTTGACAGCAATCTAGATGAATTCCAGTCCCTTACTACTCCACCATCTTCCTCTGGTGAGACTGAGTATGGCTATTTTCATTAAATTTTTTTTGACAGGCTGTACTTCACTGGCCTCTGTTATACATTTAAAGAAAATAGTTTAGAAGATTTCTACAAATATTATTCTTACTAGTATAATAATGAAAATATTCTAAGATTTCATTGTAGTTCCTTTTGTTTTAGAGATATGCCACAGGAGGTAAAGTGTCTGTATTTTAAACTGACTTGAAAATACTTCATTATGTAGTTATGCCACCAAATTGATGTAATAATTCATTAATTTAATTTTGATTGTGATGTTTGAGGAATACTTTAAAACTTTTATCATTATATGAAAGTGGTTTGAAATCAGATCTTTAAAAATGGTACATTCAATGAAGTCTAATTTAAGTCTCTCTTTTCTTCGTATTGTTCCTTTCCTTTCTCTTTAGGCTTTCATTACAGTTTATCCATCTTTTTATGGAAAATATTTATATAACTAAATATGCATATATGTTTAGTTAGATATATATAACTAAAACTCAACCCTGTTTTAGTAGCACACTAAACACATTGTTTGGCCACTTGGTTTTTTTCTTAATTCCACATATCCTGGAGATAACTCCATAGTAGTTTACAGAAAGATCAGAAGACTTTTTAAAATTATGATAATTATAATTATCTTGGAGATAATACAGGTTCAGATCCAGACCACTACAATATTGTGAGTCAGGTGAATTTTTTGGTTTCCCAGTGTATTTAGAACTTAGGATTATACCTTATTGTAGTCTATTAAGTATACAATAGCATGATATCTAAAAAATTAATACACATACCTTAATTTAAAAATATTTTATGGCTAAAAACTGCTAACCATCATCTGAGCTTTCAGTGAGTTGTAATCTTTTTGCTGGTGGCGGGTCTTGCCGTGATGTTGATGGCATCTGGTAGTGGTTGCTGAAAGTTAGGGTGGCTGTGGCTGTTTCTTAAAAGAAGACAACAGTACAGTTTGCTGCATCAGTGGGCTCTTCCTTTCACAAACAATTTCTCTGTAGCATGTAATGCTGTTTGATAACATTTTACCCACAGTAGAACTTCTTTCAAAATTAGAGTTAATCCTCTCCTACCTTGCTACTGCTCTCTTGACTAAGTTTAGGTAATATTCTAAATCTTTCATTGTATTTAAACAATTTTCTTTTAAAAAAAGGATTTTATTTATTTATCCATGAGAGACACAAAAAGAAGAGGCAGGGACATAGGCAGAGGGAGAAGCAGGCTCTCACAGGGAGCCCAAAGCAGGACTCGATCCCAGGACCCTGGGATCATGTCTTAAGCTGAAGGCAGATGCTCAACCACTGAGCCACGCAGGTCCCCCTAAATTGTTTTCACAGCATCTTCCCACAGTAGAGTTCATCTCAAGAAACTTTCTTTGCTCATCCATAAACAGCAGTTTTTCATTGGTTCAAGTTTTATCATGAGATTGCAGCAATTCAGTCACATCTTCAGGCTCCACTTCTGGTTCTAGTCCTTATGTTATTTGCACCAAAGATGCAGTTACTTCCCCTACTGAAATCTTGAATTTCAAAGCCATCCATGAGAGTTGATATCAGCATCTTCAGAGCCCTATTCTTGTTGGGATTTTGACCTCTTTCCACAAATCATGAATGTTCTTAATGGCATCTAGAATGGTGAATGTATTCCAGAAGGTTTTCAGCTTACTTAGCCTAGATCCATTAGAGGAATCACTGTATATGGCAGCTATAGCCGGAAATGTATTTAATAATAAGAAAACTTGAAAGATGAAATTGCTCCTTGTTCCATGGCCTACACAATGGCTGCTGTGTTAGCAGGCATGAAAGCAACATGAGTCTCATTGTATATCTCCACCAGAGCTCTTGGGTAACCAGGTGCATCATCAATGAGTAGTAATATTTTGAAGGGAAACTTTTTGCAGAACAGTAGCCCTCAAAAGCAAGCTTAAAATATTGAGTAAACCGTGTTGTAAAGAAAGGTGCTTACATGCAGGCTGTGTTGTTCCATTCCTAGAGCAGAGGCAAGTAGATTTACCATGATTCTTAAGGGCCTAGGATTTTCAGAATGGCAAATGAGCACTGGCTTACCTTAAAGTCACCAGTTGCATTAGCCCCTAACAAGATGGTCAGCCTGTCCTTTGAAGCTTTGAAGCTGGGCACTGACTTCTCTCTAGCTCTGAAAGTCCTGGATGGCATCTGCCAATAACAGAAGGCTGTTTCATCTATATTGAAAATTGGTTGTTTAGGATAGCCACCTCCATTAATGATCTTAGCTAGATCTTCTGGGTAACTTGCTGCTTCATCTTGAACTTTTATTTTATGAAGATGGCTTCTTAAACCTCATGAACCAACTCTGCTAGCTTCAAACTTTTCTTCTGCAGCTTATTGACCTCTCTGAGCCTTCACAGAATTGAAGAGAGTTAGGGCCTTGCTCTGGATTAGGCTTTGGCTTAAGGGAAGCTCTGGCTGGTTTAATCTATGTAGACACTTAAAGTTTGTTTACATCAGCATAAGGCTGTTTTGCTTTCTTGTCATTCACGGGTTCACTGAAGTACCACTTTTCTTTTCCTTTAAGAACTTTCCCTTTGCATTTATAACTTGACTTTTTAGTGCAGAAACCTAGTTTTCAGCCTGTCCTAGCTTTTTTTTTTTTTTTTTTGGTTTTTTTGTTTTGTTTTGTTTTGTTTTGTCCTAGCTTTTGATGTGCCTTCCTCACTTAGTTTAATCATTTCTAGCCTTTGATTCGAAGTGAAAGCTCTTCCTTTTACTTGAACCTCTTAGAGGTCATTGTTAGGATTATTAATTGGCCCAATTTCAATATTTTTGTATCTCAGGGAATAGGGAGCCCAAGGAGATGGAAAGAGACCAAAAAACGTGCCGTAAGTGGAGCAATCAGAACACACACAATTATCAGTTAAGTTCACTATCTGATTTGGGTGTAATTCATGGTGCCCCAAAACAATCAATAGTAACATCAAAGATCACTGATCAGAGGTCACTATAACAAATTCAGTAATAATGGAAAGCTTAAAATACTGTGAGAATTACTGACCTATGACAGTGATCCAAAGTGAGTCAATAGTGTGGGAAAAATGGTGCCAATAAACTTGCTTGATTCAGGGTTACCAAAAAACGTTCAGTTAAAAAAAAAAGGAGTATTTATGATGTGCAATAAAGTGAAATGCAATAATACAAAGTATGCCTGTATATGCATTAGTACAATAAACATGAAAATACGAATAATTTTCTACAGAAATATAAATCTCTAAAAATAACATTCTAAAAAAATGAATTCAAATAGTCCAGTAGCCCCAAAGAAAATTCATACAAGTCAAAAATATTAACTCCTGAAAGGAAGCAGTAGGTTTTATTTATGAGTTCTATGAAAACCTCAAAAACAGACAATTTCCAGTAACTTTTCCTAAAATAAAAATATGTGCCCTGGAATTAAATTCATTTGGTAAATATATATATATATAAAAATTATTTCCACATAGTTTCACATTTAAAATGATTATTGTTCTGATTTATATAAGAAAGATGATTTATTCATTGTTCTCATTTATATAAAAAAGATGATTTACATAAGAAAGATGATTTATATATATATATATGAGCTGATTACTGAAATATTTTTCCATATAATTATTTGATACATTATTTAGTATGTTTCCTTATCTTAAAAGTTAATTTTCCTCACATTTGCAAATAAAGAACTTCAAAGTACTAACACATTATCACAAATGGTATTTTATTCCTGATTCTTAAAACTTACTGATCTGATTTGTCTGGTTTGAAGTGTTATTGGTTTTTTGGTTTTTTTGTTTTAAAAGATTTTATTTATTCAGGAGAGACACACAGAGAGAGAGAGGGGCAGAGACACAGACAAAGGGAGAAGCAGGCTCTATGCAGGGAGCCCGAACGAGACTCGATCCCAGGATCTGGAGATCATGACCTGAGCCAAAAGCAAATGCTCAACCACTGAGCCACCCAGGCATCCCTGAAATGTTATTGTAATAGATAATAGAAATAAATAACAGAGGACGCCTGGATACCTCAGTGGTTGAGCATCTGTCTTCGGCTCAGGGCGTGATCCCAGGGTTCTGGGATCGAGTCCCACATTGGGCTCCCTGCAAGGAATCTGCTTCTCCCTCTGCCTAAGTCTCTGCTTCTCTCTCTGTGTGTCTCTCATGAATAAACAAATAAAATCTTTAAAAAAAATAAAGATGAAAGTCTATTCAAGATTTTAGTTTTAAATATCTTGTTGTAAATTTGCACATTCATTCCAGTAGTACATTCAAAAGTCATTTGTGAAAGATAGTAAGAACCCAGTAACAGGAAGTTCTTTATTTTTGATCTTAGATGACACAGACAAGATATGTGTAAATATTTAAACCTGGATCATGGCCAAAGACTATCAGTGTTTGTCATCTTTTGTGCAGTGAAAGCCAATTACACTTAATAGTGCTAAATGATGATACTAATCTAAGTCAATTTGGCAAATGGTAAATTATAAAATTGTTACTGAGAATGACAAAAACTAAGTAGTTTATTCTTCTGAGCATTTTTCTGAAACCTTGCTTCCAGGATAGTGACACTTTAATAATAAAACCATCAACCAATGAGGTAACCCTAGTTGGGTGGCAGTAACGTTTGGGATTTATCAATATGACACTTTTCAAATCTGTTGCCATCCATGGTGTCCATTTAGACTTGTTATATGTCATTTTCATCTTATACAATAAATTTCCAAAAAGAGATCACCAAAAAAAAAAAAAAGACTATATAACTTGTAATGTCTCCTTGTGCCTTGTGCCTCCAAGACACATGATTGTAAACAGCATGTGGTAACAGAGTCCACCTACTGTGAGAACTTTGATGGCTGTGTATCAGGGGCGGATCCATGTTTTATAGAGCTTGAAGCCTGTACGGTTTGAGGAGTACTTCTTAAGAAAAGAGTTTAAAATTTCAAATACAAAATTTGGTACTGGAAAGGCTATGTACAAATGAGAGGCAGTGAAACTTAAGTTTCATTAATTTTGTGGTAAATTCACCTCTGCATCTGGCACATAAATATTCCATAATTATGAATAGTAATTATTGATTACTATTTATTAATAGTGATTGAAATTGAACTCAGGGTGAGCAGAAGGACATGGCAGTCCTGGAGGTGCCCTCCTGAAATGCCTTAATAGGTGGTTTAACAGTACATTAGCCTGAGTTAGTCTCAACCCGCTTGATCCACATCCTTTATTCATGTATGTACTAGTATGTACCTAGTCAGGTACAAGACATGAAAATGAAATATAAAGCCAAGAGGCTTTTATTTTCTTGACATTTAGAATATGACCATTTCCCAGAGATACGTGAACACTTATCTAACATTTAAATTAAATGCCAACACTAAAACTATCCAAAAGTTAAAAAATGAGTGAAGCTAGAGGATAGTCAATTGGCAAGTGATATAGATATGTTGTACATTAGACCCTAAAGAGTCTTGCATCACACCCTAAAGGTTCATAACTATGTCAAACTGAGGAGCATGGAGTTAAAGGGATATATTTTCTACTACACTTTGGTAAAGACCACATTCAGATATATGAATAGCAAGGAGGCTCACAAGGGTATCAACAAGTAAATAGACTGTTTCTAAACAGATTAAGGAGCGAAAACCTTTATGGTACAGATGTAATAACAACTTAAGAACTGCTGAGGCTTACTCTCTTCAAATTAATGACTCCCAATTCTTTATAACAAAAAAATAAAGAGAAATCATAGAATTAAGGAAAAATGAGAGAGTAAGACAGAGAAAATGTTCCAGAAATAATTTGTGAGCCACACATCTTACAGCTAACACTTACATCACTGCTAAACATAATGTACTAGAGTTAGTAACCCACAAAGAAAACCGTATTTGTATGGGGATGATTCTTTCTCTTTGGTTTATATGTCTGTATAACAGTGCTATATATAGCCTTAATTTAGGGTATGTCTTTGATACTCTTTTTTTTTTTTTAAGTTTTATTTACTTATTCCTGAGAGACACACAGGCAGAGGGAGAAGCAGGCTCCCTGCAGGGAGCCTGATGTGGGACTTGATCCCAGGATCCCGGGATCACGCCCTGGGCCGAAGGCGGATGGTCAACCGCTGAGCCACCCAGGCATCCCAACATAAGAATTCTTAAATCAACTTGTTAAATTCCATGGAAACCTCTGAGGTGATTTTAATTATAATTCCACTGGTCTTTACAGATTTGTGGTCAGAATTGATCTTTATCATATACAGTCTTTTCAGCCATAAGCAGGTGTACCTATATTTTAAACAGGTGTTTATTTATGTTGGTCAATAATGGTTGGTAATTTCTTCATAAATTTATTGTATATTGGGCAGCCCGGTTGGCTCAGCGATTTAGCACTGCCCTCAGCCTAGGGCGTGATCCTGGAGACCTGGAATCGAGTCCCACTTCGGGCTCCCTGCATGGAGCCTGCTTCTTCCTCTGCCTGTGTCTCTGCCTTTCTGTGTGTGTGTCTCTCATGAATAAATAAAATCTTTTTAAAAAATAATAAAATAAATAAATTTATTGTATATCTTTTGTTTATTTTCAGTGAAGAATCATACTAATTTTGCCAGAGAAGAGAAAATAGAAAAAACACACCTACCTTATTTTATAAGGCTAGGATAACCTTAATAGCAGTCAGGCCTTATTAGCTGTTGAGCCCAAGTAAAGTTATAGACTTTTCTTAAGAACATGGGTGTAAAAGTCTTGAATAGAATTAACTAATTGAATATAGTAAGGTATATTTTTATATTATTACAGATTTCTTCACTGAATAATATTTCAATGGACGTACAGTGAAATTGCTTCCAGTTTTTCATTGTTACAAGTAATGCGGTCATTGCCAATCTTTGGACATACATTGTCACATCATTTCTTTTTTTTTTTTTTTTATGATAGTCACACACAGAGAGAGAGAGAGAGAGAGAGGCAGAGACATAGGCAGAGGGAGAAGCAAGCTCCACGCACTGGGAGCCCGACGTGGGATTCGATCCCGGGTCTCCAGGATCGCGCCCTGGGCCAAAGGCAGGCGCTAAACCGCTGCGCCACCCAGGGATCCCTGTCACATCATTTCTTTAAGATTTTCCAAAGTAGGGATTTTATTACAGATTAATCACTGTCATTTTATTACAGATTAATCACTTTCAATTAAAATATCTGAGTTGCATAAACAGATTGGAATATGGAAATTTCTGTTGCACTTGCATCAAGGTTGAAAAACACTACTGTGGACTGAAATCAGAAAATATATTGCTGCAAGAATTTATGTAGAATGGAGATCTCATTTTATTTCTTCACAGTTCACGAAATGTATAACAGCCTGACATTACTTGCAAGTCAAAAAATGATAGTTATCATTGAAATTACTTTATCACAATATAAGTACTATTTTGCCTGGCAGTTTTAGGTTGAAATATTTTTAAGTCTGTAGCATAATCTAATTACAAAGCCACTTAGTTAAATAAGAATGGTGAGCACAATTCCAACCACTTAAAAATGTAAAAACTATTTTTAACTTGAGGACTATACAAAAGGTAGGCTATATTTGCCCCATGGGTCATACTTAACGGACCCCTGTTCTATAAAGTCTTATATTCCAGTAAATGTAGGTATCTAGTTCTCCCAAACTGTGTAACCAGTAAATATTCCTTTCAATAATTTAATTCTAGTACAGTTAACGTACAGTGTTATATCAGTTTCAGATGCACAATATAGTGATTCAACAATTCTGTTCATTACAGGTGCACATCATGACAAGTGTACTCTTAATCCCCTTCACCTATTTCATGAACCCTCCGATACACCTCCACTCTAGTAACCATCAGTTTGTTTTCTGTAGTTATGAGTCTGTTTCTTGGTTTGTCTCTTTATTTCTTTGTTCATTTGTTTTGTTTCTTAAATTCCCACATGAGTGAAATCATAAGATATTTCTCTTTCTCTGACTTATTTCACTTACCCTTATGCTCCATCCATGTCATTGCAAATGGCAAGATTTCATTATTTTTTATGGCTGAATATTATTCTGTTGTGTATGTGTATATATTTTCTGTATCCATTCATCAGTCGATGGATACGTGGGCTCCTTCTGTACCTTAGCTATTGTAAATGATGCCGCAATAAAGATAGAGGTGCGTGTATCCCTTTGAATTTGTTTTTGCATTCTTTGGGTAAATGCCCAGTATTGGGATTGCTGGATTATAGGGTAGTTGTATTTTTAAATTTTTGAGGAACCTCCATACTGTTTTTCCACAGTTGCTGAACTGGATTGTATTCCCACCAATAGTGTAAGAGGATTCCTTTTTCTCCACATCTTCACCAACACATGTTTAGACATTCTGACAGATGTGAGGTGATTGTGGTTTTCATTTCCCTGATGATGAGTGGTGTTGAGCATCTTTTCATGTGTTTGTGGGCCATCTGTATGTCTCCTTTGGAAAACTGCATGTTCATGTCGTCTACCCTGTTTTAAATTGGATTATTTGTAGGTTTTGGTGTTGAGTTGTGTAAGATCTTTATATATTTGAATACTAACCTATTATCAGATATATGATTTGCAAATATCTTCTCCCATTCAGTAGGTTGTCTTTTAGTTTTGTTGATTGTTTCCTTTGCTGTGCAGAAGCTTTTCATTTTGATGTAGTCCCTATGGTTTATATTTGCTTTTGTTTTCCTTGCCTCAGGAGACATACCTAGAAAACTGTTGCTGCAGCTACCAGAGAAATTACTGCCTGTTGTCTCTTCTAGGATTTTTATGGTTTCTAGTCTCACATTCAGGTCTTTAATACATTTTGAATTTATTTTTATATATAGTATGAGAAAGTGGTCCAGTTTCCTTCTGTTTCAGGTTGCTGTCTAGTTTTCCCAATACTATTTGTTAAAGAGACTGTCTTTTTCCAATTGCATATTCTTTGCCTCCTTTGTTGAAGATTAACTGATCCTATAAACATGGGTTTATTTCTGGGTGCTCCATTCTGTTCCATGGATCTATGTTGTTGTACCAGTACCATATTGTTTTGATTCCTACAGACAGTTTTGATGAAATCTGGAATTGTGATACCTCCAGTTTTGTTCTTCTTTTTCAAGATTGCTTTAGCTATTCAGAGTCTTTTGTGGTTCCATACTTATTTTAGGATTATTTATTCTAGTTCTGTGAAAGATGCTGTTGGTATTTTGAAAAGTATTGCAATAAATCTGTAGATGGCTTTGTGTGTGTGTGGGGGGGGTAATATAGACATTTTAACAATACTGACTCTTCTACTCCATGAGCATAAAATACCTTCCCATTTGTTTGTGTCATCTTCAGTTTCTTTCATTAATGTTTTAGAATACAGGTCATTTACCTCTTTGGCTAAATCTATTCCTAGGTATTCAGCTTTGGGCTGCAGTTGCAAATGGAGTATTTTTCTTAATTTCTCCTTCTACTACATTATTAGTAAAGAGAAATGCATCATATTTCTTTATATTGGTTTTGTATCCTGTGACTTTGCCAGATTCATTTATTATTTCTCATAGTTTATTTTGTAGAGTATTTAGGGTTTTCTGTATATAGTATCATGTCATCTGCAAATTGTCCAAGTTTTACTTCTTCCTTACCAATTTAGATGCCTTTTATTCCTTTTTCTTGTCTGATTGCTGTGGTTAGGACTTCCAGTACTATGTTGAACAAAAGTAGAGACACTGGACATCCTTGTCTAATTCTTGATCTTAGCAGAAAAGCTCTCAGTTTTTCACCATTGAATATGATGTTAACTATGGTTTTTTTATATATGGCCTTATTATGTTGAGGTATGTTCACCCTAAACCTACTTTGTTGAGGTTTTTATCATGAATGGATGTTATACTTTGTCAAATGCCTTTTCTGTATCTAATAATCACGTGGTTTTTATCCTTTCTTTTGGTGTGTCGTATCACGTTGATTTATTTGCAAATATTGAACCAATGTTGCATCCAAAAAATGAATTCCACTTGACCAAGGTGAATGACTTTTTTAATGTATAGTTAGATTTGGTTTGGTGACGTTTTGTTAAGTATTTTTCCATCTGTGTTCACCAGAGATATTGGCCTGTAATTCCCTTTTTTGTAGTGTCTTTATCGGACTTTGGTAACAGGGTAGTGGGAGTCTCATAAGTGAATCTAGAAGCTTTCCTTCCACTTCTCTTTTTGGAATAGTTTGAGAGAATATATACAACTCTTCTTAAAATGTTTGGTAGAATTCACCTGTGAAGCTGTCTGGTCCTGGATTTTTTTGTTTGCAGAGTTTTTTGATTATGGATTCTATTTTCATTGCTGGTAATTGGTCTGTTCAAATTTTCTGTTTGTTCCTGAGTGAGTTTGGGAAGATTATATGTTTTTAGGAACTTACCTATTTCTTCTAGATTGCCCAATTTGTTGGCATATAATTTTTCATAATGTTTTCTTATAATTCTGTTTCTTTGGTATTGGTTGTTATTTCTCCTCTTTCACTTATGGTTTTATTTATTTGAGACCCCCCCACCTCTCTTTTTTAATGAGTCTGGGTAAAAGTTATCAATTTTGTTGATCTTTTCAAAGAACCGGGTCCTGATTTCATTGACCTGGTTATCCTTTTCTTCTTCTTCTTTCTTCTTTCTTCTTCTTTTTTGTTTCTATTTCATTTATTTCTGCTCGAATCTATTATTTTCTTCCTTCGGCTGGTTTGGAGTTTTGTTTGTTCTTCTTTTTCTAGTTCTATTAGATGTAAGGTTAGGTTATTTATTTAAGATTTTCTTGCATCTTGAGTGAGGCCTGTATTGCTATAAACTGCCCTCTTAGAATAGCTTTTGCTTCATCTCAAAGACTTTAGACCATTGTGTTTTCATTTTCATTTGTCTCCATGTAACTTTTTATTTCCTCTTTGATATTCTGATTGACCTATTCATTGTTTGATAGCATGTTATTTAACCTCCATGTATTTGTGTTCTCTACAGATTTTTTCTTGTGTTTGATTTCTGGTGTGCTAACACTGTGGTCAGAAAAAATGCATAGTATAACTTTAATCTTTTTGAATTTGTTGAAACTTGTTTCGGGGCCTCACTTGTGATCCATTCTGGACGGTAATCCATGTGCATTTGAAACAAGTGTGTATTCTGCTATTCTAGGATGAAATGTTCTGAATAGATCTGGTCTAGATCCATCTGGTTAGATCCATTTGATCCAGTGTATTATTTAAAGCCACTGTTTCTTTGATTTTCTGTGTGGATGATTTATCCATTGATGTAAGTTGGGTGCTAAAGTACCCTACCATTATTTATCACTATTGACTATTTCCTTTATGTTTGTTATTAGCTGCTTTATGTATTTGGGTGCTGCAGTTAGATGTGTAAATATTTACAATTATTATACCTTCTTTTTTGGATTGTTTCCTTTATCGTTATATAGTGTCCTTTTTCCTTTATTAGTCTTTGATTTAAAGCCTATTTTTTCCAGCATACGTTTTCCTACCATGCCTTTCTTTTCACATCCTTTTGTAGAAGTGTTTTTCCATCTTTATTGTACTTTCAGTCTGCATGTGTCTTTAGGTCTAAAATGGGTCCCTTTTGGGCAGCATATAAATGGGCCTTATTTTTCTTTTCCATTCCTTCACCCTGTCTTTTGTTTATTTTTTTTCACCCTGTCTTTTGATTGGAGTATTCTGTCCATTTACATTCAAAGTAACTATTGACAGGTATGTACTTATTGCCATTGTATTACTTGTTTTATGGTTGTCTTTGTAGTTCTCTGTTCCTTTGTTCTCTTGCTCTGTTCTCTCATGATTTGCTGCCTTTCTTTGTGATATACTTGGATTCCTTTCTCTTTATTTTTTGTATATTACCAATTTTTTATTTGTGGTGACCATTAGGTTTATATATAACATCTTCTGTATATTACCAGTCTATGTTTAGGTGATGGTCACTTAAATTTGAAACCATTCTTTTAGCACTAAATTTTTACTCCTTTCCCAGCCCTGTTTTATGTATATGGTGGCCTACTTTATATCCTTTTATTCTGTGAATAAAAGGTAATTGGTCTGTTCAAATTTTTACAGGTGTGATTTTTACAGGTATATTTAATTTTAGTGCCTGAGTGATTTTTACAGGTATATTTAATTTTAGTGCCTTTTTGCTTCTTTTCTTTCTCTTGCCTGTGATCTTCCCTTTCTGCTCAGAGCCCCCTTTAACATTGCTTATAGGGCTGGTTTAGTGGTGATGAATTCCTTTAACTTTTGTTTGGGAAATGCTCTCTCTCTTTCTATTATAAGTGATTTCTATGCTGGATAGAGTATTCTTGGCTGCAGGTTTTTTCTTTCAGTCCTTTGAATATATCATGCCACTCTTTTCTAGCCTACAAATATCTGCTGCAGAATCTGCTGATAGTCTTATAGGATTTCCCTTGTATGTAACTGTTTTCTTTTCTCTTGCTGCTTTTAAAATTCCCCTT
Source organism: Canis lupus dingo (assembly GCF_003254725.2). NCBI lineage: Eukaryota > Metazoa > Chordata > Mammalia > Carnivora > Canidae > Canis > Canis lupus. The sequence goes on along the minus strand of NC_064252.1, from coordinate 63,987,120 downwards.
TTGCTGGCTTTTTGCCATTTTAATTACTATGTCTTGGTGTAGACTTCTTTGGGTTAATTTTTGGGGCATCTCTTTACCTCCTGGTTCTGCATTTCTGTTTCCTTCCACAGATTTGAGGAGTTTCCAGCTATGATTTCTTGAAATAGAATTTCAACCCCTTTTCTCTCTCTTCTCCTCTGGGGTCCCTATAATGTAAATGTTATGCTTGATGGTATTGCTGAGTTCCCTTAATCTGTTTTCATTTTTATTTTTTTTTCTCTGTCCAGTTAGCTTGATTGTTTTCCATTACTCTCTCCTGCAAGTCCCTGATTTGTTCTTCCACTTCCTCTAGTCTGCTATTTATTGCATCTAGTGTATTTTTTGTCATCTCTGATTAGCTCTTTTTTATGTTTTCTGTCCCTTTCTTGAGGGTATCACTGAGTTCCTCTACTTTTTCCTCAAGTCTAGTATCTTTATGGCCATTACTTAAAATTCTCTATCAGGTATATTACTTATCTCCATTTCATTTAGCTGTCTAGCTGTGATTTTGTCTTGTTCTTTCATTTGGGACATAGTCCTCTGTCTCCTCATTTTGTGTAACTCTGTGTCCTTTTTTATTTTAGGGAAGTCTGCCATATCTCTTGCTCTTAAAAGTAGTGGCCTTAGGGGAGCCTGGGTGGCTCATTTGGTTAAGCATCTACTCTTGGTTTCAGCTCAGGTTGTGATCTCAGGGTTGTGAGATTGAGCGGGGCTTTGTGCTCAGCAGGGAGTCTGTTTGGGAATCTCTTTCTCCCTCTCTTTCTGCCCCTCTGCACCCTATGTGCTCTCTTTCAAATAAATAAATAAATCTTAAAAGAAAAAAGAAAAGTAGTGGCCTATGAAGAAGAGTGCCTTGCAGTGCAATGTTCCAAGTTCACAGAACTCAGCGCTTCAGGTATGTCTCCTATATGGGTTGCTTGTGCAGTTCTGTATGGCTGAGCTGCATTTGCCTTTAGCTTTGTCATCTACAATGGCTCTCTTTGCCTTTTGTGTGCAGAATTTGGTCACTGTTTTGAAAATGGGCCATTCTGGGGCCATGGTGGGCCTAAGTTGAGTCAAACCAGGCATTTACCAGAGATGCAGTAGCACAAAACTGCAAAGTTGGCCCCTGTGTTGGCCCTTGAGCTTTTGCTGGTGGGTGGGGCCTATAGCTAGAGTTGATGTCTCCCTTCAGCCCACTGCTGGTGCCACAGGTGGGCTGGAGTAGGGGGTTATCTTACCTTCTACCTTGGGTAGGAGTCACTTTGGAGTGGTGCTCACCCTTGTCAGGGCTCCTTGCACACTGCCAGTCTTGTGGCACCGCTTTGGATGAGCTCCTGCCACGGACATACTAGAGGGGGAAAGTCTACAGTAGAATGTAGGGGTGAGGCATGTGGTGCCAGCATGGTCTTCACTAGTCTGCTGAGGGAGAAAACCTGCAGCCACCTGGGAAAACTTGCCAAGACTGGTGGGGTTAGGGATGCAGATTGGCAGAAGCGCAACAGGGCAGGGTGCACTGTTAGTAAGCTAAGTGAAACATGTTGGTGCTGTGCTGGTTCCTGCAGGTATCCATGTATTTAGGCTGGAGGGCAAGGGAGTGAAATGTTGCCCAGAAGCTATTTTGTTCTTGGAGAAGCCTCCCAAAGATCCCTGCCCCTCCAGCACATGCTCTGAGATTAGTAAATAAATCTTATTCCCCTTATTCCCCAGGCATTTTTCAAACTGCTGCTTATATGTCATAACTCAGTGGGACTGTTTATAGTAAAAAAGATTAAGGGCAGAAAGTCTGTTTCCTGTTGTCCTCCCAGCTCTTCCAGAACTGAGGCCACTGATTTTTAAAGTTCCAGGTGTTACATCCCACTGATTTTTAAGAACTTGTGAAGTTAGGTCCTTCTGGTTTTCAAAGCCAAGTGTTATGAGGATTTGTCTTCCCCATGTGTCTCCCGTGCCTAGGATGCCTGGTATGCCTGATATGGGGTCTGTTGCTCTCTCCTCTCCACATCTGCAGTATCCCTCCAGGGGAGAGTTCTGTGGGTCCATTTGGCTCCTGACAGCATCTCCACCTTTCCTTCCCTCTTTGATGTGGCTTCTTCTCTGTATTTACCTGTAGAGAGTTTGATCTGTCAGTCTTTGGGTCATTTTCTGGGTTATTTACACTGATGTAGGTGTTACCTAGTTGAATCCATGGGATGAGTTAAGCTTATGAACCTCCTACTCTGCCATCTTCCCTGGAAGTCTCTGCAACCAATAAATATTCTGAATTTTTAAAAACAAACAATTTGAAATTATGTCTTTTTCAATTTGCATTTATTTGAATATTAACAAAGTGAATTATCTTTCATGAGTATAGGGCATTTATATTTCTTCATGGTAAACTGGCTGTATTCTTTTTCCATTTTTTAAAAAGATGTATTTATTCTAGAGAAAGAAGGATAAGGAAAGAGAATCTCAAGCAGACTCCCCACTGAGCAGGGACCTTAATGTGGGGCTCGATCTCATGATCCTGAGATGACTTGTGCTGAAATTAAGAGTCAGACACTTAAATACCTGAGCAACCCAAGTGCCCCTTCTTTTTCCATTTTTATTAACAATATTCCAGCAATCTTTTTCACACCAAAAATAGTTCAAAATCCTTTTTAGTGGCTATACCTACTTTAGTATTATTTTATATTGCTTTCTCCCACACATCCAAGACTCCTCTGTATTTAAAGATATGCCATTACCTAACAGAGCTGTGTTTTTTAAATCTATACATATATGCACCAGATACCAATTATGTTACTTTTTCTCTATTTTCCCTCCTAGCATAACTTTTATTTGTCCTTCAAGATTCAGATCAAGGATCAGTTCCTTCTCTTTACCTGCACAGCAAATATTTGTGCAAGTATCTGTTATAAAACCTATCATACATTATATAATTAACCATTGTTCACAATGGTCTGTCTCCTCATCTGGGCTCACAGCTTCTTGAGACATGGAATCACAACTGATCTCTACATTCCTGAACAGTGCCTGACATGTAGTTAGCACTGATTATCTTTTGACTGTATGAGTTCAAGATCATAGTAATATTAATAATGTTAACAAAGTAGCATATGTCAGACACACAAATGTCAAATTTGTGCAGTAGTATTTCTTATAAAATGTTTATCATAATATAATATACAATTGAATTTTGAAGTCCTCTCAGATATTAAAATCTCACCAAAGAACATAGCAATAGAGTTTTTTTTCCCTGACAAAACTATGTCAGACATTTAGTTTAAAAACTTGCATTTTTCCCTTAGGAATTAAAATAACTTATTTAAATAATGCTATTGCGTATAGTCATAATCTACTATTCAAGAAAATTTTCTTATATTGGTAAAGAAAACTAAGAGAATTAAAACAAAAAAAATACTCCTCAGTCATGTCTGATTTGTAATCTGAACAGTAAGCTCTTTTGTTCAAAATCTTTGTAACTATGACCAAGATTCATTTGGATTAATCTTTTATTTTGCTTTATTTCCAAAGGACATCCATTACTTTGCACTAGATAAGGGTGAATTGGCACTAGCTGAAGTGGCAAGAAAAAGAGCTTGTGATATTGATGCGGAATCAATAACCTCTGGAGTTGGTAAGAATTAATGCTGTTTTCTTTAACTACTTTTTGTTTCAATCAATACTTACTCAGTATCATTTATATTTATGTTTGTAGGACATGGCTGGTTAATTTGAATTACTTTCTTTGTAAAGAAAGTGACTTTTAAAAAAGAATTACGGTTGGTAAATAATACAATATGCATATATAAGTGGGAATTTTGGTGATATAAAAATTAATAACCACTGATTAATCACCATTTAGGAAAAAGTTAAAAGGACACCGTTCTTTTCATAAGATTTTTGAGGAAGAGTTTATTATCATAAGTGCTCTTATTAATATTAGCCAACACAGGAACTTTTATAATTACTTATACACATAAACATGTCATATCTCAAAAGAATTCTGTCATATATCAAAGTATTTCACATGGAAAAAAAAGTATTTCACATGGGATTTTAGGTTTTATGGGTAATTTGTTCTCATTTAGAAGCTACTAGTCATTTTACAGCATAGTCTTCCAAAGAAGACCAATCAGAAACCTAAATTTAATCTACAGGTTCATTCAAAATTTTATATTTAAAAATGTAGTTTTTAAACTACTGTAATATCAACATGAGCTTCCATTTCCTAAACTTAAGTTTGTCTGATGTGACTAAATCTGGTATTACTGATCTCTGGACATCCCAATTCCCATTCTTTCTGGCTTTTACTATTCCTGGATTAGGCAAAGGATCTTCAGAATTGTAAAAGAATTCATTTCTCTGTGGAACTCCTAATAAACAAAGAAGATTTATACCTTGTAAGTTTACTTCAAATTATTATAACAAGTCTCCCCAATGATTGATCCTCTTTGTTTTTATAATGCTGTTTGCACCAAAAGGAGCAATTGTCAGCTTCTAATGATGGGGGTTTTGCATCTTAACGCTATTTAAAGTTACTAAGGGTAAAAAGGATTGTGAAAAATTATCACAAAATTTCCCGAAAATGAAGAAAAACTCCACTTTTCACCAGAATGCTTTCCATGTGCTGTGAGTGGTTTGATTAGATTACTGTAGCCAGCTGATACTTCCTAGCCAAGGACCCTTTTTGAGCCCTACTTCATTTCTAGCAAATATCTTTCTTCATTGAAACCCCGATCCTCCCCACTTTTCAGCCTTTCTTTCAGGCTTTACCCTTTGACCTTGATTACTCTCCCTTGACAAAGATACCATTCAGTAACAATAGTACCTATCAAGAGGTGAACATTCAGATGAATGTTCTACTCCACTTTTATTTTGGAAACTGGGGTAACTCCCACTCAAAATTAGAAAAGGAATTAGGAAAGAATCTCTAATTTGTTCATTGTAGTTTCTGTCTAGTTATTTAAAAAAAATTAAAGATTTTATTTCTTTGAGAGAAAGAGCATGAGAAAGTGAGAGATCACAAGCAGGGGACAAGGGTAGATGGAGAAGCAGACTCCCTGCTAAGCAGGGAGCCCAATGAAGAACTTGATCGTAGGACCCTGAAATCATGACCTGAGCTGAAGGCAGACGCTTAACAGACTGAGCCACCCAGATGCCATGTCTGGTTCTTCCATACAGCCCACATTATTCTGGGGAAAGCTAATTTTCTCTCAAATTCCTTCAATTTAGTCCAAATCTGCTTTCTCATACTTTTCTGAAAGCAGAAAATAATTAAGTTTTTGGCTTTCAAGAGTGTTCTTTGATGCAAGCCATCAATATAACTAAAAGCAAGAGTTGCCAAAGGAAAAGTTAAATGATAATAATCTGAACAATTTGAAATTTTTTTAAATTTTTTATTCTGGTATAACATACATACAGAAGAGCACATAAATCATAAATGTGACTCAACAGATTTTCACAAAGTAAATACATTCTCATAACCATTACCCAGACCAAGTAACATACATTACCAGGACCACACAATCCCTCTCATATCTACCTTAAGGTACTACATCCTGGCCCAACTATCTTTACTTATAACACTATAAATTAGTTTTACCATTCTTTCAAATTTTAAATAAGTGGAATATATATTATTCTTTGGTATTTGGCTCCTTTCACTCAACTTTATGATGTAAAACGTGGATCTGCTGGGTATGTGCTTAAAGTGGATTTGCTGGGACAAAGGATATATTCATATGTTCAACTTCAGTAGTGTGGGAAAAGAAAAAATTTTCCTCTGTCCTTTAAGGTTTTTCCACCTGAACTAAAAAATTTATATAAGACTGATTAATAGAGAAACTAACGATATGTTGGCTAATTGTATTCAAATTTTTTAAAAGATCCAAGAAAAAAAAAAGACTGATTAATGGAAAATGAAACAAGGTTTAACCCAGGAAAACTGAATATCTCACCAAAACAGCTGAAGCCACCAGCTTAAATACCATCTCCATCTAAAGACAAAAGAAGATTTGCAGGTAGAGGATTAGTTATGGAGGGTACCATAAAAAGCATAGTAAACAAGACTGAAGTTGTCATGCAGATTTAAATTCATGCCTTTTCCACTGGTAACAGTTTCTAGACATTTAAGGGTAATCCCCTTCTTCCTGATACCAAGGGAGACACCCTTATAAATGGAGGTTTCCCTTATACATGGAAACTTAGGTTTCAGAGATCTTCTAATATCTACAGTTTCTTTAAACATACCAGCTCAGAATAATCAATATGCCAAAGAGACATTTTTGAATCAAATTTATATATTCTTTTTAAAAAAGTTTTTATTTAAATTCCAGCTAACATACAGTGATTTAATATTAGATTTCATTCTTTTTTAAGGCTGAGTAATATTCCATTGTATGCATGTATATATGTACACATGTATACATACATACATACATACACACCACTTCTTCTTTACCCATTCATCAGTTGATGAACATTTGGGTTCCTTCCATAATTTGGCTGTTGATAATGCCATTATAAGTATCGGGGTGCATGTATCCCTTTGAAGAAGTATTTTTTTTATTCTTCAGGTAAATGTCTAGTAGTGTGATTGCTGGTAGTTCTGTGTTCAATTTTTTGAGAAATTTCCGTCCTGTTTTCTAGAGTGGCTACACCAGTTTGCATTCCCACCAACCCACCAGTGCAAGAGGGTTCCCCTTTCTCCACATCCCAAAGATGCATAGCTTAGGTGGAAAAATCTGCTCCCTGACAATAGCTATTTCCAGTTTTCCTAAGGAGCTGTAACAATTTGTCTTCTCACCAGCAGTCCATAACAGTACAGCTTGCTCCATGCTCACTGGTGCATGATATCGTCTGTCGTGCATTTTAGCCATTGTGGTGGCTAAACATTAATATTTGGCATATGTGACACACACACACATACATATATAAATATATGTTCCTAGGCTTTTTATTTAATTGGTCTCTTTGTACTTGCACAAATATCTCAGTGTTTTTTTTTTAATTGAAGTATAGTTGACACACAATATTACATTAGTTTCAACTGTACAGCATAGTTATACCACAAGTTTATATCCTATTTCATGTTCACAAGTGTAGCTATCCTCTGTCACCATCTGCTATTCCAGTACCACTGACTAGATTCCCTATACTGTACCTTTCACCTCATGACTTCATTCTGTAACTGGAAGCCTGTATCTTCTACTTCCCCTTCATTAATTTACCCATCCCCCACCCATGTCCCCTCTGGCAGCCCTCAGTTTTTCTCTATAATTACAGGTCTGTTTCTGCTTTTGTTTGTTTTTTTAGATTCTGTGTATTTATCTATGTCTGACTCATTTCACTTAGCATAATATCCTTAGGTCCATCCATGCTGCCTCAAATAGCAAGATCTTACTCTTTTTTATGGTGGAGTGTGTGTGTGTGTGTGTGTGTGTGTGTGTGTGTGTGTGTGTGTTACATTTTCTTTATCCATTAATCTATTGATAGACTCTTGGGTTATTTCCCTATCTTGGCTATTATAAATAATGCTGCCATATATAGGGGTACATATATATTTTCAGATTAGTGTTTTCATTTTCTTTGGGTAAATACCCAGTAGTGGAATTACTGGATTATATGGTTTTTGTTTTTTTTTCTATTTTTTTTAATTTTCTGAGAAACATCCACATGGCTTTCCACAGTGGCTCTACCAATTTACAATAGATAAAAGTACCTTTAGCTCCACATCCTCGACAACACTTATATCTTGTCATTTTGAATAGAGCCTTTCTGACAGGTATAAAGTGGTATCTCATTGTGGTTTTGATTTTGCATAATTCTGCAAATGTCGAGCTCTGTTTCATGTACCTATTGACCATATGTTTGTCTTTTTGGGGAAAATGTCTTCAGGTAGGTACTCTTTCCATTTTTTTAACTAGATTGGTGAGTTTTTTGGTGGTGGGTTGTACACATTTTTTTTTGTACACATTCTTAACATATTTTTAATATTAACTGCTTATCAGATGGATCATTGCAAATATCTAATCCCATTCAGAAGGTTGCTTTTTGTTTTGTGGATGACTTGTTTCACTTTTCTTAGAGGAAAAAGCAATCGCTTTTAATTTTGGTGTGGTCTCAATGGTTTATTTTTGCTTTTGTTTCCTTGCCTGAGGAGACAGGCCTAGAAGATACTGCTAAGTCTGCTGTCAAATAAATTATTACGTTTTCTTCTAAGGTTTTATGGTTTTAGGTTTAACATTTAAGTCTTTAATCCAATTTGAGCTTTTTTTTTTTTGTATGGTATAAGAAAGTAGTCCAGTTTGTGTTGCATATAGCTGTCCAGTTTTCCTAGCACCATTTGTTGAAGAGACTGTCTTTTCTCCATTGTAAATTCTGAAGATTAATTCACCTTGTAAGTGTGGGTTTATTTCTGGATTGTCTGATCTATGTCATGGATCTATGTGTCTGTTTCTGTGTCAGTACCATACTGTTTTTGATTACTACAGCTTTATTGTGTATCTTGAAATCTGGGATTGTAATATATCTCACAATTGCTTTGCCTATTCAGGATCTTTTGTTGTTCCATACCAATTTTTGATTATTCTAGTTCTGTGCGGGGAAAAGCTATTGGGATTGCAATGAAACTGCAGATTACTTTGGGTATTATGGACATTTTAACAATACTGGTTTTTCCAATCCATAATCATAGAATATCTCCATTTTTCTGTGTCTACAATTCCTTTCATCAGCATTTTATAGTTTTCAGAGTACAAGTCTTTTACCTCCTTGATTAAGTTTCTTCTTAGGTATTTTTTTAAGTGATATTGTGAATGGAATGGTTTTTTTTTTTTTTTAATTTCTCTGCCACTTCATTATTAGTGTATAGAAACTCAACTCATTTCTGTGTATTAATTTTGTGCTGAAACTTTACTGAATTTATTTATCATTCCTAGTAGGCTTTTGAGGGAGTTTTTAGAGTTTTCTATGTATCGTATCATATCATCTGCAAATGGTGACATTTTAACTTTTTCCTTATTAACATGAATGCCTCTGATTTCTTTATCGTGTCTGAGTGCTGTGGTTGTGACTTCCACAGTTCAGTGAAAGTGGTGAGAATGGACATCCTGGTCTTACTTGAGCTCTTAGAGGAAAAGCTCTCAGCATTTTACCATTAAATATAATATTAGCTGTGGATTTCTCATATATGGCTTATATTATGTGGTGTCATATTCCCTGTAAAGCTACTTTATTGAGAGCTTTTGTCAGAGATAGATGTTGAATTTTGTCAAATGCTCTTTTTTTTTTTTAACATCTATTGAAATGATCTTGTGATTTTTATCCTTCATTTTATTAATGTGGTTTGGCACATTGGATGGTTTGCAAATATTGAACCATCTTTGCCTTCCCGGAATAAAGCCCACTTACTTGTAATGAATGATCCTTTTAATGTCATTGAATGTTGTTTGCTGATATTTTGTGAAGGGTTTATGTATCTTTGTTCATGAGGGTTACTGGCCTATAGTTTTCTCTCTTTTTTTTTTTTTTTTTTTTAGTGTCTTTGGCTTTGGTATTGAGGTATGCCAGTCTTGTAGAATATATGTGGAAGTTTTCCTTTCTCTTCTGTTGTTTGGAATACTTTAAGGAAAATGGGTACTGTTTTTTAAAGATTTCTATTTATTTTTGTATTTCAGAGAGAGACTGAGAGAGCACAAATGGGGGGTAGGAATAGAGGGAGAGAGACAGACTCCACAATGAACATAGAACCCAATGTGAGGCTCAATCCCATAAGAGTTTTTTGATTAGAGATTCAGTCCTGTTACTACTAATTGGTCTGTTCAGATTTTCTATTTCTTCTTGATCCAGTTTTGGAAGACTGTAGTTTTCTAGGAATGTATCCATTTCTTCTAGGTTGTCCAATTGGTTGATATATAATTTTTTGTAGTAGTCTCTTTTAATCCTTTGTATTTCTATAGTATTTTGTTACTTCTCCTCTTTCATTTCTGAATTTATTTACTTGGATCCTCTCTTTTTCTTCTGATGTATCTGGCTAAAAGTTTATCAATTTTGTAGATCTTTAAAAAAACACAGCTCTTGGTTTCACTCTTCTTTTTTTTTTTTTTTTTTTTTTTGTTTGTTTCTCCTATCTATACTTCTATTCTGATACCTGTTTTTTCCTTCCTTTTTCCTTCCTTATACTCATCTTTGGCTTTGCTTGTTCTTCTTTTTCTAGATCCTTATAATTGTTAGGTTATATTGTTTGAGACTTTTGTTTCTTGATGTATCTCAATATTGATATAAACTTCGCTCTTAGAACTGTTTTCACTGCATCTCAATGATTTTGAACCATTGTGTTTTCATTTTATTTCCAGTGTTTGATTTCCTATTTGATTTTTTTTTGTGGACCAACTGTTTGTTTTGTAGCATGTTGTTTAGCATCCACATATTTGTGGATTTTGTGACTGATTTCTAGTTTCATAGTGGTGTGTTCAGAAAAGATGCATAGGATACCAATCTTCTTCTACTGATTAAGACTTATTTTGTGGCCTGCCTTCTGATCTATCCCAGAAAATGTACCATGTGCACCTGAAAAGAATGTGTATTCTGTTGCTTTTGGGTGGAATGTTCTATACATATCTGGTAAGTCCATCTGGTCTCCTTTGTTTTTTAAAGACACTTTTCTTTCTTTCTTTCTTTCTTTCTTTCTTTCTTTCTTTCTTTCTTTCTTTCTTTCTTTTTTACAAGTTTTTTTTTTTTTTTAAATTTTCAGCTAGTTAACACACAGTGCAATATTAGTTTCAGGTGTAGAATGTAATGTTTCATCACTTACAATACCCAGTACTCATCACAAGTGTTTTCCTTAATATCCATCACCTGTTTAATCCACACACACACACACACACACACACACACACACATCCCCTACAGTAACCATCATTTTGTTTTCCATAGTTAAGAGTTTTTCTTGTTTTGCCTCTCTTTTTCCCATTTCATTTGTTTTGTTTCTTAAATTCCACATATGAATGAAATCTTACGGTATTTGTCTTTGACTTATTTTACATACCATAATACACTTTACCTCCATCCACACTGTGCAAATGGCAAGACTTCATTCTTTTTGATGGCTGAGTAATATCCCATACCTTACTACCTCTATATCCATTCATCAGTTGATGGATATTTGGGCTCTTTCCATAATTTGGCTATTGTTGATAATGCTGCTATAAAAATTGGGGTACATGTGTCCCTTTGAATTCGTATTTTTGTATCCATTGGGTAAACCCTAGTCGTGCAATTGCTGGACAGTAGGGTAGTTCTATTTTTTTTTTAAGATTTTATTTATTTGTTCATGAGAGACACAGAGAGAGAGAGAGAGGCAGAGTGAGAGAGAGACAGAGAGAGAGAGAGAGGCAGAGGCACAGGCAGAGGGAGAAGCAGGCTGTATGCATATGCAGGGAGCCTGATGTGGGGACTCAATCCCAGCCTCCAGCATCAGACCCTGGGCTGAAGGTGGCACTAAACCGCTGACCAAGTTCTATTTTTAACTTTGAGTAATCTCCATATTGTTTTCCAGAGTAGCTGCACCAGTCTGCATTCCCACTGTTTTCATATTGATATTCTGTCTGGATGTTCTATCCTTTGATGTAAGTGGGGTATTAATTCCTTTGTATTATTGCATTGCCATCATTAACTTCCATTGTGTCTGCTAATGTTTCCTTTATGTATTAAAGTATTTCAGTATTGGGTAGATAGATAGGTACCCTCTGGTTAAACTGATCCTTTTATCATTATGAACTGTCCTTCTTTGTCTCATGCTGCAGTCTTTAAGACTATTTTGTCTGATATAAGTATTGCCACCCTGGCTTTTTTTTTCTTGCTTCCATTTACATGGTACATCTTTTCCATCTCTTTACCTAAAGTCTTTGTGTGTCTTTCAGTCTCAAGTGGTTCCCTTTTAAGCAGTATATGAGTCTTGTTTTTTTTTTTTAAATCCATTCCGTAAGCCTTTGTTTTTTGATTTGAGCATTTAGACCCTTTACATTTAGAGTAATTATTGATAGGTATGTACTTACAGACATTCTGTTCATTATTTTCTGGGTTTTGTAATTTTTCTCTTTTTGCAATTGATAACTCTCTTTAACACTCTCTTTAATAAAGGAATGCTTGGTATTCTTAGTTTCTTGAATCTTTATTATAAGTATGGGCTTGTGGTTACCAAAAGGTTCATATATAACACCTTATGTATATAGAAGTCTGTATTAAGTTGATAGCAATTTAAGTTCAAACACATTGTAAGAGCACTTTTACTACCCTTTCCATGTTTTACATATATATGTTAGGTATTATATTTTTTAAATTCTTATTTTTCTCCTAACTATAGCCTTTGCCACATAAAGAAGTCCATTTAACATTTCCTGTAAGGCTGGTTTAGCGGTCATGACCTTTTTAAACTTGTTTGAGAAACATTTTCTCTCTCCTTTATTTTGAGTGATTACCTTGCTGGGTAGGATATCCGTGGCTGCAAGTTTTTCCTTTTAGGACTTTGAATATAAAACATCACATGCTTTGACTTACAAAGTTTTTGCTGAAAAATCAGCTGTCACCCTTGTGGAGTCCCTTGTATACAACTGTCTTCTGTTCTCTTGCTCCCTTCCAAGGGATCCATTAACCTGTCTTCATTTTTTTAAATTATTTTTTTCTTTAGCTGTTCAGATTGGATGCCTTTTATTACCATGTCTTCCAGATCACTGATCCATTCTTCTGTATCCATGAAACTATTGATTCCTTCCAGTATATTTTTCATTTCCATTACTGTATTCCATTCTGATTGGCTCTTTCTCATATTTTCTATCTCTTTGTTGAAGGTCTCAGTTCTTCCACCTTTTTCTTCATACGGTAAACACAGAACACAGAACACAGAACCCAATGTGAGGCTCAATCCCATAAGAGTTTTTTGATTAGAGATTCAGTCCTGTTACTACTAATTGGTCTGTTCAGATTTTCTATTTCTTCTTGATCCAGTTTTGGAAGACTGTAGTTTTCTAGGAATGTATCCATTTCTTCTAGGTTGTCCAATTGGTTGATATATAATTTTTATATCTTTATGATCATTACTTTCAATTATTTATCAGGTATATTGCTTATCTGTTTCTTTTATTTTGGTTTTGTTCTTTCACTTGGGGAGTATTTCTCTGATTCCTGATTTTAGGCCTACTTCCTGTGACTGTTCCTATGAATTATGCAGGACAGCTGCTTCTCTGAAATGTGAAGGAGTGGTCTTGTGTATGATTTTACCCTGCCACTGGGTGGCAGTGTGGCTGGCATGAGCGAGGAGTCATAGGACATTCCCTGCTGGGGCTGCCCTAGTGGAATGGCCATATCTTAAGTGGGCATAGGCTGGGACAGTCCCAAGATTTCCCACACAGAGGGTGTCCCTGCAGAATTGCTGAAGCAGATGCAAGCTATGGTGTCCTAGGTTGCTCTGTGCTGGGGGGCCTTTGGCAGGGTAATTGGTTCCAAAGCAAGTATGAGCCAGGAGATCCTGAAGAACTCTGAGCCAGGGTGTTCTAGGGTGCACCGTGCCTATGCCACCCTGGTGACATCGTAGAGCTGCAGCATGTACTGCACCGGGGCCACCTTGGAATGGCGAGGGATGGTGTGAGCTAGGGGCACAGGGCTCACAGAAGTGGTAGGCCATCTAGGATACATGGACCCAATCCTATCCACACTATCAAGGTGGAGGGTTTATGTAAACCTTGGCGCTCACCAGCCTCTCTGACCCAGAGTTCCAGCAGCTCCTCCACTATTTGGTAGGGTTTTAGGGCTAGTTCCTTTATATTTTAGTCACTCTTTTAAACAACAGCTTTTTTTCTATGCCTCAGGGTGTCTGGGACTGCAGGGAGCAAGGGATCTAAAACTCACTGAGACTGCAGACTGGCTGTAATGTCCAGACCCTGGTCCACTCTGTGCCATCAAGGTTGAAGAGAATGTAAGCTGGCACTCACCTGCCCCCTTTAACCTGGAAAGAATTCCAGCAGCTCCCACTATTTGGGAGGGTTCTAGGTCTTATTCACTTGTATTCTAGTTACTCTTTTAAACTACAGCTTTTGTTCCATCCCACGCGACTGACAAACCTGCTTATGGTCCTCAGTACTATCCCTCCTCACTGCTGTTTGCAGCATCAGGAAAGGGTGGTCCTTTCATCATTATGTCTCTATCTTGACATTGTCTGTGTGGTTACTCTTTTGTTGTGAGGAAACCGTTCTACCAGTGCACGGTTCTTTAGGAGGAACTGCTGTGTAAACAGGTATAGATTTGGTGTGTCTGCAAAGGAGGGGGAGTTCAGGGTCTCCCTCCATCGCCATCTTGGACCCGGTATCTCACTGTTTTAAGGAATTCTGGCTTAAAGTCTTTACTTATTTGTTGAAATACAATTGATACATAATATTAGTTGAAGGTGTACAACATATTTATTCAACAATTATATACATTATTAAATAAGCATGATTATGGTAGTTACTGTGTCACCATGCAAACTTATTACAGTATTATTCACTGTACTTCCTGTATATTTTTCATGCTTGTGATTTACTTATTTTACAAATGGAAGCTTATGGTTCTTAATCTCTTTCATTTATTTTTTTTTAAGATTTTATTTATTCATGAGAGGGGATCCCTGGGTGGCTCAGCGGTTTAGCGCCTGCCTTTGGGGGAAGCAGGCTCCATGCAGGGAGCCCACAGTGGGACTCGATCCCGCGTCTCCAGGATCACACCCTGGGCTGCAGGCGGCACTAAACTGCTGTGCCACCAGGCTGCCCTCACTTATTTTGGTTATCCCTACCCACCTCCCTGTGGCAGCTACCAATTTCTTGTATTTATGAGTCAGTTTCTTTTGTTTGTTCAGTTGTTTTGTTTTTTAATTCCACATATAAATGAAGTTATGTGGTATTTGTCTTTCTCTGTCTGACTTACTTCACTTAGCATGATGCCCTCTAGGTCCATTTATGTTGTCTCAAATGGCAAGATTTCCCTTTTTTATATGGTTCAGTAATATTCCTTTGTGTGTGGTGTGTGATACAAACATGTATACAAACACACACACACAAATCACATTGTATTTATCCATTCATCTACTGATGACCACTTGCATTGCTTCCATATCTTAGCTATTGTAAATATTCTGCAAAAATGACATCTACGTCTTTTTGAATTAGTGTTTTCACTTTCTTCAGAAAAATATTCAGGTATGTAATTATTGGGTTCTATGATATTTCCATTTTTAATTTTTTGATGAACCTCCTTACTGTTTCTCATAGTGGCGACACCAATTTACATCTTACCAACTGTACATGACTATTCTCTTTTATCCACATCCTCACTAATGCTTTTGTCTTTTTGATACTAGCCATTCTGATTGCTTTGAAATGATATCTCATTGTGATTCTGGTTTCCATTCCTCTGATTATTAGTGATGGTGGGCATCTTTTTATGTGTCTCTTGGCTATATGTCTTCTTTGGAAAAATGTCTATTCAGGTTCTCTACCCATTTTTTAATCAGACTATTTGGGGTTTTGGGGAATGGGTGAGTCATATAAATTCTTTATATATTTTGTTTTTTTTTTTAAAGATTTTATTTATTTATTCATGACAGACACAGGGAGAGAGAGAGAGAGAGAGAGAGAGAGAGAGAGAGAGGCAGAGACACAGGCAGAGGGAGAAGCAGGCTCCATGCAGGGAGCCTGACGTGGGACTCGATCCCAGGTCTGTAGGATCACACCCCAGGCTGAAGACGGCGCTAAACCACTGGGCCACCAGGGCTGACCTCTTTATATATTTTGGATGTTAACCCCTTATCAGACATCATTTCCAAACAACTTCTCCCATTCACTAGGTTCTCTTTATGTTCTGTTGTTGGTTTCCTACACTATGCAAAAGCTTTTTAATTTGATATAATCCCCATTGTTTATTTTTGCTTTTGTTTCCCTTGCTTGGGGAGAAAAAATTCCAGAAAAATATTGCTAAGGCTGATGTCAAAGACATGACTATATTTTCCTTGGGAAGTTTTATGGTTTCAAGTCTCATATTTAGGTCTTTCAGCCATTTTGAGCTAATTTTTTGTTTATGGTGTGATAAACTGGTCTATCTTCCTAGCACCATTTATTGAAGAGATGGTGTTTTCCTCATTATATATTCTTGCCTCCATTGTCAAAGATTAGTTAACCACAGGAGTGAGCATTTATTTCTGGGCTCTCTATTGCCATGGATCTACGTGTCTGGTTTTGTATAAGTACCATACTGTTTTGATTACTATAGCCTTAGAATAATTTGAAATCTGGGATTGTGATACCTCCAGCTTTATTCTCCTTTCTGAAGATTACTTTGGCTACTTTGAGGTCTTTTGTGGTTCTATACAGATTTCAGGATTATTTGTTCTAGTTCTAAGAGAAATATTGGTCATTTGATTAGAATTTGACTGAATCTGTAGATTGCTTTGGATATTATGGACATTTTAACAATATTGATTCTTCCAATCCATGAGCATGGTATTTTTCCATTTATTTATGTCACTGTCAATTTCTTTCATCAACGTTTTAAAATTTTCAGAGTACAAGTCTTTTAACCTCCTTAGTTAAGTTTATTTGTCCATATTTTATTTTTTGCTGAAATTGTAAATGGGATTGTCTTCTTAATTTTTCTGATAGCTCTTTGTTGGTGTATAGAAATGCAACATATTTTTGTATATTGATTTCATAACCAGGCACTTTCCTAAATTCATTTTTTCTAATAAATTTTTGGTGGAGTTTTTATGGTTTTCTATATAATGTCAGCTATAAATAGAATTTTACTTCTTCCTTACCAATTTGCATGCCTTTTGCTTCCTTTTCTTGTCTGATTGCTGCGGCTATGAATTCCAGTACTATGTTGAATAAAAGAAGTGGGAATGGATACGCTTGTCTTGTTTCTGATCCTAGAAGTAATTTCACTGTTGAGTTTGAGATAGCTGCGGCTTTTTCACATACGGGCTTTATTATGTGGCGGTATAGTCCTTCTGTACACACTTTGTTAAAAGCTTTTATCATGAGTGGATGTTGCATTGTGTCAAACACTTTTTCCCATCTTTTGAGATAAGATTATCGTATGTTTTTTTATCCTATTAATGAAGTTTATCACATTGGTTGGTTTATGAATATTGAACCACTCTTGCATCCCTGGGATAAATGCCACTTGATCATGGCAAATGATTCTCTTAAAGTTTTTAAATTCATCTTGTTATATTTGTTATAGATTTTTACGTCTATATACAACAGAGTATTGGTTTGAAATGTTCTTTTTCTTTTTCTTTGTAGTATTTTTGTTTAGTTTTGGTATCATGGTAATGCTTGTCCTGTAGGATAAATTTGGAAGTTTTCCTTCCTCTTCTATGTTTTGGAAAAGTTTAAGAATAGGCATTAATTCTTCTTAAATAATTGGTAGAATTCTCTGTGAAGCTGTCTGGTTCTGGACATTGGTTTGTTGGGAGTTTTGTCATTATTGATTTAATTCCATCACTAATAATCAGTCTGTTCAAATTTTGTTTGTTCCTAAGTGGATTGGGGAAGATTATGTATTTCTACAAATTTACCCATTTCTTCTAGTTTGTCCACAATTTGTTGGCATGTAATTTTTCATAATATCCTCTTACAATCCTTTATATTTCTGTGGCGTCAGTTACATTTTCTCCATTTCTGATTTTGAGTCCTCTTTTACTTGATGAATCTGGCTAAGGGTTTATCAATTTTGTTGATCCTTTCAACAAATCTGTTCCTGGCTTAATTGATGTTTTCTATTGTTTTACAGACTATTTCATTTACTTCTGCTCTCATCTTTATTATTTCCTTCTTTCTACTAGCTTTAGATTTTGTTCTTTTTCTAGCTCTTTTACATATAAAGTTAGGTTTTCTGAAATTTTTGTTTCTTGTGGTAGGCCTGTATCACTATTAAGTTCCCTCTTTAGAACAGCTTTTGCTGAATCCCAAAGATTTTGAACTGATGTGTTTTCATTTTTTAAAATTTCTTCTTTGATTTTTTTGATGACTGTTTTGTAGCATGTTGTCAATCTTATATTTATTTAGACTTGTGGCCTACCTTGTGATCTATCCTTGAAAATGTTCTGTGTGCACTTGAAAAGTATGTATATTCTATTATTTTTGGATGAAATGTTCCGTATGTATCTAAGTCTACCTGGTCTAATGTGTCATTCAAAGTCAGTGTTTCCTTGTTGATTTTCTATCTGAATGATCTATCCTTTGATATAAGTGGGGTATTAAAGTTCCTTACCATATTACTGTCAATATTTTTCATTATGTCTGTTTATATTTCCTTTATGTATCTATATATTCCAATGTTGGGTGCATAGATATATACAACTTCTATCCTCTTGTTGGGTTGTTCTCTTTATCATTATGAAATAATCCTTGTTTCATGCTGAAGTTTTTTAAAAGTCTGACTTTTCTGATATAAGTATTGCTACAGGTTTTTTGTTTCTGTTTCCATCTGCATGGTATGTTTTCTCTCCCTTCACTTTCTGTATGTGTCATTAGGTCTGAAGTGAGTCTCTTGTAGGCAGCACATAGGTGAGTCTTGTTTTTTTTTTTTTAATCCATTCAGTCACCCTATGTCTTTTGGAGTGTTTAGTCCATTTAATTTAGAGTAATTGCTAATAGGAACATACTTACTGCCATTTTATTACTTGTTTTCTGGTTATTCTTGTAGTTCTCTGTTCCTTCTTTTGTGATTTCATGGCTTTGTGTAGTGTTATGCTAAGCTTTGTTTTTTGTGTATTAGAGATTTTTTTTGTATTAGAGGTTTTTGATATATGGTTACCATTAGGTTCATATTTAACATTATGTACACAGCAGTCTATATTAAGTTGATGTTTGTGTAAGTCCAAACACATTCTAAAAGCACTAAATTTTTATTCCTCCCTGCATGTTTTATGTTTATGATGTCATTTTTTTTCATATTTTATATTATTTGTATGTATCCCTTGATTGGTTTTTGTAGATATATTTTATTTTACTTACTGTTTTTGTGTTTTAACCTCCATCCTGGTTTTATAATAGATCTTCTATTACCTCTACTATGTGTTTACTTTTACCCATGAATTTTTTTCCTTTACAGTTTTCTTATTTCTAGTTATGGCCTTTTATTTCCACCCAAAGAATTCCTTTTAACGTTTTTTGTAAGTCTAACTCTCTGGGTTTGTTTCTGTGTATTAGAAAATCAGATATGTTTCCTGGTCTTGAAAGTAGTGGCCTTGTGTAGCGGAGGTCCTGTGGTGCTCCATAGTGCAATCCCCACTGGTCACCAGAACCAGGCACTCCAGGGGTGTCTGCTCTGTAGCCACATGCACCCTGCTGTTGTCACTGAACCATGTTTGCCTTCAGACCAGCCTGCTGCTGTGACCCACTTTGCCTGCTGTGGGTGCACCAGACGGGTTTGGTCTCTGTGCTGTCGAGAGGGATGTCTGAGGCCACCGTGGGCTCGGAGGTGAGTAGGGTCAGCAGCCAAGCTAGCTGTCTGTAATCAGCCACTGCACAGCTGCAGCTACACTGAACGGCAGAACTGGCTGTCTGCATGGCCAACCGAGAGGCTTTTAGTGGAGGGCAGGGTGAGCAGTCAGACTAAATATCTGCAGTTAGCCTCTCTGCCACAGTTGCAGGTGCACCAAGCAGCTAGGCTTTATACCACGTAGCCAAAAGGGCTTGGTTGTTGGATCTGCTGGCACACTGGGGTATGGGCTTGTCTTACACGCTTGCCAGGGCAGGTGCTGGCCCCACCGGAGCTCCTTGCAAGATGTGAGAGAGCAGGAGCCACTCTGGAGGGATGCGGGTGAGGTAGGCAGGTCCGGGTGGAACACAGGTGGGCATGCCGGTGCTGGCAGGGTGGCTGGAGAGGGTTACCACCGGTTCCCACAAGTGTCCAGCTAGTCTGGGGGAGAGGAAGAGAAAGGACACCTGTCAGCACTTCTGCTCCTGTACAAATATCCTAAAGAGTCCTTCCCTTTCACTGCATGTTCTGAGATTAGTAAGTAAATCTTTTTGTATGCTCACTTTTCAAATGGCTGTTGTGTCTCTGGCCAGGTTATTATGTTCACTCTTTAAGGGTGGGGACTGAGTTTACTGCCATCCTTCAGCCTTCCCAGAGTTAAGCCCACTGATTTTTTTTTTAAATTTATTTATGATAGTCACACACAGAGAGAGAGAGAGGCAGAGACACAGGCAGAGGGAGAAGCAGGCTCCATGCACCGGGAGCCTGACGTGGGATTCGATCCCGGGTCTCCAGGATCGCGCCCTGGGCCAAAGGCAGGTGCCAAACCGCTGCGCCACCCAGGGATCCCAAGCCCACTGATTTTTAAAGCACCCAGATTTACAGTGCACTCATTTTAAAAGCTCCCAAAGTTAAGCCTGACTGGTTTTTAAAGTTAGATGTTATGGAGACTTGTCTTCCCAGTGCCTGGATGCCTGACATTGGGTCTGATCCTCTCCCTTCTCCCCACTTTTAGTGTTCAGTCCCCAACTGTGTCTACTATTCCCCTCCTACCCTTTCAATGCAGCTTCCTCTCTATTGACTGTGGAAAGGTCTGTTCTGCGGACTGTTCTCATAGGTAGGTGCTTAATGTAGCTGTTATCTCAGTGTTCGTGGGATGAGGTGAGCTCAAGATCCTCCTACTCCACCATCTTCCTTGAACCTCAACTTTACCAGGTATTTTAAATGAAACTGCACTAACCTAATACTGACATTTTTACAATATTGAATATTGCAGCATGAATATGGTATCTCTCCATTTGAAAGTTCTTTGATGTTTGTCAGTGATATCTGATTATTCCTCATAGTTGTCTTGTATTTCTTATATTTACTCCTGTGACCTTATCTTGTGCTGTTTAAGGTGTAGAACATGTTTCTGATACAGATAAAGTGCAGTAGGATTACCACCATAGTAGTATTAGCTAACACCTCTATCATCACCTTATTACTATTTCTTCTCTTTTAACATTTTCTCTTTTAACATTTTAAAATACATTTTAATGTTTAAAAAACATTTTAAAATAAAATATAGTACTGCTAACTATACTCCCAATGCTGTGCATTAGATTCCCCAGAACATATTATAAGTGGAAACTTGTACCCTTTGATCAACATCTCCTTAATTAAATTCTCCCACACTCACCTCCTGGCAACCACTGCTGTACTAATCCTGCGAGTTAAAGATTCTACACGTAAGCAGTACGGTATTTGTCCTTGTCTGTCTGCAGACTTATCTCACTTAACATAATGCTCTCAAGGTCCATCCATGTGGTTGCGAATGGCAGGATTTCCTTCTTCTCGTGGCTCAACTTATACATATATATCAACTTGCATGTACATATATATATATATACACACATATATATTGCATCTTCCTTATCCACTCATCTACTGATGAAGACTTAGGTTGTTTGCCTATCTTGGTTATTGTGAATAATACTGTAATAAACATGAGAGTACAGATATTTTTAATTTCCTTTGTATACATACTAAAAAGTAAGATTGCTGGATTATACTGTAGTTCTATTTTCAATTTTTTGAGAAACCTCCATACTGTTTTCCATAGTACTTGCACCAATTTACATTCTCACCACCACAGGTCCCTTTTCTCTAACTCATCATCAACACTTATTGGCTATTCTCTTTTTTCTTTTTTTAATAAGATTTTATGTAGTTGAGGGGATCCCTGGGTGGCTCAGTGGTTTAGCGCCTGCCTTCAGCTCAGGGCGTGACCATGGAGTCCCGGGATAAAGTCCCACATTGGGCTTCCTGAGTGGAGCCTGCTTCTCCCTCTGCCTGTGTCTCCGCGTCTCTCTCTCTCTCTCTCTCTCTCTCTCATGAATAAATGAAATCTTAAAAAAAAAAAAAAGATTTTATGTATTTGAGAGAGAGAACAAGAGAGAGCAGGAATAGACAGGTTTAGGGGCAGAGGGAGAAGCAGACTCCATGCTGAGGAGGGAGCCCAACACAGGGCTTGATCCCAGGACTCTGGGATCATAACCTGAGCTGAAGGCAGACACTTAACCAAATGAGCCACCCAGGTGCCCCTGGCTATTCTCTTTTTGATGATAGCCATTCAAACAGTATGTGGTACTATTCATTGTGGTTTTGATTTGCATTTCCCTGATGATTAGTGATGTTGAGCACATTTTCATGACCTTGTTGGCCTTCTGTATGTCTGTCTCCTGAAAGTTTATTCAGATCAGATTTTTTGTTGTTACTCAATTGTGAATTATTTGTATATTTTGGATATTAACTCCTTATCAGTTATATGGTTCACAAATCATTTTGGAGTGTTTCTTTTGCTGTGCATAAGTTCTTTAGTTTGATGTAGTTCCACTTATTTATTCCATTTATTTATTTTCGACTTTTTTTTTTTAAGATTTATTCATTCGTGAGAGAGACAGAGAGAGAGAGACAGACACATAGGCAGAGAAAGAAGCAGGCTCCCTAGTGGGAGCCTGATGCAGGACTCGATCCCAGGACCCCAGGACCACGCCCTGAGCCAAAAAGGCAGATGCACACCGAGCCACCCAGGTGCCCCTATTTCTGCCTTTGTTGCTTACACTTTTGGTATCATTTAAAAAAAATTGCCAAGAACCATCTCAAAGAGCTTTTCCCTGTGTTTCCTTCTAAGGCTTCACACCTAGGTGTGTAAGAAAGTCTGGGAAACAACTTCAGTGAGGTAATCATACAGCCAGTGAAACACCTTTAACTATAAAAATAATAAGCCCCTTGAAGGGAGAACTGCAGTTTATGTGTTACAATGAGATTTGCAGAATAATATTTAGCAGAAGAAAATAGCAAAATGGGGAACTGTCTTCCTTTATATAATCCACATATTCACAGAAACAGAAATATTTTTAAAATCCTATTCAAATATAGTTTGCAACTGCACTTACTGTGCCTGCCTGTATCTTTGCATATAAGTAAATTTTTCCAAATGCATTATCCTTACAAATATACTTATTCTACATGATCTTTCACATCTCCTATATCAAAAGGCTGTAGGCTTTATAATTTGCCAACCCACTTTAAAATATTTTAAATTTCTGATATAAAAGCTTATTTGGGCTTAATGGGGAGCTTTAAAGAACTTAATATTAAAAATATAGTATAAAAATAAAGAATACTCATGTCACCCAGAGAAAACTGATACTACTCTGCTTCCTTTTATTAACTAAGCACATATTTAACAAAAATTCAAATCATTCATCTTCCTTTTTGTTACCCAGTGGTTTGTTGTGATGGTGTTTGCATATCATTAAAAATCATTCAGAAGCCTGATTTTTATTATGTTCTTCTTAACTGTCTTTTTGACTTTCTATAAAATCACAGTACCTACCATTGTAAAAATTGTATAAAAGTAATATGCAGTATATGATACATAGATAAAGGTTAAACTTTGCTCTTATACTTAAAATACCTCATTATTTATACAAAAAGCTTCTAAATCTACAAAAGTTTTTTTTTTAATTCTACAATTTAAAATTGGATTTAACTATTTAGCTACACTGCTTGAGAGGCCACATTCTATTACTTGTTTGACTTAGGAGACTCATTCATGCCAACCTACTTGTGGCTCCATTTCACCAGCCTTCTCTTTACTGTGTCATGATGTCAGGTTTGATCTATACCTTCCTACCTCTAGGCGTCTTTGCCTAAAGACATAATCCTAAACCCTTTGTACTTATAAGCACATCAAAGACTAGCTGCTTTGCTTTAGCTGCAGAGATCTATACAAGACTATTACTTGTATAACTTAAGAGATTTATAGTTTTCAGCAGAATTCCTTAGAATGCATGTGTATACAACCTTTGTTGCTTTCTTTGTGGCAACCTACCACTGTCAGTGACAAAATGTGACATATTAATAACACCAGTCCTTAATTACCTTAAGTATAGATTTTCTCTAAATTAGATATTTATTTTCAGGTCAGACTTCTCCATCATCTAAATAGTTAAATAGTATTCAGAATTCTAAAATATGTTAAATATATCATAAAACAAGAGGTCATCTTTTCAGAACTCACCTAGTCATAAATTGACACTTAGCAAAAGATGTTAATAATCTTTTCCTGTGGAGAAAGTTTCAAATATTATACTATTTGGGTTTTGACCTTCCTTTTTCTCCTTTTCAGAAAGGAGTCAATGTTTCAAAACATTCTTCTCTGTTTTACTTATTTTCAGAATAGTAAATTGTGCTGATCCAGGACAGAATTATTGCCAATTAAATTTTCTGTAAGTAAATAATGAAGAATTTTACTTGAGGATTAGTATGTAATATCAAGAATAACTAATGAAACCATAAAGTTAAGAATAAACAGATTATGTGCTCATTTGGCCAGTGTGGAGTACAACAAAAAGATCTTTTATCAATAATCCCAAAATGCGGATGGACAAATAGATTCATGCAGTTATATGCTACAAACTTTGACATTTTAGAAGTCACTTTTTTGTATCTTAGTTTGCTCATATATAAAATAAGGAGACAGAACTACAAGAGTCTAAGTCTTTTTCAGCACTAAAACTTTATGTATATGGTTTGATGAATGGGTAGAACCCAGTCAAGATCTAAAGAATTCTGTGGGATGCCTGGGTGGCTCTGCGATTGGGTCCCTGCCTTCGGCTTAGGGCATGATCCCAGGATCTGGGATTGAGTCCCGCATCAGGCTCCTTGCATGGAGCTTGCTTCTCCCTCTGCCTGTGTCTCTGCGTCTCTCATGAATAAATAAATAAAATCTTAAAAAGATTCTGAAGAATTTTAGATAATATTTAATATCTGAAAAAATAATTTATTCAGATCTACCTAATTGTACAAACCCATATTGAAAAAAATTAGTTTCAATATTTTCTTAGGGGAATTGCTTTATTCAAAAGATTCTTTTGAATTAAATCCCTTTTATAGTACTTGTTTTGCTACAATAAATTTCAGTATAAAGTAACCTCAAAGTGCTAAAGCAGAGAAGCTAATATAGGAATTGGGTAATTTCTAAATAAACAGTGATTTCACATATACTAGCTGACAAAATCATAAAATTATTAGTTTACTTTTGAGCAGAATTGGACCTCTTACATTTATTTTACATGTATAAAATTATGTAACATGTCAGAATTTGTATCGACTCTTAAGGTCATCTTCTTGTACCCTTACCCTGTCCCCTGGAAACCACTATTCACAAAACAATGCTATATAGTTGGTCTATAAACTTTATAAGTTAAAAACAACACATCTGCTTTATCAAAATTAAGTAGTATCTTTACCTCCTTTTAATCATTCTAAAATTTACAAAAGGCTTCATATTACCATAAATCTATATTCTTAAGGGAATCAAGGAACAAGTAAGTCACTTAGTTCCCAAAGGCTTAAAGAAAATAAAATGCCCTACATTCCTAGATCTAATCATCCTTATAGTTTGCTGTGAGGTAGAATTTAAAGCTGATCTATTTCAGCTGCTACCATGCACATACACACCTTTCAAGAAATGCAGGTGTCAGGATTCATAAAGTATTCTAGTGATGCATTAGTTCTTTACAAATTATCATTAAGCTAATAACATAAAAAATATTATTTTTGCTAGAAGTGAATTCCTGAGGCCAAAGAACTTTCTGTTCAACAAAAACCTTCAGTACATTTGTAATACACTCTATACTACATCAATTCAAGTGTTAGTCTTATTCCTGAGTGATGGACAGGATAAAACATTCATAGTAAGTAACATTTCTGATCCTGAGTACCATAATAAACCAATCCCAACGGAGAAAAATGGTGCTTCTATAGTATTTGTGACTTGTATGTTATCTGCAAAACTAACAAAAGTGCAGCTCTCTTGATTCTATAAAATGGATTTTTAAATCCCCTTTGTTTGGTATTTAACCTCTAAACTGCCATCAGAACCATAATAATACCTTCCATTTTTATTGGCTTTATAGCTTTCAAAGTGCTTTCTTGCATTTTATTATCTCAACAAACTAAAAGATAAACAAGACACGTGTTGTTAGGCCCCTTCTGGGGATGATATTCAGAAAAGCTAAAATTTGCTCATAGTTACACAGTGATCAGTGCAAGAGCTGGAGCCAGAATCCAGGTTTGATTTTAGCCATAATTTAGCAAATGCTTACTAGATGTTAGAGAATATGTTGAACACGGTGCATTACCTCATTTAATGGTTGTGACAGTCTTGCAATATATCTGTTTTAAAGATAAAGAAAGAAAGTACTATGCAGAGAGACTGTTACACATAGGTCTTTTTCCTCAAAGCATATGTTCTTAACTTCTCTACTGAATCTAAAAATGAAGTATTATCAGGGTAAGAGAATAAAGGAACTAATCTTCATTAAAAATAAAATACTACTATTGCCAGCACATGTTATTTTTCAGGTATGGTGCTAGGCTCAGCAATCGCTGTTGTGTTTCATAATTATAAGCGTAAGTAAGTATTAGTTTTCCCATTTATAAATGAGGACATAGAGACTCAAAGTTTAAGAAGCAGAACTTAAAACCATTCTTGTTTGACTCCAAATCTCATATTCTGAACCACTTTGCCATCCTGATTTTTTATTTCAAGACCACTGCTATTTCCCTTACTGCTTACTGCCTAACACTGCTTGTTACCTTTTTTTTTTTTTTTTTTTTGAGTTATTTTGTTTTTCAGTTTTTGTGGAGTTCTGGGGCATTAAAAAAGGATAGGAAAAATGCTTTCTCTGTCATCCTTGGTTACCATATTATACTCACAGTGCCAAAAGTGACTACTTATACCTTTTTCATAGCACAGTGCAGGAAAGTAGCTTTGAGCACTAGTTCATGTAAACTCTATTATACCTTTGAAACTGAACTTTTTTACTCCAGACTTTAAGCTGTTAAATGGTTCCTTCAATTATTAAATGGAAAACTGCCATTTCTGGAGGAATGGACTTGTTCACCTAGTGGATATTTTGATTGAAACCTATATAACAAAATGTGAGACAGAGGGCTAAGCACTCTTTAATAACTGCTTAATGTAGACAAATGACTTACATTAATGGAAACTATTGTGTGTGTGTTAACACTAATTACTTTCCCTCAGTCAGAAAAATTCTTTTCTCCAGCACTACCTAAATATCCAACACTTCACGTTGCCTTAGCAATCAGAAATAAAATTGTTTAGGTTAGCATACCATTTGTTACAAAAAATGTCACAAAGATCCAAATACCATAAGTACTTCCAGGGTAAATCTTCTGTTAAAGAACTAATTGAATTTTATTTCCTGGCTAAATTCCATGTGTACTAGGTAGTTACCATGTTCCTGGTAAACTGCCTCTAAGAAGGAAGTAAAACAAACTTCAGTACATACGTGGATATGCAAGGGCAAAAGAAAAGACAAAATGTGCAAGAGAAAAATGTTTCTAGTAAACCCCCTTTCCTTCTCTAGAATTAGGTGCACTCATAAACATATGCACTAGAATACTGTACAGAGATGACTATTAAATTGTTTTCATAAAATTTATAGTTTTTCCAAGCTAATAATCTAGACATTTGTAACATAATCATTTAAGCAGAAGAAATAGCTGGCAAATATTTTCATGTCAGGTGGTATGCATGCTAAGTTTATAACCTCTCTTCTGTTTATTCAATGTAAGGTAACTTGATGTGACAGGATAGGACAGATCACAACGATGACTCAGGTCAGGAATTTCAAGAAATCTTGAGAACAAAATATTTTAAAAGTATTTAAATAAATAGTAGTTTAAAGATCTATGGAGTATGATGAATAATAGGGGAAAAAAGACGATCAAGAATTGACTTCAAATGCTTAGGAAAGTCTTTTGCTCAGAAAAAGGGAAATTCCTGGCAACAAAGGTAGGGAAGGAATCTCTAGGATCCTTCCTGTTAGAGGACCTACCAGCAGATGTATCTATTTATTTAGTTTTCACATATTTATTTGTTGGCCAGACAATTCAAATGCTAAGTTTGTTTCTGTCATCTACTCTTCCTTTTCTTTTAAACACTTGGCAGTTGTTTAGATGTCATTATACGTTTCCATCCCAAAGCAGGAGGTTGCAGCAAAGAATATGGTTAAATCACAACATTCGCTTCTAATGGGCTGAATTCTGTTTCTGTCATAGGAAAAGGAGTGTGTACTTTTTGAAGTATATACATTTGGAGGGGTTGTACATCCTGGAATCCAGATAATGAAACTGAACTTTATCAGCACCCCCAAAAGGCTTCCTTGTACCCCCTTCTCATACATGCCTCCAAAGGATAAACACTCTTGGCTTCTAAAACTACGAATCAGTTTTATCTGATCTTGTAAGGGAATCCCTGCATCCTTATCTAGAAATATGTGCAGTCATAAGTGTATGTACTGCAGTAATGTACAGAAATGAGTACTGGGGTCTTTTCTGGGGATGTTTGGGGTCTGACTTATTTAACAGTGTTTGTGAAATGCACCCATATTTTCATGTGTATTATTCTACTGTATACTACAAATGCATACCACAATTTACTTACTTTGTCATCAAATGTGAAGCGACAAGTTGAGTTGTTTTCAGTTTGGGGTTCTTACAAATATTCTTCTACATGTCATGTACAAATATACCTATTTCTGCATACATTCAGTTTTAGTAGTTACCTCCAAAGATTTCTCCAGAGTAGCTAAAGCAGTTTACATTTTTATTATCAGTACACAAGAATTCCAGTTCATTCCCACTCTTGCCAACATTTGTTACCCCGTGCCCCCCCCCCCGCCCGCCACCATTTTTCTCATTCTGGACAGTGTATCACATTGTAGATTTAACTTGTATTTTCCCTGATTACTCATGAAGTTGGATATAGTTTTGTATGTTTATTGGAAATGTGATCTTTGTGTGGTAAAGTACCTTTTAAGACTTTTGATCATTGTTCTATTGAGTGATCATCCTTTTTCTTATGATTCTTCAGGAATTCTTTAGATATTCTGATACAAATCCACTGTTGGATATATATACTGTAGATATTTTATCATACTTTTGGGTTGCCTTTTTAAGTATTCTTTTGAGAAGTTTTTTATTATTAATGTACTGTCACAAAAGGCGAGACCTCATTCTTTTCTGTGGCTGAGTAATATTCCATTGTGTGTGTGTGTGTGTGTGTGTGTGTGTGTGTGTGTGTGTATACATACCATCTTTATCCATTCATCTATTGATGGGTATTTTGGTTGTTTCCATATCTTGGCTTTTGTCAGTAATGCGCCAATAAACACAGAGGTGCATTTATCTTTTTAAATGTTTTCATTTTTAAAGAAATACTCCCCCCACCAAAATAAAGAAATACCCAGTAATGGAATTACTGGGTCGTATGGTATTTCTCTTTTTAATTTTTTGAGGACTCTCCACAATGTTTCCACAGTGGCTGCATCAATTTATTTCCACAAACAGTGCATGATAGTTCCTTTTTCTCCACATCTTCACCATTCATTATCTCATGTCTTTTTGACAGCCATTCTAACAAGTGTAAGACAATACCTCATTGGTTTTTATTTGCATTTCCCTGATGAGAGATGCTGAACATCTTTTCATGTGTCTGCTGGCCATGTATGTCTTCTTTGGAAAAATATCTATTAAGGCCCTTTATCTATCTTTAATCATTTCTTTTTTCGGTGTTGGGTTGTATAAATTCTCTGTATATTCCAGATATTAACCACTTTTCAGATATATCCTTACAAATATCTTCTCTCAATCACTAGGTTGCCTTTTCATTCTGTTGAAAGTTTCCTTCACTGTGCAATAGCTTTTTATTTTGGTGTAGTCCCAATAGTTCTTGTTTTTGTTTCCCTTGCCAAAGGAGACATAGCTTAGAAAAACGTTGCTATGGCTGATGTCAGAGGAATTACTGCCTGTGCTCTCTTCTAGGATTTTTATGGTTTCAGGTCTCACATTTACATCCTTAATCCATTTTAAGTTTATTTGTATATGATGTAAGAAAGTGGTTGAGTTTCATTCTTTTGCATATAGTTGTCCAATTTTTCCAACACCAATTGTTGAGGAGACTGATTTTTCCCCATTATGTATTCTTGCCTCCTTTCTTTAAGATTGACCATTAAGTGTGGGGTTATTTCTGGGCTCTCTATTCTATTCCATAGATCTATGTGTCTTTTTTTAAGATTTTATTTATTTATTAGAGAGAGAGAGGCAGAGACACAGGCAGAGGGAGAAGCAGGCTCCATGCAGGGAGCCTGACGTGGGACTCGATCCCAGGTCTCCAGGATCATGCCATGGGCTGAAGGCGACGCTAAACCACTAAGCCACCAGGGCTGCCCTATGTGTCTGTTTTTGTGCCAATACCGTACAGTTTTGATTCCTACAGCTTTGTAGTAAATGTTAAAATCTGGGATTGTGATACCTGTAGCTTTGTTCTTCTTTTCCAACACTGCTTTGGCTATTGGGTATCTTTTCTGGTTCCATATAAATCTCAGGATTGTTTGTTCTAGTTCTGTGGAACATGTCATTAGAATTTTGATGAGGACTGCAGTGAATCATTAGATTGCTTTTGGTATTTTTTTTTTTTACTTTTTTTTTTTTTTTTTGCTTTTGGTATTAATATTTTAAACAATATTTGTTCTTTCAGTCCATGAACATGGAATATCTTTTATCAGTGCTTTATACTTCAGAGTACAGGTCTTTCACCTCCTTGGTTATTACTGTTTTTGGTGAAAACGTAAATGGGACTGTTAATTTCTCTTTCTGCTATTTTGTTATTGGTATATAGACATGTAACTGATTTCTGTTTATTAATTTTGTGTTCTGCAACTTTACTGAATTCATTTATTACTTCTAGTAGTTTTTTAGTGGAGTCTAGGGTTTTCTACGTATGGTAGCATGTCATCTACAAATAGTGAAAGTTTTACTTCTTCCTTACCAATTTAAATTCCTTTTATTTCTTTTTTTGTCTGACTCCTGCAACTGGGACTTCCACTGCTATGTTGACTAAAAGTAGCAAGAGTAGACATTTTAATATTGTTTGTGATCTTAAAGGAAAAGCCCTCTGTTTTTTGGTTTTGTTTTTTTACCATTGAGTATGGTTAGGTGTTTTTCACACATGGCCTTTATTATGTTATGTTCCCTCTAAACCCACATTGTTGAAAGTTTTTATCATCAAGCAATGCTGAACCTTGTCAGGTGATTCTTCTGCATCTATTGAGATGATCATATGATTTTCATCACTTGTTAATGTGGTGTATCACATTGGTTGATTTGTGAATACTGAATCATCCTTGCATCCCTGGAATAAATCCTACTTGATTGTGGAAAATGATCCTTTTAATGTATTGCTGAATATGCTTTGCTAATATTTTGTTGAAGACTTTTTCATCTATATTCATCAGGGATATTGGCATGTAGTTTTCTTTTTTGTAGTGTCTGGTTTTGGAATCAAAGTAATGATCTCATAGAATGCATTTGCTAGTTTTTCTAACACTTCTATTTGTTTTAGAATAGATTGAGGAGAATAGGCATTAACTTTTCTTCAAATATTTGGTAGAATTCCCTGTGAAGCCACCTGGTCCTGGACTCTGTTGGGTACTTTTTGATTACCAATTCAATTTTATTAGTAGTAACTGGTCTATTCAGATATTCTATTTCTTCCTGATTCAATTTTGGAAAAATTGTATTTTTCCAAGAATTTATTCTAGAATTTCTTCTAGGTTGTCCAATTTGTTGGCGTATAATTTTTTGTTGGAGCATAGACTTGTTTTTCTTTTAAATCAGTCCATATAATTTATTTCTGTATACAAAAAAAGCAATGGCTGAAGCAGATCCATAAACCATATGGACCATTGAATCTCAGTTCCAGGAGTCCTTACAATAGCCCCTTTATTTCCTGAGATTACCTAAGAGGCTGTATTCCTAGAAACAGACAAAAATACTAACCAAGTCTTAGTGGTTCTTTCTACTAAAACTCCATATGTAGATTATCTCTAAACTTGTTTCTTTTGCCTGTTCCCTGTTTTTCAGTGGTATGATCTTCTGATTTTACTGGATACCTTAAATCCAAAAAATTATAGTAGCTCCAGTAATGTTATATTCCTCTAGAGAGAATTCTCCTTTTCCTCTTGTAAGCAAAAGGTGAGGGATGATCACCTTAATACAATCAGCAATTGGGGGCTAAATTGAGACTTGCTTATAGTTTTGGTATACTTTAGTCTGACCTCTGACCTCTCCCTACTATGTATATATGTGTATACATATATATATATATATGCACAAACATACATAATTCATGTAACATTATATGTTATGCAATACATATATTTAAAATTAAACAGATAATTTAAAATTTTTTATCTAGATTTCTATTTGTTCTCAGAGAGAATACTGGTATGCTGCAAATACTTCCATCCTACCTGAAAACAAAATTTACTTATGAAATACTTTTTCCATTTAGATTCTCTTTTATCTTTCAAGTAATTATAAAAATAACTTACATGAAACATGGCATCAGTGACTTTTTGTTATAATAAAGCATAAAATTGGCCATTTTAGCTATTTTAAAGTATACAAGTCACTGATTTTTACTATATGGGTCAGTGTATTTTGTGGAAGATTATAATTATCCTTCAATGAAATTGTATGTGGTTTGTAAATACTGGCACTGCTATATTTAACAGGCAATAAAAAATCTAGAAAAATAAGATGAGCATTATATGCAGCAATAATTCATTTTTTCAAATGATTGTTTCACTGGCTACTGAAACTATCAAGGTTTTAAAATAGAAAACAAAAATGTACTCCAGATAGCCAAAACAGAGATCATAAAGTTCATGCAATAAACTAGATCTCGTGTACTTTATTCATGCAGAACTCATACATTATGATATTAAGAAACTTACAGGCTTGCTTTTTCTAATTGCAGCAGAAGAGGTTCGTTCATGGCAGTTATTTTTTTTCTCCTGTGTAGAATCTTTTTTGTTTTTGTTTTTATTGAAATTCAGTTTGCCAGCATACAGTATAATACCCAGTACTCATCCCACCAGGTGCCCTCCTCAGTTTCATGGTAGTTATTAGACATAACAAGTGGAAGTCTTAAGTGAGAACAGACAGGAAAAAAATAGAAAAATATTTAAAAAATCATAGCAATCTAACATTGTATGTTAACCATACCAGAGTTTAAAAAGAAAAAAATAGGAAGCTGCAGCATATTCAGTAAACCCCATGGACATAATTATTCTCAAACACGTATACTGTCCAAACTGATCTATAAACACAATCCAAATCAAAACCGTAAATATACCAACAAATTGGACAACCTAGAATAAATGGATTGACAGAATCATAAAGAAATAGAAAATCTGAATAGAACTATTTATTGCTGGTAAGAAGATTCAATAAATAATCAGAACCCGTCCAGAACCAGAAGGCTGCACTGGTGAATTCTACTACCATTTATTAAAGAATACCAATTCTTCTCAAACTCTTCCAAAAAATAGGAGAACAGGGAACACTTAAAAACTCATTTTACAATGCCAACATTACCCTGAAATGAAAACCAGACAAGGAAACTATAAGAAAATTACAGGCCAGTAACTCTGATGAACATAGATGCAAAAATCCTCAACAAAATATTAGCAAATTGATTCAATAGGATTACTCACCTTCACCAAGTGGGATTTATCCAAGGGATTCAACAGGACACACCACAGTAACAAAATGAAGGGTAAAAATCCTACCATCTGAATACGTGCAGAAAGAACATATGACAAAATTTGACTTCCATTTATGATAAAAGTCTCCACAAAGTGAATATAGCAGGAACATACCTCAACATAATAAAAGCCATATATGACAAATCCACAGCTAACCTCTTTCTCAAGGTGAAAAGCTGAAACCTTTTTCTCTAAGATCTAAATCAAGAATGCCCACTCTCACCACTTTGATTCAACATATTGTTGGAGGTCCTGCCCAAACAATTAGGTAAGAAAAAGAAATAAAAGTCTTACAAGGATATCTTGCCATTTGTAACAACATAACATAATGCCCTCAAGTCCATCTAAGTGAAGTAAGTCAGACAATAAAAAAAATACCACATGGGCAGCCCCGGTGGCGCAGCGGTTTAGCGCCGCCTGCAGCCTGGGGCGTGAGCCTGGAGATCCGGGATCGAGTCCCACGTCGGGCTCCCTGCATGGAGCCTGCTTCTGCCACTGCCTGTGTCTCTGCCTCTCTCTCTAGCTGTGTCTCTATGAATAAATAAATAAAATCTTTAAAAAAAAATACCACATGATCTCACATATGTGTGGACTAGAATAATGATTCTCAAAGTACAGACTGGTGGTTACCAGAGGCGAGGGCTGGGCCAAATTGATGAAGGTGGTCAAAAGGTACAAACTTCCAGATATAAAATAAATAAATCCTGGAGATGTAACATAAAGCATGGTGACTATATGTAACTGTACTGTGTATCTGAAAGTTGCAGAGCAACTTAATTTACCAGTTTTCATCATAAGAAAAAAATTGTGTGGTGATGTTAACTAATCTTACTTGGTAATCATTTCACAATATTTACATCTATCAAATCATTATGTTATACACCTAAACTAATGCAATGTTATATGTCAACTGTGTCTCATTAAGAAAAGGGAGAGAAAATAAAAAATAACATACTTATGCCATAACATAGTAATACTTAAATTAAATGTATCAGATTTATAGAGTGCCAAAAAAAGACCTTATGTGTATTCTGTTTACCAGATACTCATTTCTCTTTTTTTCAACTATAATAATAGAGGTAGTTTGAGTGTAAAAATGGAAAAAGATATATCATCCAAACATTAATCAAAAGAAACCAGAAGTGGCTCTATTACTGTCAGATAAAGTAGACTTCAGAGCAAAGCAAATTACTAGAGACATAATCATAAAAGAGCAGCCCACCAAGATGACATACTAATACGTCTAAAAGTGGATGCACTACACAACAGAGTTGCCAAATAAGTGAAACTCAAAGTGACAGAATTAAAGAATTAGGCAAGCCCACAACTGTTGTTAGAGGCAACCCCTGTCTGAACACTTGATAGAACAACTAGACAGAAAATCAGCAAGGACCCCACAACATCGACAAGTACCCGACCTTAGAATATTCTTTTCAATTGCTCGTGAAACATATACTGATATAGACCATAGCTTGAGCTAACAAGGCTCAAAAAATTTAAAAGAACTGAAATAATTGAGAATGTATTCTGTGCATTTAGTGGAATCAAAATAGATGTAACAGATAAAAACAATCTAAATATAACAGGAAAATCTCCTGAATACTTAGAAACCAAACAATACCCTTCTAAATAATCCACGGGTCACGAAAGAGGAAGTCTCAGGGCAAATTAAAAATTACAAAGAACAAAATAAAAATAAAAATATGGCAATGAAATTTGTGGACACACCTAAAAATATGTCAAGGCAAATTTATAGAATTAAACACTTAACATTTGAAAAGATTAAAAGTCTCGTTAATAATCTATGTTCTCACCAGAAAAAAAATTAGAAAAAGAAGAGCAAGATAAACCCAAAGTAAGCTGAGGGAAGGAAATAGTAAAAAGAAGAGCAGAAATCATTAAATTGAAAACAGAAAAACAGCAGAAAAACATAAGGTTGGTTCTTTAAAAAAAAAAAAAATCAGTAAGTGAAAAGATTCTTGCAAGACTGACCAAAAACAAGACAATAAGATTCACTATGCTACTATCAGCAGTGAAAAAATTTTTGCCACATACTCTGCACACATGAAATGGCTCATAAAGAGTACTACAAATAACTAAACTTGAACTTTCTAGAATTAAATTTGACACCTTAGATGAAAAGGGATCTTCAAAAGGCTAAAACTACTAAAACTCACCCAATGTGAAATGGATAATTCAAATGATCTTAGAATATTAAATAAAATTCATAATTTGGAAACTCCAGACCCAGGTGGCTTACACTGGAGTCCACCAAACTTTTTTTCTTTTTTTGGGGGGTGGGGGGCAGTGGTGAGCAAGCAAGAGTGTATGCAGTAGGAGGGGGTGCAGAGAGAATCTTAAGGAGGCTCCCACACTTAGCATGGAGCCCAATGTGGAGCTCGATCTCACCACCTGAGATCATGACCTGAGCAAAAATCAAGAGTCAGAGAGTTAATTGACTGAGCCACAAAGGCACTCCTGGAATCTACCAAACTTCTAAAGAATAATTAATACCAATTCTACACAGTCTTTTTCAGAACAGAAGAGAACACTTTCCCACTCATTTTATGAAGCCGGTATTACCCTGATAGGGGTAGGCAAACAGAGTACAAAAACAAAACAAAATAAAAACAAAAAACTACGTATCAATAGTCCTCATGAATATAAATGAATAAAATCCTTAAAAACATATCACCAAAACAAATTCATTGATATGTAAAAAAATTATGCAACATGGTCAAGTGGAGTACCCCATGCCTGAAAGACTGATATGATATTTGATACTCAATGTAGAGTCCACTATATGAAGAGACTAAGGAAGACTCATGATCATAACAAGGCAGAAAGAGTATCTGACAAATTAAACACCTATTCATGACAAAAATTCCCAGGAAAATTGGAAAAGAGAGGGACTTCTCTAACTTGGTAAGCATCATAATTAATGATCAAAGGCTGAACGTTTTCTCCCTATATTGGGAACAAAGCAAAGATATCCACTCTCACCACTGCTATTCAACAAATTACTTGAAGTTCTAGCCAGTGCAGTGAGGTAAGAAAAGGAAATAAAAGGCATACCGATGGAAACAAAGAAAACTGAAAACTGTCTCTGTTTGCTCTCGGGGAATCTTGAAAAACCTCATAGCAAATCGAAATCCAATAAAAAAAATATACAAAGAAAAAATAAAAACCTCCTAGAACTAATAAATGAGCTCAGCAAGTTGCAGGGTAAGAGATCAAGTTTTTTTTTTTTTTTTTTTTTTAAGAGATCAAGTTTTAAAATTCAGCTGTATTTCCATAGACAGCAGTGAAAACATAGCCACCAAAATTAAACAATACCATATACAGTAGCTCAAAATGACAAAATACTTAGCTGACATTTTCAAGACTCTCTAGAAACTACAACACAATGATGAAAAAAATCAAAGGTCTAAATCAGTGTAGATATATGCTGTGTTCATGGATTAGAAAACTCATCACTAGAAAGAGGTCATTTTCTTCCCAAATTGATATATGGGTTTAACCCAATTATTACCACAATCACAGCCAAGATAATGGTAGATACAGCCAAGATCATTATAAAATTTATATGGAAGAGGGAAAATAATTTTGAAAAAGAAGAGCATATAGAGGGAATTGGTAGTCTACCATCTTCAAAGATGACTTATCAAGTAATGAAGACTGCGGTATTGATGGAGGGATAGACACATAGATCAAAGAAACAGAACAGAGAACCCAGAAATAGGCCTATATATAAATATGCTCAAATGACTTTTGACAAGTGTGCAAAAGCAATTCATTGGAGGTACTGGTGATTGTCACAAGGAAAAAAAAAGTGCCTCAATGTAAACCTCACACTTTATAAGGAAAAAACCACCTCAAAATGGATCATATGCAAATTATAAAATATGAAACAATAAAGCATTTAGAAGATAAAACAGAAGAAAAATTGGAGACCAAGGACTTGGTAAAGATTCTTAGTTAGGTATAATACCAAAAATAATCCATTAAAGAAAAAAATGAGAAATTGGATTTACTCAGAATTAAAAGCTTTTGCTCTATGAAAGACTCTCAGGAGTAGGATATACTGTAGACTGGAAGAACATATCTGCAAACCGCATTGTCTGACAAAGAACTCATATCTAGAATATACATGGAAATTTCAAAACTCAACAGTAAAATATAAACAATCCAATTACAAATTAGGTGAAACACATAAAGAAGCATTTCACTTAAGACAATATACCTTAGGGAATAAGCAAGTGAAAAGATATTCAACATCACTAGCTGTTCTGGAAATGTAAACTAAGACCATCATGAGATACATAATCAAACACCCATAAGAACAATTAAAATAAAAAATATAATAATGATAAATGCTGATAATGGTTCAGATAAACTAGATTTCATACATTTCTCATAAGAATGTAAAATGGTATTCCCATTCTGGAAAGTAGTTGGACAATCTCTTACAAAACTAAACATACACTTACCAATGATCCAGCAACTGCCCACACAAAACCTATACAAAATTATTCACAGCAATTTTATTTGTTTTTTTAAATTGTTTTAGTTTTGTCATTTGGCATCATTTTATTATAAAGGACAGCAATAAAGAACCAAATGAAGGCATCCATAGAGCAAGATCTGGGAGGGTTGCCCTCATGGTAGCCTCTAGACCACCCAGAAGCTCCCTGAAGCTTCTCCAGATGTTTGGGGGGGGGGTTAATTTATTTTTTATTTTTTTATTGGAGTTCAATTTGCCAACATATAGCATAACACACAGTGCTCATCCCGCCAAGTTCTCCCCTCAGTGCCTATCTCCCCTTCCACCACCCCTTGTTCGTTTCCCAGAGTTAGGTGTCTCTCATGTTTTGTCACCCTCACTGAATTTTCAATCATTCTCTCCTTTCCCCTTTATTCCCTTTCACTAATTTTTATATTCCCCAAATGAATGAGACCATATGATGTTTGTCCTTCTCCAATTGACTTACTTCACTCAGTATAATACCCTCCAGTTCCATCTACGTTGAAGCAAATGGTGGGTATTTGTCGTTTCTAATGGCTGAAGAATATTCCATTGTATACATAGACCACAGCTTCTTTATTCATTTATCTTTCGATGGACACTGAGGCTCCATCCACAGTTTGGCTATTGTGGATATTGCCGCTATAAACATTGGGGTGCAGGTGTCCTGGCGTTTCACTGCATCTGTATCTTTGGGGTAAATCCCCAGCAGTGCAACTGCTGGGTCGTAGGGCAGTTCTATTTTTAACTCTTTGAGGAACCTCCACAGTCTCTTAACTCTTTGAGGAACCTCCTTCAATCTCATTGTTAGTGTACAGTTTTCCAGAGTGGCTGCACCAGGTCACATTCCCACCAACAGTGCAAAAAGGTTCCCCTTTCTCCACATCCCCTCCAACATTTGTTTCCTGCCTTGGTAATTTTCCCCATTCTCCCTGGTGTGAGGTGGTATCTCATTGTGGTTTTGATTTGCATTTCCCTGATAGTCAGTGATGCGGGGCATTTTCTCATGTGCTTGTTGGCCATGTGTGTGTCTTCCTCTGTGAAATTTCTGTTCATGTCTTTTGCCCATTTCATGATTGGATTGTTTCTTTGCTGTTGAGTTTAATAAGTTCTTTATAGATCTTGGATACTAGCCCTTTATCTGATAGGTCATTTGCAAATATCTTCTCCCATTCTGTAGGCTGTCTTTTAGTTTTGTTGACTGTTTCTTTTGCTGTGCAAAAGCTTTTTATCTTGATTAAGTCCCAATAGTTCATTTTTCCTTTTGTTTCCCTTGCCTTTATGGATGTATCTTGCAAGAAGTTGCTGTGGCCAAGTTCAAAAAGGGTGTTTCCTGTGTTCTCCTCTAGTATTCTGATGGATTCTTGTCTCACATTTAGATCTCTCATTCATTTTGAGTTTATCTTTGTGTCTGGTGTAAGAGAATGGTCTAGTTTCATTCTTCTGCATGTGGATGCCCAATTTTCCCAGCACCATTTATTGAAGAGACTGTCTTTCTTCCAGTGGATAGTCTTTCCTGCTTTGTCGAATATTAGTTGACCAGAAGTTGAGGGTCCACTTCTGGATTCTCTATTCTGTTCCATTGATCTATGTGTCTGTTTTTGTGCCAGTACCACACTGTCTTGATGACCACAGCTTTGTAGTACAACCTGAAATCCGGCATTGTGATGCCCCCAGCTCTGGTTTTCTTTTTTAATATTCCCCTGGCTATTCGGGGTCTTTTCTGATTCCACACAAATCTTAAGATGATTTGTTCCAACTCTCTGAAGAAAATCCATGGTATTTTGATAGGGATTGCATTAAATGTGTAAATTGCCCTGGGTAGCATTGACATTTTCACAATATTAATTCTTCCAATCCATGAGCATGTAATATTTTTCCACCTCTTTGTGGCTTCCTCAATTTCTTTCAGAAGTGTTCTGTAGGGTATAGATCCTTTACCTCTCTGGTTAGGTTTATTCCTAGGTTATCTTACGCTTTTGTGTGCAATTGTAAATGGGATAGACTCCTTAATTTCTCTTTCTTCAGTCTCATTGTTAGTATACAGAAATGCCACTGATTTCTGGGCATTGATTTTGTATCCTGCCACACTGCCGAATTGCTGTATGAATTCTAGCAATCTTGGGGTGGAGTCTTTTGGGTTTCCTATGTACAGTATCATGTCATCTACGAAGAGGGAGAGTTTGACTTCTTCTTTGACAATTTGAATGCCTTTTATTTCTTTTTGTTGCCTGATTGCTAAGGCTAGGACTTCTAGTACTATGTTGAATCACAGCAATTTTATTTTAATAGCCCAAAACTGAAAACAATTAATATGGTGAATGATTGAACTACAGCACATAAAAACCATGAAATCTCACTAAGCAAAAAAGGAGTCAACTATTGATACATGGAAAGTAGAATGGACCTCAGAGATGTTAGGTTTAATGAAAAAAAAAAAACAATCTCAAAAGGTCTCATACTATATGATTCTATTTCTGTAACATTCTTGAAATAACAATTATAGAAATGGAGACTAGTGGTTACCAGGGGTTATATATTGGGGGGAGGTGTCCATGGCAGAGATATGGGTATTATTACACAGGGCAGCAGTAGGGAGAGCTTTCTGGTGATGAAACAGTTCTATATCTTGATTGCAGTGGTGCTTACACAAATCTATGTGTGATAAAATAACAACTTTACACATACATTATACTAATGTCAATTTCCTTGCTTTGATTTTTATGTATGATAATTACATAAGTTGTAATCATCAAGGGAAACTGAATAAAAGCTATACAGGAAATTCTCTGTACTATCTTTGCAACTTATTATTATTACATAAAAATAAAAAGCTCTTAAAAAAAAAAAGAAGGTAATGACTCTTAAGGTCCAAACTTGATAGTATAGAATCCAGTAATCCCCTTTTTTAATGGTGCTACTTCAGACAGGTCAATGTATAGCTTTCAAATAGTATTTTTAAATTTTTTTCAGCTTTTGTGGGTCAATTTTGGATTAGGTTGTTTCATGAACTAAGCTGTGGAGCCTAGAGTATGGAAAATAATTATTTTAGTAAGTACCTTATTATGCTATTTGGCAAGTGATTTAGCATTTAGTCTTTTGTTAATCGATCTCTCACGTTAATTACCCTCAGCTGTTTTTTTTAATCAGTTATATTAAAATCAATTTTGTTAGGAACTAATTTTGCATCTTTTTGGATATTAGCAAAAGATGAAGCATGAAACATGAAATGATTTATCTTTCCTCTAATATACAAAATGTACCAGAAGAGTCATGGGCAACCTTCCAAAGAAGTACTGTGACAATGCACAGTAAAACCGTATTCTTGGGCAACTGTAACATACACATCTATTTCAGCCATATGCATTGGCATATAAGCACCCACTCCATTACTATATCTTGTATTTCCCTATGAAATATAAAAAAAATTAATCTTTCTATATTCCCCATGTTACTTTTTTTTTTTTTTAAGGCAGAGGTATTGCTCGGAGGCGGCAGGAGAGGCGTCAGGAAAAAGTGACCTTTTTTTAAACCATGCTCTTAAATAATACAATAAAAATACAAAAAGTATTATTAAACATCACATGAGCATCTCTCTTAAAAATTAATATATACCAAAAAATCAATATTGTATGTCTTAGTTTTCCTATCTACCAAATTGGGAGAGAAGGTAGTATTGGTACCCTTCATGATAATATCAAAATAATAGAAAGAAATCACAGCATGAATAGAGTAGGAATTTTTTGGAAAATTAAAAAAAAAATCAGCTTAACTTTTCAAGGCAAATTATATTTTTAAAACTTACAACTTACTGCTGTCAAACAACTTACTGCTGTCAAAGCATACCATATATCCACTGAACATGTTTCTTATTTGTAGATTTTGGTAAAATTCTGGTCATTACATGACAGGCCCCCACTGTGGTCCCATACATAGTACAGCTCTTTGGACAAGTACAGGCAGTTTGGATTTGGCTACTAATAAAAGTCTAGAGAGTAGAATAAAGGAATCTCCACTATACATTCCTTTGACTATATGGCATTTTGAAACAAATGGCTTTTTCCGAAAGAAAAAAATGTTAATATTACTAAGCAACACAAAATGTTATAGAAGAGATATAAAGAGACTTAACTTGAAAACTGAATTATTTGAGAGGATGTCAAAGTGTTCTGAGTTGTGGCATCTTTGAAATTTTTATCTTCTAGTTTTAGACTTACTCCCAACACTTAAAAATAGTTGTTTTTTCTGAAATTCTGAAAATCCTTTTTCAGTGAGAAGGCAGAGAAGCCAGAGTTATGAGTGAACTCTCTTAAGAATTTTTTTTAAAAACTCCTAGAAAATGGCAGACTATCCTCATCTCATTTTGTTGTCTCCCCAAACTACAATGAGGAAAAAGAGAAGGAAAGGGTGGGTAATTGACAAATTGATGAAAGAACCTAGCATGGGAAAGGCTGAGAACCAAGCCAAATTATACAAATCCAAAGGACAGGACCTACTTTGAATTTTTCAACAGCAGCACTGGAAGGAGGACAACAGTGGATCAATACCTTCAAGCTTCACAAGATAAATTATTTACTCACTAGAACTCTGAAATTAAAAGGGAGATTCCTCAAAACACTAAAAGAAATGTCAGTGCCAGGTAACTATAAAGTCAGGGTAGAAAGGAGATAAAAAGGACAAGAGGCAGAAAGCTCCTAAGGAAGTAGTTTGATTCCCATTCTACAAAACGACACCTTCTCCATCCGGGCAGAAAAGTAGAGGCTTATGTTCTAGGGGTTTATTCTCTGGAGAGTGTAAAAGAGAGCAAGACTGCAGGCTGAGTACCATGCTACAAGCAGGGGGATTAAATTATGT
Organism: Canis lupus dingo; assembly: GCF_003254725.2. NCBI lineage: Eukaryota > Metazoa > Chordata > Mammalia > Carnivora > Canidae > Canis > Canis lupus. Next base: position 63,944,055 of record NC_064252.1, on the reverse strand, counting down.
TATGCAACTAAGAAATGCTAAGATCCCTGGTCATCTTTTCTTATTTGGCTCCAGAAACACACAATTAGTGCATAAATTCTAGGCAAGAGATTTCAACATTGCTCAGACTAGAGCAGAGATCTTTAACATCTACAAAGGTACTAACATCATCGGCTCCCCAACACATACTCCCCACCATTATCCCGTCTTGATAAAATTACCCTGTCTTGATAAAAACCCTCAACAAAATAAGGATAGATGAACATACCTCAACACCATAAAGGCCATAGAGGAAAGACCCACAGCTGATATCATCATCAATGGGGAAAAACTGAGCTGTTTTCCTTTACTGTCAGGATCAAGACAGGGATGTCCACTCTCACCATTATTATTTAACATTGTAGTGGAAGCCTTAGCCTCAGCAGACAACGAAAAGAAATAAAAGGCATCAAAATCAGCAAGGAAGAAGTTAAACTTTCACTTTACACAGACAACATAATACTCTGTAGAAAACCCAAAAGACTCTACCAAAAAAAATTGCTAGAGTACATGAATTCAGCAAAGATGCAGGATATAAAATCAATATACAGGAATCTGTTGCATTTCTATACCTCAATAATGAAGCAGCAGAAAGAGAAATCAAGGAATCACTCCCACTTACAATTGCACCAAAAACCATAAGATACCTAGGAATAAACCTAACCAAAGAGGTAGAAGATCCATACTCTGAAAACTATTTAGGACACTGATGAAAGACTGAAGAGGACACAAAGAAATGGAAAAACATCCCACGTTCATGGATTGGAAGAACAAACATTGTTAAAATGTCTATACTGCCCAAAAGAATCTACACATTTAATGCAATCCCTATCAAAATATCACCAGCATCTTTCACAGAGCTGGAACGAACAATCCTAAAACTTGTATAGAAACACAAATGACCCTGAATAGCCAAAGCAATCCTGAAAAAGGAAAGAAAAGCTGGATGCATCACAATTCTGGACATCAAGCTATATTACAAAGCTGCAGTCATCAAGATGGTGTGGTGCTGGCATATAAACAGACACATAGATCAATGGAACAGAACAGAAAACCCAGAAATGGACCCACAACTATACAGTCAGCTAATCTTCAACAAAGCAGGAAAGAGTATGCAATGGGAAAAAATCTCTTCAACAAATGGTGTTGGGAAAACTGGACCGCTATATGCAGAAGAATGAAATTGGACCACTTTCTTACACCACAACCAAAAATAAACTCAAAATGAATGAAAGACCTAATGACCTTGGCCATAGCAACTCCTTACTAGACACATCTCTGGAGACAAAGGAAACAAAAGCAAAAATGAACAGTTAGGACTTCATCAAGATAAAAAGCTTCTGCACAGTGAAGGCAACAATCAACAAAAAGTAAAGGCCATCTATGGAATGGGAAAAGGTATCTAAAAATGACATATGGGTTAGTATCTAAAATCTATAAAGAACTTAAAAAACTCAACACCTAAAAAAACAAATAATCCAGTTAAGAAATGGGCAGAAGACATGAAGAGACATTATCCCAAAAAAAACATCCAGATGGCTAACAGACACATCGGAAGATGCACAACATCACTCAGCATCAGGGAAATACAAATCAAAACCACAATGAGATATCACCTCACACCAGTCAGAATGGCTAAAATCAACAACTCAAGAAACAACAGATGTTGGTGAGAATGTAGAGAAAGGGGAACCCTCTTACACTGTTGGTGGGAATGCAAACTGGTGCAGCCACTCTTAGAAAACAGAATGGAGGTGCCTCAAAAAGTTAAAAACAGAACTATGCTATAAATGAGCAGTTGCACTACTAGGTACTTACCCAAAGGATACAAAAGTACAAATTCAAAGAAACATATACTCTGATGTTTATAGCAGCATTATCAACAATAGCCAAACTATGGAAAGAACCCAAGTGTCCATCCATGAGGAACAGATAAGGAAGATGGGGCATGCATATGCATGTATGTATGTATGTAGATAGATAGATAGATAGATAGATAGATAGATAGATATAGATATATATAGATATAAAATGAAATACTACTCAGCCATAAAAGGAATGAAATCTTGCCATTGGCAATGATGTGGATTATGCTAAGTGAATTAAGTCAGAAAAAGACAAATACTACCATGATCTCAGTCATATGTGGAATTTAAGAAACAAAACATATGGGAAGAGGGGAAGACAGGGAAACAAACCATAAAAGACTCTTAGCGATAGAGAACAGGATTGATGGAGGGAGGTGGGCGAGGGATAGACTAGATGGATATTGGGTATTAAGGAAGGCACTTGTCGTGTTGAGCACTGGGTGTTATTTATATGTGATGAATCAATAAATTCTGCTCTTGAAGACAATATTACACTATGTGTTAACTCACTAGAATTTAAACAAAAATTTGGAAAAAAAACAAAAGCAAATTACCCTATGTGAAGCTGGTTATGTCTTCAATTTTGCAGAATTCATTCAGATTTTGCCCATTGACTTCCCTAGAATGGGGCTCTTATAAATGCTGTAGGAAAGCAGAAATTAGACCATTATTGTTCAGCTTCTCTCTTCCAAGGAACCTTCATGTAACTGTAGCAATACTGTCTTTTCTTTATATAGCCAGGTTTATGAGTGCTATTTAGCTTTTCAAAATTAGACAATCTGCTGTCTAGTGATACTCCTGGAAGAGGGTAGTAAAATGTTCTCTGCTAACATCATTGAGTTAATGAAGAATGAGTCTTTGCTGATTATCATTTGTTTCTCAGGTATTATCTGAACAGTCACAAAAGCATTGCACAGTTTAGTTAAAATGACCCAACATTCAGGTGTGAATAGAATTCATGAGTATTATCAATGGAAGATGCGTTGTTTCCCTTAAATAGGAATTCCTACTTTAAAGATTTAAGGTTCCCTACATTTAGACTTATTTATATTTATTTAAAACTGATCTAGTCATTTTTCATTTTTCTTTAGAGACTAAAATAATTAAAGAATATATCTATTTTGCATTGTCTGTATAGAACACTGGTTTGTTGGGGCCACTTCTTTTTTTCTTTTTCTTTTTTTTTTTTTTTAGGCTTTATAGGTTAGATCAACTGTTCTTACATTTGATGGGCCTTTTCCTCTGTTTAAAACAAACTGCTTGGGGATCCCTGGGTGGCTCAGTGGTTTAGCGCCTGCCTTTAGCCCAGGGCGCGATCCTGGAGTCCCGGGATTGAGTCCCGCGTTGGGCTCCCGGCATGGAGCCTGCTTCTCCCTCGCCTGTGTCTCTGCCCCTCTCTCTCTATCTCTCATGAACAAATAAATAAATAAATCTTTAAAAAAAAAACTGCTGAGGGGTGGCTCAGTTGGTTAAGCATCTCTCTTCAGCTCAGGTCATGATCCTGGGATCCTGGAAACGAGCCCTGCATGGGGCTCCCTGTTCAGTGGGGAGTCTGCTTCTCCCTCTCCCACGGCCCCTCCCCTTGCTTGTTCTCTCTTCCTCACTCGCTCACTCTCAAATAAATATTTGAATAAAAAACAAAACTCCCAAAATCAAACTCCTAGATGATGAGCATGTATATATACACACACATACATACTAAAACAATGCATTTACAATTTTAAAAATATAAATCTGTAATAATACTTCTAGACTACAAGGCATAATGAAATATTAAATTGCTTATATCTGCATTTATAACCAGTGTAAATGGAACAGCCACAAATGCAGGCTGTGTTGTACTGCTGACTCAAACTGCAAGCTTCACCTCTAGGCAGGTCCTTAAACGTAGTCAACAAACCAAGAAACAAAAGCACTTACCCGTTACTAGAACTGTAAGTGAAAGACGTAGCACTTAGCATGGCAAACAATGTAGTTACCATATGCTTCTGTTCCTATATCCCTGATCAATGGCTCGGATACATGAGATCCTCAGTTTTTTCTAATGGCATGTTAAAAAAAGGAAGAGAGTGGAGTGTGAGAGAACCCCTATTGTTTCAACACTGTACAATGTGAGGTCTGTGTCTTAAAGAAGTTGTACTTCTACTTCTCCCTTGTAAGTAGAAAAGCCTTCCAGAAACTCTTAAACTAAAAGGAATTTGTGATGTGCTTCAGCCCACTGCAGAGCTTCAACCAGATACTAAAATTTGAAGTCTGATCTTTTATACTAGGAGCAGCTACATGCATGCGCACGTGTGTTTTTAAAAAAATTTTTATTCTCAGCTGTCAACTTTATATGAATCTCGGTTAGGCAAAGCTAACTACCTACAAGAGTATCACCACTGGACCAACCCCTAAGGTGAAGCTTTGGAGAGCCCAGCGGTGACTCTCCTAGGCAATGTTCTAACTACGGGAAAGGACTTAACCCAGAATGCCATAACCCACACCCCTTCCTCAAAGATATTTAAACTTCCCTGGGATTCACAGGTTATTTCACACCCTATTTTTCTAACCTTATTGCTCTGTTTAATGAACCTTCTCAAAAAAGTGGTAAGACTTTGCCTGAATTCTAGTTGTAAATTCCCCACAGAATTTTAACTAACAAAGACAGTTGGGAGGAAACAAGTGGACACCTACACATGGCAATGCCTAACCTAATCAAAAACATTTTAGAGATAAGCCCCTAAAGATAAGGGATACAGGCCAGAAGACAGGGAAGTCATGAGGCCATATACCTGGTTCTGTGTAGCTAAAGGAAACTCAAACAGGGCAGCTGGGTTGCTCAGTGGTTTAGTACCACCCTCAGCCCAGGGCGTGATCCTGGAGACCCGGGATCAAGTCCCAGGTTGGGCTCCCTGCATGGAACCTGCTTCTCCCTCTGCCAGTGTCTCTGCCCCTCTCTCTCTCTGTGTCTCTCATGAATAAATAAACAAAATCTTTAAAAAAAAGAAGAATTCAAACATAAGTTCTACACTGGAATGTTACTATGCCAGTAAATAGTAATTTACTATATTCATTTACAGAGTATCACTGCATAGTAATTCTGACTTCCATGCCTGCTTTTTTCACCTTTTAAAAAAGTTATTATTTGGGTAAACACTGGCATACAAGGTTACATTCATTTCACATGTACAACATAGTGATTCCACAAGTTTATCTCTTATGCTATACTCACCCCTCGTGTAGCCACCGTCTGTCACCAGACAACACTATTATAATACCACTGACTATACTCCTTATGCTGTTCCTTTTATTCCCATGACTTATTCATTCCATACCTGGAAGCCTGTGTCTCCTACTCCTTTTCACTCATTTTACCCACCCTGCCACTCCTCTCTGGCAACCATCAATTTGTTCTCTGTATTTATAGGTCTGATTCTGCTGTTTGTTTATTCATTTGTTGTTGTTGTTTTTTTTAAGATTCCACATAGGAGTAAAATCATATGGTATTTGTCTTTCTCTGACTTATTTCACTTAGCATAACACTCTCTTGGTCTATCAAAGTCATTACAAGTGGCATGATCTCATCCTTTTTTATGGCTGTGTAATGTTCCATTGCACGTGTATGTGTGTGTATACATCACATCTTCCTTATCCATTTGTTTATTGATGGACACTTAGATTGATTCCATTATCTTGGCTATGGATGGTAATGCTACGTCAAAATAAAAAGCTTTTGCACAGTAAAGGAAACGATCAAGAAAACAACAAGGAAACCTACTAAAGAGGAGAAGATATTTAAAGAAAAAAAACCAGAGAAGATATTTACAAATGATATATACAAAAAGAAGTGAATATCTAAAATATATGGAGAATTTATACAACCCAGCACCAAAAAAAAATTATACAACCCAGCACCTACAATCTGATTTAAAAATGGATAGAGAATCAGATGGCCAACAGACACATAAGATGGTCAGCATCACATCATCAAGGGCATGCAAATCAAAACCACAACAAGATATCACTTGACATCTGTCAGAACAGCTAAAAAAATAAACAAAAAACCAAGAATCAAGGAGTGTTGGTGAGGATATGCAGAAAAATGAGCCCTCAGGCACTGTTAGTGAAAATGTAAATTGGTGCAGCCACCATGGAAAACAATATGGAATTTCCTCAAAAACTTAAATGCAGAAAAGACCACATGACCCAAAAACTCCATTACTAGACTTACCCAGAGAAAACAAGAACAGTAATTCAAAAAGATACTAGCCTATATTGTGTTTTGCTTTGTTTCATTTTCCTGCACCACTGGGTAATTTCACAAAGACTCAGAAATCACTAGTTCAGGAAGGACTTTACACTGCGAAACCTAAAAGGACTTAAGAGAAAACCTTCTTATGTGCCAAGCCATAGACAACAGTCATCAGGAGACCGTCAAAGCTGTGGACACCGTTTTACTCCGGAACACGTGCACACTATCCGCTTTACCTCCGAGTTTCCTTGAGCCTTTCCCAGGCAGAGCTGTAACCGACTCCCTGACACCAGGCTCAGGGCTGGTTGTGTTCAGTCGGATTCAGCCACTCTGTGCTGCTGCTGCCTCTCTCCAGTCACTTCGCGGCCGTGCCCCAAGCACAGAGGCTATAGGAGAAGTCACAAACTCCCAACCACCTCCTCTCCAGCTTTGAAATCTGCTATTATGGGAACCAATTTTCTAAAACCAGAAAGTGCTAAAACTTTTATTGGCTTAAACTCTGCTTCTATCACCCAAGTTTATGCCTTAGAATTAAATTTATGTACCAGATTACCACACAAAAGAGAAAATACGTACAGACAATACATAAGTAAATAAGAAAAACTTACTGAGGATGCCATGTTCAGGGCAGCAGGGAAAGGGGGATGTAGTCAGCATAGCCATAGGTTTTTTTTTGGTTGTTGTTGCTGTTGTTTGTTTTTACTGTACCTTAATTTGCATAAAATATGCATTAAACCACTGAAGATAATATACATATATATTTAAGTCATCTGTATTAACATTTTCTAGATGTGTAAAAGTTACTATATAAAAAATGTTGGAAACAAGGCAGAACAAGTTACTTTAAAGCCAAAGTTTTAACAATTTTGTTTAATTATAATTTTCATCATTCCTAAATACATTATATCAGTTGCAAGGAAATTTTACTCTTTAATTTTTTTTTTAAGATTTTATTTATTTGAGAGAGTGAGAGCGAGAGAGAAAGCACAAGCAGGAGGAGGGGCAGAGAGACAGGGAGAAGCAGACTCCCCGCTGAGCAGGGAGCCCAATGTGGGTTCAGATCATGACCTGGGCTCAGATCATGACCTGAGCCGAAGGCAGTTGCTTAACCAACTGAGCCACCCAGGTGCCCCCCAAATTTTACACTTTTAGATGGAAAAGAAGTCTCTGCTTGAGGATTTCAACTTTAACCTGCAATTTTCAAACACTAATATGGTTGTATGGCCTTTTAAAATCCTTTGGGTACAAGAATGATAAAATGTGGTTTTAGTTATTGGCATGCCTGTGCAACAAAGCATTTGGGAGATGTGACTGACAGGCCAGGAGTGTGTATAAAAGAAACCTATGCTTCTGTCTGCTTGGGTGACTTTATTAGCCACACCCTACTTATAAATTGTTAACTGTCATTCAAAGTAGCAGAGTGATGTTTTAAACAAGCTGGGTTATAATACCCCTGCTTCTTTTGTCTTAATGCCTGAAGGTAAATTCAGAAACTGCTCCTATGTTTTGGCTCATAAAAGCATCCATCTGGAAAAAAAAAAAAAAAAAAAAAAACGAAATACAAACCCAAATAGCAAAGAGTAATGCAAAAAAGATTTATCACACTATGCCTATATATAAGTTGTATATTTAAACATTACAATTAGCTAATTCACCCTTCATTATAGTTCAGCTATTTCAGATTGAAGACAAAGAAAATAATTTTATTAATTGTTGGTAGGTTTTGCACCAGTATTTTAAAATACTATTAATATATACTAAATTAAAAATGCTGCTAATACCAATAACTTCATTGGAGACCTATGGTGAAAAAAATCTGTTTTAAAGCATACTGTATTTTATTAGAAATGCCTAACTTTACATTAAAATATTAAAATAGATGCAGAAAAATATATATTCACATTATACTTTTTTTAAAGATGTTATTTATTTATTCATGAGAGACAGAGAGAGGCAGAGACACAGGAGAGGGAGTATTTATTCATGAGAGACAGAGAGAGGCAGAGACACAGGAGAGGGAGTAGCAGGCTCCCTGCAGGGAGCCCAATATGAGACTCCGTCCCAGGACCCCAGAATCACGACTTAAGCCCAAGGCAGACACTCAACCACTGAGCCACCCAGGTGCCCCTCACATTATATTTTTCTAACTGTATAATTTTGAACTGAAATAAGGGATTAAAAACAAGTGTTGGGCAACACCCCTACAGCCTAGGGCGTGATCCTGGATACCCAGGATCGAGTCCCACACCAGGCTTCCTACATGGAGCCTGCTTCTTCCTCTGCCTGTGTCTCTGCCTCTCTCTCTCTCTCTCTGTCTCTCATGAATAAATAAATAAAATCTTTAAAATAATTAAATAAATAAATAAATAAACAAACAAGTGTTACAGTTTATTGGCTTCTTAATAATATTCTAAATATTTACTATTAAGTATTAGATTTAATTTTAACTGATCTTAATAAAATATGAACTATTGAAAAATACAAATTGTACAGAGTACAGTATAGTCAATGAAAATCCCTCATAATCCCCTTCTTTCCTGACCAAAAACCTTACTTGCAACAAAATAACTTTTGTGGTCTAAATTTCAATAAGGTAATAATTCAAATGTCTAGCTTTTAGGTAAGTAGTAAAGGTTTTAATTCTTTACCATAAATTGAATTCTGGTCAGCGTTCAAACCATGAGGTAAAGATGTTTTCAGCATGATTGTTCAGTAACTTAGTATTTAATAGTGACACTTCTAATTTTTCATATCTGAATGCATATGAAGGATATGTCAATGGATGGAGGCAACCTTAAGCAATATTAGGTAGTTTAGTCTTTGTCCGTGAAATCAACTGGAGGATTACTGGGCTTTTCTTTTTGAGGTGCAGCAAACCACACAACTATGTCTCAGGAAGCCTATTTATCTGACAAGTAAGAAAAGATAAACACCTGTAAGTTGATGTTTAAAGCCTAAACTAGTTTTGAAGTAACAAGAAAGGGAAAGCTAACGGTTCAAATTTCAGTCACTTTTCATCTAAACCCATCAATGTGTGCACTGGGCCATTAATTATGTGGCCCAGCACAAAATGATATGTTAGTCTTCCCTTTTACTCTAGGATGACAGCTGTGAGGTAAGATTTTAGTTAGGGAGAAAGAAAACTATTTCAAATACTTTATTCATGGGTCCTACCAAAGTCATGAATGAAACTAAATTCTAATTGAGGATCAAACCAATTTTTTTATTGATCACTCTGGTAGAACCAAAATTAAATTCAAGAGATGATCTAAAACCTAGGATTCTCATGGACCTAGCTTTCCCAGGTTAATGAGATATTCCATCTCGCTTTGTTCTATATAAATAGCCACATGGTAAATATTTTAGACTTTGTGGGCTATAGTTTCTGTCACAACCACTCAACTCTGCCATTGGGCAAAATAAGCCATAGAAAATATGTAAATGAATGTCAAGGCTGAGTTCCAATAAAACTTTACTGTGGGCACCAAAATATAAATTTCATGTAAACTTCATTTGTCACAAAACATTATTTTTCTTTTGACTTTTTTCCAACCATTAAAAATGTAAAAATCATTCCTAGCTTCCAGGTTGCAGAAAAACAGGCAGCGTACTGGATTTAGCCTTGTCATAGTTTAGCAACCCTTGTTTTAATATGTTATTTTGATTCTTGTTTTATGGACTTATTTCTGTGCTTCAAAGGGAAAATGTGTGACTGAGAATTTTTAAAAAATTCTCAGTTAAAGTATATATTAGCATCTTCATCTACAATATTAAATAAATTCCTGTTGTTTATATGCTACCCAAGTTGGTGATATTCTGGTACAGCAGCCTAAGTAGAATAAGACAATAATAGGAAACTGTATTTTTGACTACTTGATGAATGTAATACACCCAGATGATCCAAACCTATAAAGATTTTAAAAAGTTATCTTGGCCCCTCCTGCCCTCTTAAAAGTAGAAAAACCAATTTCTCATAAAATGATTAACAGTAAAAGTTACCATCAAATCTCATAGAAAGTTACATATAAAAAAAATAAAGAGGGATCCCTGGGTGGCGCAGCGGTTTGGCGCCTGCCTTTGGCCCAGGGCGTGATCCTGGAGACCCGGGATCGAATCCCACGTCGGGCTCCCGGTGCATGGAGCCTGCCTATCCCTCTGCCTGTGTCTCTGCCTCTCTCTCTCTCTCTGTGTGACTATCATAAATAAATTAAAAAAAAAAAAAAGAAAATTTTCATTAAAAAAAAATAATAATAAATAAAGAGCAGAATAATTCCCCTATAATGAAAGCACTCTAGAAAAACATGCCCACAAGTACGTGAAAACTGACCCTAATATTCTAAACTAAGTTTAAATAAATTAACACAATGACAGAAGTTATGAAAGAACCACATAAATCAGTCTTAGAGAAATTCAAAACTGAGGTGATTAAAGAAGTAAGATTTCTTAGAGATGAAAGAACTATGAAAATAATTAGAAATAAAAAGGAAAAAAATAATTTCAGAAGTAGAGCTTAAACTAGAAGTATCACAAGACCAAATAAGCATAATGCCTCAAAATAACTAGAAATTTTAAAGGAGAAAACGCTTGAAACATAGAAAATAACTGAAAGAAATTATCAACAAAATAAAAAGGGCAACTTACAGGAGAAAATATTTGCAAATCATTTATCAGAGAAGGGGTTAATATCCAAAATATATAAAGAATTCATACAACTTAATAGCAAAAAATCATAAACTATCCAGTTAAAAACGAGAGAATCTAATAAGGTGCTCATCATCATGAATCATCAGGGCAATGCAAATCCAAACTACACTGAGATATCACCTTACACCTATTAGAATGGCTATTATCAAAAAGACCACAAATAACAAGTGTTGGTGAGGATGTGGAGAAGAGGAAACCCTTGTGCACTGTTAGAATGTACATTGATGCAGCCAGTAGAGAAAACACTATGAAAGTTCCTCAAATAATTAGAAATAAAACTACCATATAATCCAGCAATACCACTTTTAGGTATAAATTCAAAGGAAGTGAATTTAGGATCTTGAAGAAATAACTGCACTCTCATGTTCACTGCAGCATCATTCACACGGCCAAAAAACCTGTGTCCATCATTTGATCAGTGGATAAGCAAAATGTGATATATATACATACAAAGACATCCACACAATGGAGTGTTATTCACTCATAAAGAATGAAATCATGGCATTTGTGACAACAGGGATGGACCTTGAGGGCACTATACTAAGTGAGATATTTCAGACAGAAAAGGATACATACCTTACAAACTCACGTATATAGACTCCTGAAAGAAAAAGAAAGAAGAAAAAAAGAAAGAAAGAAAGAAAGAAAGAAAGAAAGAAAGAAAGAAAGAAAGAAAAAGAAAGAAAAGAAAAGAAAGAAAAGAAAAGAAAAGAAAAGAAAAGAAAAGAAAAGAAAAGAAAAGATGGGCATATGAATATAGAAAACAGATTAGTAAAAAAAAAAAAAAGAAAGAAAGAAAAAGAAAACAGATTAGTGGTTGCCTGAGGCAGGAGTTGGGGAGTGGATGAAATGGGTGAGGTCCAAAAGTACAAATATCCAATTATGAAATGAATTAAGTCATGAAGTTGTAATGTACATGATGACTATAGTTAATAATACTGCATTGCATTTTAGAAATTAGCTATAAGAGTGGATCTTGAAAGTTCCCATCACGAGAAAAAACTCATAACTACGTATGGTGATGAATGTTAACAGGACTTATTCTTGTGATTGCAAAATATGCAAGTACTGAATCATTATGTTGTACATCTGAAACTAATATAAAGTTATGTCACTTACACCTCAATTTACAAAGTGTATATTTTGAATGACATTTATTGAATCTGGAAAAAATACAAGTGAAAGAAGAAAAAAAAAGCAAAAAAGATCCAACATGTGTATTTTAGAAGTTTCTAAAGAAGGAAACTGAAAACAATAGAATAGAATATTTTAAAACTCTAAAGAAAATTTCCCAAATAAAAGATTTTATACTACAAAATGAAAGGACATATCACATATCTAGGAAAATCAGCCCAAGTTGGCCAATATCAAGGCATATTCTAATCAAATTCTTAGAAACAAAAAAATCCTTTGGACATTAATATGAAAACACTGAATCCTTTTTAAGAGAATAAAATGAGATTATAATCATTTTTTGATAGCAACAGTTTTTTTTCCAGAACACAATATAGTAATATATTTAAGATACTCAGGAAAAGGAAATGTTAGCCAAAGATTTTATATACAACCTAAACAACCTATTCCCATGAATCATTCCTAGGAAATCTACTAGAGAAAGAAATGCAGACAATTAAAATGACTAAAGACATCTACATAAGGACTAGTATTAAGCATTATAAACTATCAACTTATAAAACTAAATGATGAAGCCAAAGCAATCTTGAGAAAAAAGAATAAAGCTGGACATATCTTAATTCCAGATTTCAAGATATACTACAAAGCTAGCATACAAAGAATGACACTGAACCACTTTCTTAACAGCATACATAAAAATAAACTCAAGATGGATGAAACTTAAATGGGAGACCTGAAATCACAAAATTTCTGGAAGAAAACATAGACAGTAATGTCTTTGACATTGGACTTAGCAATTATTTTTGTAGATAGATCTCCTCAGGCAAAGAAAATAAAAGAAAAATTAAAATATTGGGAATATACCAAAATAAAAAGCTATTGCACGGCAAAGGAAACCATAAGCAAAATGACAAAACAACTTATTGAATGGGAGAAGATACCTGCAAATGATATATCCAAAAAGAGGTAAATATCTGCAATATATATGAAGAACTTATACAACCTAACACCAAAAAACCCCAAATAATCCAATTAAAAGATGGAGAGAAGACTTCGAAAGACATTTTTCCAAAGAGGATAGAGGTGGCCAACAGACATATGAAAAGGTGTTCAACATTACTCATCATCAGGGATATGCAAATCAAAGCCACAATAAAATACCACCTTACACCTATCAGATGGCTAAAATCAAATAGACAATAACAGTATTGATGAGGATGTGGAGAAAACAGAACCCTGTGTGCTTTTGGTGGGAAAGTAAATTGGTGCAGCCACTATAGGAAACAGTACCAAGGTTCTGTAATTTAATAAGAAATTACAGATAGATGGATGCCTGAGTGGCTCAATCAGTTAAGCATCCAACTCTTGATTTTGGCTCAGGTCATGATCTCAGGGTTGTGGGATCAAGCCCCATGTGGGCCCCAATTTCAGCATGGAGTCTCTTTGTTCCTCTCCTTCTGCTCCTCCCCCGCTCATGAACAAATGCTTGTTCTCTCTCTCTCTCTCTCAAATAAATAAATAAATAAAATCCTTAAAAAAAAATTAGGGGCGCCGAGGTGGCTCAGGTCGTGATCCCAGAATCCTGGGATCAAGCCCCACATCAGGCTCCCTGCTCAGTGGGGAGTCTACTTGGGCTTCTCTCTCTCTTTTTCTCCCTCTGCTCCTCCCCCACTTGGGTTCGCTTTCTCTGTCTCTCAAATAAAATCTTAAAAAAAAATTAAAGATAGAATTACCATATGATCTAGTAATTCTACTATTGGGTATTACTCAAGAAAATGAAAACAGCAATTCAAAAGAATATATGCACCCGTATGTTTACTGCAGCAGTATCTACAATAGCCAAGTATGGAAGCAACCCAAGGGCCCACTAAAAGATGTAGTGTATATATACAAGGAATATTATTCAGCCATAAAAAATATAATCTTGCCATTTGCAACAATATGGTTGAATTTAGAATGTATTATGCTAAGTGAAATAAGTCAGGCAGAGAAAGACACATACTGTATGGCTTCATGTATATGTGGAATCTAAAAAAACAAACAAATGAACAAACAAACCAAAACCAGAAACAGACCTAATAAATGCAGAGAACAAATTGGTGGTTCCCAGAGGGGAGGAGAATGAAGGAATGGAGTAAAGATTATTGAAAGGTATAGGCTTAAAAGAAAAAAGAAAGAAAGAAAGGTACAGACTTTCAGTTATTGAATGAAAGTCTTGGGCATGAAAGGTACAGTATAGGGAATATAGTCAGTATAGGAAATATACCATAATAGTGTTGTATGTTGACACATGGTAGCTATACTTGTGGTGAGCATAGCATAACCTATAGACCTGTCAAATCAATATTCTATATACTTGAAACTAATGTAACATTCTGTGTCAATTATAATTTTTTAAGAAATAAAATCTTGGGGCAGCCCAGGTGGCTCAGTGGTTTAGCGCCACCTTCAGCCCAGGGTGGGGTCCTGGAGACCTGGGATCAAGTACCACGTCGGGCTCCCTGCATGGCGCCTGCTTCTCCCTCTGCCTGTGTCTCTGCCTCTCTCTCTCTCTCTCTCTCTCTCTCTCTCTCTTTCTGTGCCTCTCATGAATAAATAAATAATCTTTAAAAAAAATCTTGCCATTGCAACAACATGGATGGAGCTAGAGTATAATGCTAAGTGAAATAAGTCAGAGAAAGACAAATACCATATGAGTTCACTCATGGGGAATTGAAGAAACAAAATAGATGAACAAAGGGGAAAAAAAGACAAACCAGGAAACAGATTCTTAACTATATAGAGCAAACTGATGGTTACCAAAGGGGAGGAAGGTGAAGGGATGGGTGAAATAGGTGATGGAGATTAAAGAGTACACTTAACATGATGAGCACTGAGCAATGTGTAAAATTACTGAATCACTACATTGTACACCTGAAACTAATATAACACTGTATACTAACTAGAGTGGAATTAAAATTAAAAACTTAATAAAAATTTTTTTAAAAAGCTAAATGATGTATAACCAGTCACAAAAGGACAAATCCTATATGATTCTACTCATACAAAGTACTGCAAGTAGTCTAAGTAGAAAGGTGGTTGCTGAGCAGAGGAGACTGTTGTTTAATGGGGGTAGAGTTTCAGTTTTGCTAGGTGAAAAGGTTCAAAAGCTCTACTGCAAAACAATGTGAATACACTTAACACTAATAAACTATATACTTAAAAATTGTTGAGGGACACCTGGGTAGCTTAGCGGTTCAGTGTCTGCCTTCGGCCCAGGGCATGATCTTGGAGTCCCAGGATCAAGTCCCACGTCAGGCTCCCTGTGTGGAGCCTGCTTCTCCCTCTGCCTATGTCTCTGCCTCTCTTTGTGTATCTCTCATGAATAAATAAATAAAATATTTTTAGAAAATTGTTGAGATAGTAAGTCTTTAGTTACATATTTTTTACCACAATAAAAAAACCTATAGTTATAAGGGAAGGCATAACCCAATACAACTATCAAAAAATGTAGGGAGAATGAGAGAAGTACAATAAAAGAAAAATAAACATAATGATTCCCCGTTAGATACTGGCCAGAAGTAAGAGACGACTTCAAATCTGACATTAGAGAAAAAGGATAAAAAGGAAAATGGGCTTGGAGCCAATACCAATATTGCTCACAGAAGCACGACAGTGCTCCCCTAAAAAAAGATAGGTGTCAAGGGTATTATATGAAGGTATACATATAAATCTAATTATTAGAGTAAAAACAAATCTTCCCAAGTATTAAAAGTTTATATACACATTAAATAAGGCAGATAACCTAGTCCTTATGCATGTGTGCAATGAAACCTGAAAAATTTGAGGTCAAACATAAAGATCATATCAATAAGTGTAAATGAATTAAACTCATTTACAAAAAGATAAAGTTTGGGACACTTGGGTGGCTCAGCGGTTGAGCGTCTGCCTTCAGCCCAAGGCATGATCCTATGATCCTGGGTATCAAGTCCCACCTCAGGGCCCCTCCCCTGCATGGAGCCTGCTTCTCTCTCTGCCTGTGTCTCTGCCTCTCTCTCTCTCTCTCTGTGTGTCTCTTATGAATAAATAAATAAAATCTTTAAAAAAAAACGACAAAGTTCAGATTAACTAACAAAGCAAAATCCTTGACTATGCTGCATACAAGGTGGATACACTCTCTCTCAGGGAGGAAGAGTGGAGGGATACAGGGAGAAGGAAAAGGAGAGACTGATTCAGAAAGATTAAAAATAAAAGGGGGATCCCTGGGTGGCGCAGCGGTTTAGCGCCTGCCTTTGGCCCAGGGCGCGATCCTGGAGACCCGGGATCGAATCCCACGTCGGGCTCCCGGTGCATGGAGCCTGCTTCTCCCTCCTCCTGTGTCTCTGCCTCTCTCTCTCTCTCTCTCTCTCTCTCTCTGTGACTATCATAAATAAAAAAAAAAAATAAAATAAAATAAAAGGATAAATTAGATGTGGACAAATGCAATTAAAAGAAATGGGACGTCACACTTTGACAACTCATAAGGTAGAAGTCAGACCGAAAAGAAAAACAAAGGACACTTCATGATGCTAAAAGATGCAATTCCTAACGAAGACGTAACAGTTCTGAAAATTCCAAACAACATAGCAAGAGCCATCATTAAGCAGAATACTTTCAATTTAAGAAAGATCAAGTGGCCAAAAAATTAGAGAGAATGTAGAACACCTAAACAACGTAATCAGTAAGTTAGATCTTTTAGATCTAAAACTCTGAACTCAGATAATGGAGGGTTACCTTTTAGTAAATGCACATGGAAATACGCAGGAAAATCAGCCAAATCTTAGGCTATATACAGGTGAAACTGCAATAACCCTGTCAATCTGAGGAAAATAGAAATGATACAGGAAATTGTACTATGACCTTTCTGAAGGAATGAAATGAGAAATGAATAATAAAATAAAAACTAAAAGACCCGTTGGGGTGCATGGCTGGCACAGTAGTAAGAACATGCAATTCTTGATTTTGGAGTTGTAAGTTCAAATCTCACATTGGGTGTAGAGATTCTTTTTTTAATTAAAAGTCCTGTTGCCTGGAAACTTGAAACATAGTATTGAATATTCTTAGATCAAGTTAAATTGCAGAATTTCTTAAAAATAAAAATAAATAAATTCTAATGTATCAAAATCTCTGACTTACCACAGGAAAATTTATAATATTTAAGTTATATTAAAAATGAAATTCAAAGACTCATACAGGACTTAAAAGCTAAGAAACAGCAACAAAGCAATCTTCTACCCCCCCCCCCAAAAAAAAGACAGAAGGGAAGACTGAATAAAGGTAAAGCAGAAATTAACACTAGAATTTCTTTCTAGCATTTAATTTCTAGAAATTGAAGCTAGAAAACAGAAAAATAAGCAGAATAAATCCAAATTTGGTCATTAAAAAAATCATCATCATAGACAAAAAGGAAGGACACACAAATACATAGAATAGACATGACAAATGGGGAATGATGATCAAAACAGAAGAAACTGAAAGTATCATAAGAGACTGTTGTACAGAATTCTGCGAATAAGTTTGAAGACTTCATTGGAATGGATAATTTCTAAGAAGACTATAATTTATCCGACCAGCATTAAGTCTTAAATGGCAAGTTACCATAGAAGAAAATAGAAGAACTAACATGCTCTCCCCTTACACTAAAATACCTCACCCCAGTAGGAAAATTCTACTAAACATGTAAAAATCAGGGATACCTGGGTGCCTCAGTGGTTGAGCAGCTGCCTTCAGCTCAGGGCGTGATCCTGGGGTCCTAGGATCGAGTCCCATATCAGATTCTCTCTCTGCCTATGTCTCCACCTCTCTCTCTGTGTTTCTCATGAATAAATAAATGAAATCTTTAAAAATAAATAAACATGTTAAAATCAGTATCTCAATAGCAGTTAAACTTTTCCAGACCATTAAAAAAAGGGCAATTTCAAAGGTCCTGTTATATGAGTAAACCATTGATTTTGTAACCATTGATTTTGTACTTCAGACCATTCTCACTTACGAATATCATTCTAACAACTCTTAAAATGAAACATTAGCAAATGGAATCCAACAGAACATTTTTAAAAAATCATGACCAAGTTTGGTTTATTACTATTTGCAAGAATGATTTTACATTAGGAAATCCATTAATTCGGGACACCTGGGTGGCTCAGTGTTTAAGCATCTGTCTGCCTTCGGCTCAGGTCATGATCCCGGGGTCCTGGGATCGAGTCCCACATCAGGCTCCCTGTAGAGAACCTGCTTCTCCCTCTGCCTATGTCTCTGCCAATCTATGTCTCTCATGAATAAATACAATCTTTTTTTTTAAAAAAAGGAAAGCCATTAATTCACTATATTCATAGAACTAAGAAGTAAAACCTTATGATCTTTTCCACAGAGAAAGGGCATTAGGCAAAATCACTCTCCCTGAGTTAACTTATAAATTTAATACCATCAGACATCCCCCTGCCCGTTATCAACAAGTTACTTCAAAATTCTTTAGAAAGATAAATAAGCAAGAAAAGCTGGAAAATCCTGCAAAAGAAGAATGAGAGGGATCTGGTCTCACAGACATTTAAGGATACCTTAGAGAAAGACTCTATAATTAAAAGTATTATATTGGTATCCCAATTGGACAGAGTAGACAATCCCTATAGAAATTTAGTATGTAGTAAAAAAAAAAAAAAAGAAAGAAATTTAGTATGTGGTAAGAGCAGTTCAAATCAGTGAGGTAAAGATTATTTCAACTTTTTAATAAGTGGAGTCTAATAAAGTGGAAGGACTTCACTGCATTTGTTAAAATATAATTGGACTCACTCCTCACACCATAATGAATTCAAGAAGGATAAAGGATTTAAATCTAAACCATGTAAACATTAGAAAAAACATGGGTGAAGTCCAGTATAAGCTGGGAATTAAGGAAACTTTCTAAAGAAGAGTCATAGGCAAAATGGATCCTCCAAAGATGTCCATATGTGAATCCCTAAAACCTGTGAATATGCTATGCTACACAGCAAAAGAGACTTTGCAGACGTTATACCAGAATTCTTTAGATTGGCAATTTTATGACTATGTTTCATAATTTTTAGAAACATATGTGTGTGTGTATATATAAATATATATATTTCCCAGAGTTAGGTAAAAGTCAGAAGGTAAAGGGAAAAGTGACAAATGTAATAACCTGAAATTAAAATATTTTACAAGGAAAAAAACAACATTAAGTAAACTTTTAAGATATGACTAATGGCAATTGGAGAAGGACAAACCATTATATGGTCTAATTCACTTGGGGAATATAAAAAATAGTGAAAAGGAATAAAGGGGAAAGGAGAGAAAATGAGTGGGAAATATCAGTGAGGGTGATGGAACATGAGAGACTCCTAACTCTGGGAAACAAACAAGGGGTGGTGGAAAGGGAGGTGGGCGGGGGGATGGGGTTACTGGGTGACGGGCACTGAGGGGGGCACTTGATGGGGTGAGCACTGGGTGTTATGCTATATGTTGGCGAATCGAATTCCAATAAAATATATATATACACACAAAAAATATATGGTTAATGGAAAAATATTTGCAACTTCCATGAATAAAAATTTAATGTCTCTACGGGTGCCTGGTGTCTCAGTTAAGCATCCAACTTTTGATTTCAGCTCAGGTCATGATCTCAGGATAGTGAGACTTAGCCCCACATCAGGCCCTGTACCGAGTATGAAGTCTACTTAAGAGTCTTTCCTTCTGTCTTCCCACTGCTTGTGCTTTCTCTCAGATTTAAAAAAAAAAAAAAAAAGTGTCTCTAATATATTAAGAGCTTCTAAAATAAAGAAAAAGACCTACATTTCTAGAGAAAAAATGGGTTAAGTATAGGAACAGAAAGTTCCCATCAAATTAAAACCACCCTGAGATATTTTCCAGCTGTTAGATTCTAAAAGTCTGACGGTACATTCTGTTGGCAAGGCTGGAAGGATGAATACATACACTGCCAGTGGGAATACAAAATAATATTAAGTCCTATAGCAGAGAATTTGGCAGTATCTAATAAATCAGTGATCCAGAAATCTCACTTCTAGAAACCTAACCCAAAGACACCCTCATCATAAAAGAAAAAAACATACACATATATATGGAAAGCTGAATGCACAAAACTATCCATTATAGCACTGTTTATCTATTTTTGTTTAAATTTTTATAATAGTTACTACAGAGAGAAGAAGGAACCAGGGAGAAGGGTACAGGTGTGGAACATAGATTTCCTCGAGTATGCCTTTCTTTATAGACTGGACACTGGAATCATTAATTTTACATAACTATAAAACAAAATAAGCTTTAGGAAAAAAGTAATTCTAAAATGAAGCAAAGCTACTAGGTATCCAATTATTGCCATAATCACAAAGGAATTGTTCCAAGTGACTTTTAAAAATACGTATTTGTAACTGTACACCTCAAATAGATATACCCCAAGGATAAAAATAGTCTTTCAAATAAATCTTCAACTGTTTTATAATCGTATCAGCGGCAGTATTATTGAGAATACAAGAGTCACACGTGTGGCACAGGATAAAGCAAATGAACACTTACGATAATATTAAGGACTAGAATTTTCAACATAGGAGAATGGCGATATAAGTACAGTAACACTGATGTAAAAGAAAATCACTGTAGACCTGAACTGACAATATCAGTATTAATTAATGATGTAGTTTCTATTTTTTTTTTAAAAAGAGAGAAACCAAACCAAGCATCAAACAAGACTACACGAACAAATGGAAAGATATTCCATACTCGTAGACTGGAAAAACCAATATTGTTAAAATGTCATACTACCCAAAGCAATCTGGGGACACCTGCATGGCTCAGTCCGTTAAGAGCAAGAGCAAGAGATTTCAACTCAGGTGGTGATCTTGGGTCATGAGATTAAGCCCCACTTTGGGCTCTGTGCTGGGCATGGAGCCAACTTAAGATTCTCTCTCTCTCCCTTGCCCCTCTCTATCCCTGCTTGCTCTCATTCTCTTTCTATAAAACAAAAATTAAAAGAACAAAAACACCCAAAGCAATCTACAGGTTCCGTACAATCCCTATCAAATATCATCAACAGCATTTTTCACAGAACTAGAACAAAAAATGCTGAAATTTGTATGGAACTACAAAAGACCTCAAATAGCCAAAGCAATCCTGAGAAGAAAAGAATAAAGCTGGAAGTATCACAATATACTTGTAGTATATACAAGATATACTACAAAGCTACAGGAGTCAAAACAATATGATACTGGCATAATAACAAACACACAAATCCATGGAACAGAATAAGAATCCAGAAATAAACTCATACTTTTATATTCAATTAATCTACGACATAGGAGGCAAGAATACACAATGGGTAAAAGACAGTCTCTTCAACAAATGGTGTTGGAAAAACTGGACAGCTACATACCAAAGAATGAAAATGGACCACTTTCCTAAGCCATACATAAAAATAAACTTAAAATGAATGAAAGACCTAAATATGAAACCTGAAACCATAAAACTCCTAGAAGAATATATAGGCAGTAATATCTTTGACATTGGCCATAGAAACATTTTTCTAGATATGTCGCCTCTGGCAAGGGAAGAAAAAGCAAAATTAAACTTTTTAAATAAAAAGTTTGTGCACAGTGAAGGAAACCATCCACAAAACAAAAAGACAACCCTAATGAATTGGAGAAGATATTTGTGAATTACATATCTGATAAGGGGTTACTATCCAACATATTTAAAGAAGCTACACATCTCAACACTTCCCCCAAAATAATACAACTGAAATTTGAGCCAAGGACCTAAATAGAAATTTTTCCAAAGAGGTCATACAGATGGCCATTGGACAAATGAAAAGATGCTCAACATAAGTAATCATCAAACTGAAACCACAAAGACATACATGCCACCTTACACCTGTCAGAAGATGAGAAGGAACATGTTAGAGAGGATGTGGAGAAAAAGGAACACTTGTGCACTGTTGATGGACATGCAAATTGGTATAGCCACTGTGGAAAACAGCATAGGGACTCCCCAAAAAATTAAAAATAGAAATAACATACAATCCAATATTTCTACTACTACATATTTACTTAAAATGAAAACACTGGGATCCCTGGGTGGCACAGCGGTTTGGCGCCTGCCTTTGGCCCAGGGCGCGATCCTGGAGACCTGGGATCGAATCCCACGTCGGGTCCCAGTGCATGGAGCCTGCTTCTCCCTCTGCCTATGTCTCTGCCTCTCTCTCTCTCTCTCTCTCTCTCTCTCTGTGTGTGTGTGTGCGACTATCATAAATAAATAAAAATTTTTAAAAAATGAAAACACTAATTCAAAAAGATATATGCACCCCTATATTTATTACAGCATTATTTACAATAGCTAAGATATGGAAACAAACCAAGTGTCTATAATGAGTGGGTAAAGATGTGATATCTACACACATGCACATGCACACACACAGTACACTCGATAGTATTATTTGATTATTAAAAAAAGAATTAAATCTTGCCATTTGCAACAAACAACCTGGATGGACCTAGGGAGTATAATGCTAAGTGAAATAAGTCAGTCAGAGAAAGACAAATACCATATGAGTTCAGATATGGAATTTAGGAAACAAATGAACCACCAAAGAAAAAAAAGAAACAAGAAAACACTCTAAAATACACAGAACAAACTGGTGGTCGCCAAAGAAGAGGTGGATGGGGGAACTCAATTACACTTAATTGATAAGCGCTGAGTAAATGCATAGAATTGTACATCTCAAACTAGTATGTTAATTATACTTCAATAAAAAAATAATAAAAAAGGGGAAGCACCTTTTAAGAGAAACAATATATAATATTTCAAATAAAATGATCTGTCTAGGATTTGCTTCAATTATTATTCCAGTGGGTAGAGGATGGAAAGGAAATAAGATTGACCAAAACCGGTAATTGTTGAATCTGGATGATGGAGAATTAGCTAAGGGTTCATTATTCTCTTTGGATTCAAACATGTTGAAATTCCATGACAAGATGTGTGGAGGTGTGGGGGGGGGGGGCGCTAGGGGGTATGTTTAAATAAACTGGTATAAATAAAAATACCCTTGTAAATATCTTTGTACACATTATGCTGGGGTTTATATAGGACAAATTTCAAGGTATAGTATTCCTAGACCAAAAATAAATATTTTTGTTTTTATGGATACTGCCAAATTTTCTTTAAGTGTTGATTTACCAACAATATACAATCAACAATATACAAATGCCCATTTCTAAAACCCTCACCAACAATCTGAGAAGTTAGATGACCTGCCTAAGATCAGATTGCACAGCCAAGAAGAATAAAACTCAGATAATGGTCAGTAATTATCATATTGCCTTAGGCAGTAGTTTAAATTTGCAATTGAGTTAAAAAAAAAAAAAGATGTGTGCTAAGAAAACTTATTACTGCCCTACATTTGTCTTCTGAAATAAATGGCACTATTTCCTTGGTTATCTTATGCACTGTTCTTTGAATCTGTCTCCTCTTTTGTTGGCTTTGTGCCTTCAAAGGAGATGTCCGTTCCAGTCAAATCTCCCAAAGATTTTCTGGGTAAAACACATTTCAAGATGTGCAATACACGGAAGAATGAAAATCTTTTATAACATTGTTTGTTAAACTGACAGCTCTACTTAACAGAAGCCATTAAAATATTTACAAAGTAGCAGCTGCTCTTGTAAAAAAATACAGCTTTTTGGAGGCATAAAAATAAACAAGTTGATAAGTACAAGGTAAGCCATTTGACAGCTTCTTTGTGTACATTGCACAATATACAGAAAATTCTGATATTTACAGAGCAATTATACTATAAAGCCTTTTAAGTTAAAAGGACACAGACCAAGTAAGAACTGTTTACAAGAATTCTTCACACTGATCTTTTAAACGATTTAGAAAGCCTCCAGACATAATCTTTTAAGAAGTGTTAGGTTTTTGGTGTTTTTCTTTTAAATAAGCTTTGTTCTTAGAAGATAATCATATACATGTATACATCTATAAACTGAAGTGGGCATATGGACTACCAGTTAAAAATCTTTGTTCCAAGAAAACAAAACAAAATTCTAGATAATTCCTGCTTTCTGGTAAACACATAAAGTTCCCCAATTCAGTAACTTTTAGCCCAAACCCTTACTCTTTCTGCCTATGGAACACAAATACATGACTATAAAAGTAATAGATCACTAAGGCTATATGACCTCTCCCTCCCCTACCCTTTGGCTCTATTCCAAACAAAATTCTGCCTCTTTGTAGTTTGCTAGTTTAAGACTTTATGCTTTGTTAAGTAGGTGGCACCAAACTACTAGCCATGCCTACAGTCTTCCCAGAAACTTAGTAACTCAATATTATATTTTTAAATTACACTACACTAATATAGCTATAATGTAAGACCATCTGACTTACAACGGTTAAGAATAATGAGACTGTTGAATTAATCCTTTTTTACTAACTAACTGTTCTTCCCTTCTGCTGACATTTCCCCCAACTGCAACAATAATCATTTGCTGCTACTGTGGATCTCACTTACACTTTATATTCAAGGAAGCACAATTTAAGCATTTTTAAAAGCACAAATGACCCAAAATAAGCCCTTTGGTATCCTCTGAGAACTTTTTTCCCTGCCTCTATGTTGTTACCCTACTTCTCCTGACCATTTTCCCTATCCTGCTATCAAACCATAAGCCCATCAAGGACAGGGATCATGTCATTTTCATGTTTATATCCCCAGTCAGTAGAGCAACCTGCATAGAGCAGACTCTCAATAAAAGTTTGCTTATGTGGATAACCAAAACTTACTTTCACATTTGAAAACGGAACCACCTGAAAGCTCTGTTTACTGACAGATTTATACATTTTCATTTCAGCTTTATGAATAACAAAGAGCAAAAATGGCACATGCAATGGTATTCTGGAAAATAAGTTTGCTGGTGCAAATACTTCCTAAGGGGCACCTGGGTGGCTCAGTCAGTGAAGCATCTGCCTTTGGCTCAGTCATGATCCTGGTGTCCTGGGACTAAGTCCCACACTGGGCTCCTTGCTCAGCGGGGAACATCCTTCTCCCTCTCACTCTTGCTCACTCTCTGTCAAATAAACAAATAAAATCTTTAAAAGAAAAAATGAAAACACTTCCTACAAACATTTTCATCATCCTTAAGATAATACTAGCAGATCGCCAAGCAGAATTTATTACTGAAAATTATTGCACTCCAAACCACATCTATTTTGTCAGGGACACGAAAAAAATTGGTAACACCAGAAATTGGGAAAAGGACTCAATGTGAGAATAAATGCAATCATCTTTGTCTACATAAAAGCATTGTTTGGGGCAGCCTGGGTGGCTCAGCGATTTAGCGCCACCTTCAGCCTAGGGTGTGATCCTGGAGACCCAGGATCGAGTCCCACGTCAGACTCCCTGCATGGAGCCTGCTTCTCCCTCTGCCTGTGTCTCTGCCTCTCTCTCTCTGTGTCTCTCATGAATGAATGAATGAATGAATGAATGAATAAATAAATAAATAAAAATAAATTTTTAAAGGCATTGTTTTTACCTGTTACAGTTTTACACACACATTGTGGAAACTAGTGACTTCACTTGTGGAATGAGTGAATTCAGCAAGATAGGAATCTTTAGGCCCCTGTTCTCCCATAAAGTCACCAATTTAACAGCAACATAAGGAACAAAATACCTTTGTGAGAACTCTAGAAACTAGTTAGGGGACTACAGCACCCACACCAGTGCATAAACAAGAAAAGTGGTGGCTTCCAATAAAAGTAAAAGGGCTCATTGCATGTTGCTCACCCTACACAATACCCCTCCCCTTGGGTAGTGTGGTACAATAGGAAGAAGCCAGCCCCTCCCTTGAGATAGAAAGAATAGAGGGAAACTTAAGTACAGTGTTCTGGCTTCTTTGGGAGCTGCACAAGGAACTGATTTCTGTCCTTCCTAGCTTGGAGTGTTGATGAGAAGGCCAGCAGCACAGTCTGCATATCAGGCTGGAGACCACTGAAAACAGGTGAGGACCTTGGTGTGAAGGCCTTGGTGCAGAGCCAAGGCTCTTCAGTCATGCAAGCAGGCACCACGAGGCAGGACAAGAGAATAGAGCAGAGGAATTAAACAGAAATAGAAATTGAAATCTCCTGAGGGGGAAAAAAAACTGGGACATCAAGATAGGCAAAAGCACACACTAAAATAAAATACACTAAATGTCCTAATATATACTAAAATAAAAGCTCACATACAACCTCAAAGACACATCAAAAGGTCTGAGAGGCCCCAGAACTGCTAGAGTTAGTCTGTTTGGTGAAGATCTTTCCCTGAACAAAACAAGTCCATAAGGACTAGAAGAGATGACTATTTTTTTCCAATGAGAAAAATCTCAACAAAAGGTCACAAGGCATACAAAGAAACAGGGAAACATGATCTGATCAAGGATTAAAAATAAGCCCCGTAAGTTGAAGAAGGGAAATACACATCTATAAAGTTCCTAAGAATTTAAAATAACTGTCAAAAATGATCAATAACGTTAGATAGAACACAGACAACTACACAAATCAGGAAAACAACCAATACATGAACAAAATGAGGATATCTGTGAAGAGAGAGAAAATATTTCAAAAAACCCCCCACAAATTCTGAAGCTGAAAAATACAATAACTGAACTGAAAAATTCACCCAAGGAGTTCAAAAACAGACTTCTTCAGGCAGAAGAAAGAACTGGCAAACTTGAACACAGGTCATTTGAAGTCATTGAGTCAGAGAAACAAAAGGAAAAAAGAATGAAGAAAAGTGAAGAGAGCCTAAAAGTCTTATGGGACACCATCAAAGTGGCCAACATATGCATTATAGGAGTCCCAAAAGGAAAAGAAGGACCTAGAGCTCATTTAAAAAAGAATGACTGAAAATTTCCTAAATCTTAGGAAAATAGGAAAGAAATGAAAACACAAACTCAAGAACTCAATGAACTCCAATTAGCTAGCATAAACACAAAGAGACCTACATTGTAATCACACTGTTAAAAGTCAAAGAGAATCTTAGAGACACAGCAAGAGAAAAATGACTCATGATGTGCAGAGGAGCCTTGGTAAGATTATTAGAGTTCTCAGCAGAAACCTTGCATATTACAAGAGAATGGGGTGATATACTAGGAGTGCTACAAGAAAATAGCTGTCAACCAAGATTATTGTGTCCTGTAAAAATGTGCTTTGAAACTGATGAGAAATTAAGATCCTCCCACATTAAACAACAGCTGAAGGAATTCAGTACCTGCCATACCAAAAAAAAAAAAATTAATTAATACTGCAAATTAAAAACAGAAAAATGATGGACAGCAACATGAAGTAGAACATGAAAGTATAAAGTTACCCAGTAAAGAAAGGTAAATAAATGGGCACATACAGAATCCTGTATTACTATGAGTTTGCTGCATAAATCTACATTTAATTCTTATGAGAGTATAAAAAGCAAACCCCTCCAAAAATCCTGTAAATTTGTGTTAACAAGTATACAATATATAAAGATATAATTTCTAGCAATAACAAATGGAGGGGCAGAACTGTAAAGAAGTAAGGTTTTGGTATGTAATTAAAATTATCAATTTAAAATAGATTTTTAACTTTTAAGATATTTTATGTAATCAAAATTATAGACAAAAGAAAAACTATAGAATACACAAAAAAGTAAATGAGAAGAAATCCACAGCATATCACTAACAAAAACAAAAACAAAACACCCACAAAGAAATACAAAAAAAAAAATGTACTAAGAGATATAAGGACCAAAAAGCTGTAAGACATTTGAATACAAGTAATAAAAGGCCATGGTAAGTCCTTCTGTATCAGTAATTATATTAAATATAAATAGATTAAACTCCCCAGTCAAAATACATAGATTGGCTAAGTGGATTAAAAAAAACAGATCCAACAACAGGCTGAAAATGAAAGGATGGAAAAAGATATTTTGTGCAAATGATAACAAGTGGGCAGAGTTGTCTGTACTAGTATCAGACAAATAGACTGTAAGTCCCAGTGTCCAGAGGCCCATGAACCAGGAGTTCCAATGTCACAAAGCAGTAGATGGATATACCAGTTGAAGAAGAGAGAGACAATTCGTCCTTTCTCTGCCCTTTTGTTTTTTTTGGGCCTTCAACAGACCGGATGATACCTGTCAACATTAGTGAAAGTGGACTTCTTTACTCAGTCTACTGATTCAAATGCTACTTGCTTCCTGAACCCACTCAAAGACACACCACAAAATAACATTTTACTGGGTATCTGAGCATACCTTAGGCCAGTCAAGTTGATACATAAAATTAACCACCATGATATGGAAATTAAGGAACACTTTTTAAATAACCAATGGATCAAAGAAGAAATCACAAGGGAAACTAGAAAATATCTTTAGACAAATGAAAATGAAAACACAACATACCAAAATTTATGGGATGCAGCAAAAGCAGTGCTGAGAGAAAAGTTTTTAACAGTCAATGTTTACATTAAAAAAAGAGTAAAGATCTCAGATCAACAATCTAACTTTTATATCTCAGGAACTAAAGAAAAAAAAGAACTAAGCCCCAAGTTAACAGAAGGAAGGAAATAAAAAAGATCAAAACTGAAATAAATTAAATGGAGACCAGAAAAACAATAGAAAAGATCAAGGAAATCAAGAGGTGTTTTTTTTTTTTAATCTTCAACACAAATTGACAAATCAAAAGCTAGATTAAGAAAAAAAGAAATGAAAAAAAAGAAAAAAGAAATGACTCAAAAATGACAATAAAAAATGAAAGGGGCTATTACAACCAATACCACAGAAATAAAAAGGATTTTAAGTGTACTATGAACATTTAGATGCCAACAAATTATAAAACTGTAAATTATAGAAATTGTAGAAATGGATAAATCAAAAAGAAAAGTCAGGACTTGACAGCTTCAATGGATTAGGATATCCTACTACACATTTAAGGAAGAATTAACACCAATCCTCCTCAAACTTTTGCAAAAAACTGAAAAGGAAACAACATCCCAAACTCATTCTTTGAAGCCATCATTATTCTGTGTAGGAACGCTGACAATACTGATTCCATCTGGTTCACGTTCACTCAATAACCTCCCTTGGGGTTATGTGTTCCAGGCCCACTTGAGATTAATATACATACCTTCGAAATCCTGCCAAGGCTAGGATGGGGAGACATGTTCTGGCCTCCCATGACTCTATTAGCAATAACGTAGTCTTTCTCCTTCCTGACACACAGGTAGTGCCACAGGGTCTGCTTAAAGGTTAGCTATCAATTAGGTGCATGCGAACCCTTTGAGGTTCATGTGAACATTTTGATCTCACTATACTGTCCTTGTGTCCCCTCACTCTAATATCTATGGACTAAAGCCAAGATTTTGTAGAGAATAAGTGTATAGCTGCCATGGATCATCCTCCACCTGCTCTCCCCCCATCAATAAGTTACCCTTAATAAAATTCTGTGTAAACTGTATGGAGTCACCTCCTTCATTTTCCTGCCTCAAAATGCCTTTTCATCGGGGATACTTTGATGTCCCTGCCCCACTGCCTAGTACCCTAATACCAAAGCCAGGCAAAGACACTAAAGAATAGACCAGGGGATCCCTGGGTGGCTCAGCAGTTTAGTGCCTACCTTCAGCCCAGGGCATGATCCTGGGGTCCCGGGATCGAGTCCCACATCAGGCTTCCTGCATGGAGCATGCTTCTCCCTCTGCCTGTGTCTCTGCCTCTCTCTCTCTCTCTATGTCTCTAATGAATAATTAAATAAATAAAATCTTTAAAAGAAAAATGAATAGACCAGTATCTCTGATGAATATTGATACAAAATTCTTAACAAAATACTATTAAACCAAATACAGCAGCATATTAAAAAGATTATACTCCAAGTAATAATTTATTTCTAGAATGCAAGGACAGTTCAACCTACAAAAATAAATTGATGTAATATACCACATTAACAGAATAAAGAACAGAAACAATATATATTTCTCAATTGGTACAGAAAAAGCATTTCATGATAGAACTCAATAAACTAAATATAGAAGGAAACTACTTTGACCTAAAAAAACCCATATTAAAATTATTAAAAGCTCACAGCTAACATCATAGTCAATAGTGAAACTGAAAGCTTTTCCTCTATAATCATGAACATGACAAGGATGCCCTCTTTCTCTATTACTTTTTGACACAGCCACTGGAAATCCCAGCCAGAACAATTAAGAAATTAAATAAATAAACGGCATCCAAATCAGAAACAGACTCTTAACTATAGAGAAGAAACGGATGATTACCAGAGGGGAGGTGAGTGGGGAAATGGATAAAGGAGTGTGCTTGCTCTGATGAGCACAGGGTATTGCATGGAAGTGCTGAATCACTCTGTTCTACATTTAAAACTAATATTACACTGTATGTTAACTAACTGGAATTTTAAAACTTCTTTAAAAATTTTAATGAACAATTTGTAAAGAAAAATTTAAAAACAATTCCATTTACAAGAGCATCAAGAAAAATAAAATCCATAGGAATAAACCTAAAGAGGTGAAAGACTTGTACACTGCAAAGTAGAAAACACTGATGACAAAGACCGTAATAAGTAAAAAAAAAAAAAAAAAAAAAAAGCCTCCCTTTTGTTCGTGGGTTGTAAGATTTATTTTTAAAGTGTCCATACATACCAACAGAATCTAAAAATTTAATGTAATCTTTATCAAAATCCCTATGACATATTTTGCAAAAATAGAAAAACCGTCCTAAAATTCATATGGAATCTCAGAAATCCTGAAGAACCAAAATAATCTTGAGAAAGAATAAAGCTGAAGGACTCACACTTCCTCATTTCAAAACTTACTGTAAAACTACAGTAATCAAAACAATATTGTACTAGCATAAAAACAGACAGACTAATGGAATAAAATAGCCCAGAAATAAATCCTTACATACATGGTCAAATGATTTTCAACAAGGTACCCAGTCCATTTAATTCAGTGGGGGAAAGGACAGTCTTTTCAATAAATGGTGCTTGGAAAACTGGATATCAATATTTTTAAAAATATGAAGTTGACAGCTTAACTTGCACCATATATAACAATTAACTCAAAATGGATCCAAGACCTAAGCTACAAAACTTTCAGGGAAAAAACAGGGAGAAAACCTCATGACATTGGATTTGGCAATGGTTACTTGGAGAGAATACCAAAAGTATAGGCAACAAAAGTAAAAATAAATTGGACTGCATCAAAATTTAAAACTTTTACTCATCAAAGGATACTATCAACAGAATGCAAAGGCAACCCATGAAATGTGAGAAAATACTTGAAAATCATATGTCTGATAAGGGATTAATATCCAGAATATATAAAATACTCCCAAAACTCAACAGCAAAAATCAAACAACTTGATTCAAAAATGGGCAAAGGGATTTGAATAGATATTTCACCAATGAAGATAAGCAAATGGCCAATAAAGACATGAAAATATGTTCAACATCAATGATATTTATGGAAATGCAAAATCAAAACTACAATGAGATACCACCTCACACTCATTAGAGTGGCTATAATTTTAAAAAAAAAGAAAATGACAAATGTTGGCAAAGTTGTGGAAAAATTGGAGCACTGTTGGTGGGATTGTAAAATTGTGCAATGATAACAAAAACAACATGGTAGTTCATTAATTAAAAGCGGTTGGGGCACCTGGCTGGCTCAGTCAGGGGAGCATGTGACACTCAATCTGGGGATCATGAGTTTGAGCCCCAAATGGGATGCAGAGATTACTTAAATAAAACTTCTAATTAATTTTAAAAATTAAAAATAGAACTTACATATGATCCAGCAACCCCACCTATTGGTATATATCCAAAGGAATTATAATCAAGGTATCAAAAAGATACCTGCAGACTCATCTTCATAACAATTATTCACAGCAGCCAAAAGCTGGAAGCAATCCAAATCTCCACAGATGGACAAATAGATAAACAAAATGTAGTATATATATACATATATTACGTACATACATATCATTCAGCCTTAAAAAGGAAGGAAATCCTAAAACATGGATAAACCATGAGGACATTATGCAAAGGGAAATATGCCAACCACATAAATGCAAATATGACAGTCACAGAAATGCAAATACTATATGATACCACTTCAATGAAGTATCCAAAGTAGTCAGATTTATAGAAACAAAAAGCAAAATGGTGGTCACCAGGGCCTACAGGAAGGGACACAGGAATAAATAGGGAGTTAAGTGAGTGTATGGTGTCAATTTTACAAGCAGAAAAAAATTTGGAGATCTCTTGCACAGTAAGGTGAATATATTTAATACTACTGAACTGTATACTTTATTTTTTTAAGATTTTATTTATTTATTCATAGAGACACAGAGAGAGAGAGAGAGAGAGAGGCAGAGACACAGGCAGAGGGAGAAGCAGGCTCCAGGCAGAGAGCCTGACGGGGGACTTGATCCAGGGTCTCCAGGATCACGCCCTGGGCTGCAGGCGGCGCTAAACCGATGTGCCACTGGGGCTGCCCTGAACTGTATACTTTAAAAATGGTTTTAACATGGTTTAAAAAAAATACACAGAGTATGGTCCTAAGAGTTTTTGGCCTTTAATAAAGTTTGTTTTTTCAAATATATTTTCCACAACTTCAGGATGCTTTGCAATTTTTCTAAACAATGCCCTAAGTTGCCAATTTTAAAGTTTGCTCTGTACATCTGTATGAGTGGGAATAGCAAACTCTCTATACACTTTATTGGAAAATATACATTCTTGTAACAGATACTTTACTTTTTTGCTTTCAAATTGTGTTCTACAGGTGGAGTATAAAATAATTCACTTCTCACAATTTTCCAATATAATAAAGTATTCCAGTAGTTGGTTAACAACAACAACATTGTTTGATTAATAAAATGCTGGTTAAAAACACTATGGGGAAGTTGTAAATGAATTTTTAAAATGTGAACTTGAAAACATTATTCAATTATCAGATGTGAACTTGAAAACATTAATTATTCAGTTATCAAATTCCCCTGGTTGAGCTAAGTGCCAGAATGACAGAAGTCATATGGGGACTAGGACTACAAGTTTTCCATTGTGCACTATATAGTTAATTGACAAATTTTTTCAAAGTTTCATTGGGATATGCAAAAGTTTTCCTGTAATCATACTTAAAAGGAGTTAGCAGAAATTTTATCTGATTTTGACTCATATCTTGATCATTTTTTAACAGAACTCCTGGGGCCTTTGGACAGAGGAGATATGCTAAATGAAGCTTTTGTTGGTTTATCTTTAGCTCCTCAAGGAGAAGACAAATTTCCAGATAACCTCCCTCCCTCTTGTTCAGTCCATAAACATATTATTCAACAAAGAACACTGAATGACTCTTCTAATAGGTAAGATATGTTGAATCAAGAAAAGTGTTCCACAGAGTACTTAGTACTAAACAATTTAAATATTCCCTGTTTAAATGCAAATTAATAGTTAAGCAAGAATTTTTCAAAATGTCAAAGAAAAAAGTGTGCATTTTCTCATGGCAATGACTTTGCAGTAGTTTGGTCATGCGAAAGCAGGTACAATGGAAGAAGAATCGAATGTAAACAAATATTGTTAGAATGTTATTCCAGACCAACATGAACATGAAATTACTATAACAGATCAAATTCTAATTTTATTCTGTTGTTAAATTTCAGAATTGTTAGATTAGTAGATTAAGACATTAATTTTTGGTATATTTAGTTTGAATTGTAATTCATATGATCGTACTTATGAACTTTGCCATTAGTTTCTGAAATCTGATAAATGATAACTTCATACCTATCCAGCTGAGTAGATGGGTTATTGAGAAAATAAACAGAATAATTGTGAAATAAAAATACTGGTCAAAGTAATATCATTTATAATGGTAATTATGTTAGTTACCATTATAATTTGCTCTGAAGCAAAGGCCAGCAAACTTTGTGTAAAGCACCAGATATTAGGCTTTGTGGCTCCTACAGACTCTGGCAAAACACTCAACTCCACCACTGTAGTATGAAAGCAGCCATAGACAGTATATAAATAAGTTAGAGTGACCGTGTTACAATAAAACTTTATTTACAAAAACAGACGGTGGGCAGGATTTGGCCCCTATTCTGCATTTTACATACCTGCTCTTGAGGATCTCAACTATATGCAATAATTATGAAGAGGCCGTATTTTTTATATAATCATATGAAATATAGGTCATATATTTCTTATTAATTATACATATATGCTATTAAATATCCTTGAGGAAAATGCCTCAAACTACATAGTTTGATTAATAGTAAATAAAGGAGCAGAGTTTCCAGGTTTGGTGGAGTTCAGAGGTAAGTAAATCCTCTCCCCAAGAAACAGTTATAAAGCTGGACAAAAACTGCCATTTCCAGGCTCTGAAAATCAAATAGGGGCAAACAATTTGATAAGCATTAAACTTCTAGTAATAAAGGAGGAATCTGATATTCTGGGGCTGTTCGCATCCCCTCACGCCCCCAAGCTAGTTCAGCCTTGTAGTTCTACTAGGGTGGGACAGGCTGCGAAGAACAAACAGCAGCTAAGTTGATTTGCAGCTGAGAGTGGAAAAACCCTGCACAGCAAAAGAGCAAACTGTTGGTAAATATAACAACTTTGATAGAAAATGAACAGGGGAAGCCACGGTTCTACTAGCCAGCTTAGGTCAAGTGACAGGATGGTAGACTAGCCAAAAATTTAACAGGAAGATCCTGGAATAAGAGAGTGAAAGAAGGTCTAGTGAAGCTCTCTACACATTCCTGATGGAGCTGTATGACTTCTGATTTTTTGGCTCTCTTTTATTTTGCAGGACCCTAAATTTTCCCCTTTTGCTTCTGTCTTCCTTCACACCCAACTGCCAGAAGGTGTCTCTCCCTTTTTGCCCTTTATCACTCACCCAACTCCCCACCACAGAAGATGTACATTAAAAAAAAATATCCCTTCAAACTGCATGGTATAGTTCATGTTCTAATCTACAAGAATACCAGGAATTTAGAGATCATGCACTGGGATCTGGCATTTTTTCCATTTGATTTACAATTGTTTGCAAGTTCTCTGTCAAGTCATACTGAAGGTGGGGCTTTCAATAGTTTCTTTTCTTCTCTTATTATGTTCTGTATCATTATAGAGGAAGTACTAAGAAACAGAAAGGAAAGCAGCCACTATTATCTTCAACTACCTGGAAGTCCTACTTCTTTATTTACTTTTTTAAAAACAGTTTTACTGGGGTATAATTTACATGCACCATAAAATTTTCCCCTTGTAAGTATAGAGTTCAATGATGTTTGCTAAATTTATAAAGTTTTCAACTACCACCACAGAGTGGTTTTAGAACATTTCCATTGCCACAGAGTTCCCTTGTGCCAATTTACAGTCCATTTCTACTCCTACCTCCAGTGTGAGCCACTAACTGGTCTGCTTTCTGCCTCTAGAGGAATTTCATATAAATGAAATCATACAGTCTGGAAAGTTCATAGAAATGAATTCATACAATACGTTGTCTCTTGTGTCAGGCTTCTTGCACTTAGCATTATGGTTTCTGAGGTTCATACATGTCATAGCATGTTATTTATTCCTTTTTCATTTCTGAATAGTGTTCCATTGTATGGATATTATCAAATTTTGTTTAACTCCTCACCAGTTGCTCAACATTTTTAATTACTTCCAGATTTGGGCTATTAGGAATAATGGTGCTATAAATATTCACATATAGATCTTCAAGGGGACATACGTTTTCATTTCTTGGGTAGGTATCTAGGAGTAAAATTGCCAGATCATATTGCAAGTTTATCTTTATCTTCTTAGTTTTTAGAAACTTCCAAATTGTTTTTCCAAAGTGACTATAACATTTTACATACCCATCAGCAATGTACAGAGCTCCAGTTTCTCCAGATCTTCACCTGTGGTTGGTATTGTCAGTGTTTTTTATTTTAGTCATCCTATTGGGTATAGACTAGTATCTCATGATTTTAATTTGCATCTCCCTAGTGACTAATGATGTTGAGCATTTTTATATGATTATTAGCCATTAGTGTATCTTCTTCGGTGAAATATCTATTAAAAACTTTGTCCATTTTTAAAATAAGTTCTCTTATTATTGAATTATAAAACCTCTCTTAATTGTAAGTCCTTAATCAGATATATGATTGCAAATATTTTCTCTCAGTCTGTGACTTGCCCTTTCATTTTCCTAACAGTGTCTTTTGAAGTGCAAAAGTTTCAAATGCTGGTAAAACAGTTTAGTTATGGTTTCTTTTATTGATTATGCTTTTGTTTTGTATGTAAGAAATTTTTTTCTAACTTAAAAATCACAAAAATTTTCTCCTTTGTTTTCTTCTGGAAGTTTTATAACTTTGGCTCTTACACTCAAGTCCATTTTAAGTTGATTTTTATGTATGATGTGATATAAGGGTCTAAGTTCATTATTTTGTACCTGAAAATCCAATTGCCTTTATACCTTTGTCAAAAATCAATTGACCATAGGTGCAAAGATTTATTTCTGGATTTGCCATTCTGTTCCTTTAGTCTGTATATCTATCCTTACACAAACAAGTGCCAGACTTAACCATACTGAGGGCTCCACTGAACCAGAATCTCCCAAAATATATTCCAATACCAAAACAATAAACAGTAAAATGATTAATAGTTTTATATAGTTACTTCAAAGAAAAATAAAATGAAACCAAGACATATCAATTGAGAAAAATTCTTCTCCCTCAAAACAACCATGAAGTAGAAGAAAACTGTACAACACTCCATGCAAAATTAAATATATTCAAATAAACATCTGGGTACATGGAAACCCACTCTGAATTAGAAGGACAAAAACTAAGAGGAAGAGGAGTGGGGAGAAAGTTCACTGCATTCAAGAAAGAAAAGTAAGAGAAATATCTTAGAAATGAAAAATTTAAAAATAAATAAATAAATAAATAATTACAAGGCACCCAAATGGAAATAATCTAAAATTAAGATTTAATAAAAGGCACTGAAAATGGCAGAAAACAAGACAATGAAAATGAGATAAAGGTAAAAAAAGAAAAAAAGACAAGGGAGAAAAGTAATGGAATGAGAGATAAGGCAAAGGAGAAACAGTATTTGTATGATTTGACTCATTGGAAACAATATTTAAAATTATAATCCAGGGAAAATGCTTTAGAAATAAATGTTAAAAAAAAAAACTTGGATTTACATATCAGAGGATTATACCAAGGGGCACCTGGGTGGTGGCTTAGTTGGTTAAGCATCTACCTTGGGCTCAGGTCATGCTCCCAGTGTCCTGGGATCAAGTCTTGCATCAGACTCCCTGCTCAGCAGAGAGTTGGCTTCTCCCTCTCCCTGCCCTCCCACTCATGCTGTCTCTCAAATAAATAAAATCTCAACAACAAAAAAATCATACCGAGTGCCTGAGAAAAATTATTATAAAAATCAGTTCTAAAACATATCTTAAAATTCTTAGATATCAATGATTAGTTTTTAAAAATCTGCAAGGCCTCCTGGTAGAAAGATCAAATAACTAACAAATGCAGAAGAATTAAACAAGCATCAGTCTTTTCAATGTATACAAGGTAAGGCAAATACAAGGTAAGGCAAAAGTAGATCTGTAATTTTTAAAAACTCAATGGAAAGAAGTATAAACTAGTGATTTATAGCTATCCACGCTCTCCTTCAAGTATCAAGGGTAAAGAAAAACCGTTTTCATGAACCCTTCTGGAGGAAGATTACAGAGGAAGAGCCTCATCCAATTATGAGATAACTGGGAAAACTTCTGCAAAATAACTAATTCTGAACATTTTAATACATATAAATGTAGATAGAAGATCAAAACTAGGAGTATCTGACTCAGTCAGTTGAGTGTCTGACTCTTGGCTTTTGGCTCAGGTTATAATCTCAGGATCCTGGGATCAAGCCTCATGATGGGCTCAACAGTGGGTATGGAGTCTACTTGAGGATTTTCTCTCTGCCTCTCCCTCTGCTCCTCCCCACACTCATGTGTGTGCACATGCTCTAACAAATGAATTTAAAAAAAAAAAAGACCAAAAACAGGGAGTGGAGAGATACTGTGTGTTGTAATTAAATAGAAATGATACAACTAAAACAATGAGAGGGGAACAAAGAGTGAAAGAAAAGTAGAATAAGGTCACTGATTGCTGTACAGACATAGGTGGGAGCTAAAAGATAACAGTAAACACTGATACATGAGATAATGAAAAGTTAACTAAGAAAAGAAGAGACTAGGGGCATTAGAAAAGATACCTGTACAAAGATAACCACCAAAACTAAACTATATATCTTCCAAAAAATAGAGTAAAAGAATCACACCCACTTAAGAAATATAAGCAAATATTACAAAATTCACAGAACTATAAAATATTCATAGGGACCAAGAATATCAGTCATATCAATTAATATAAAAAGACTTACCTCATCTATTAATAGAAAAAGATTTTCAGGGGTGATGGGATGGGTCAGTCATTTGAGCGTCTGCCTTCAGCTCAGGTTATGATACCAGGGTCCTGGAATGGAGTCCAACATCAGGCTCCATGCTCAGTGGAGAGACTGCTACTCCCTCTTCCTTGGCCCCTCTTTCCCTTGATGCTCTCTATCTCACTCGCTCTCTCAAATAAAATCTTAATAAAAAAAAAATATTTTCAGTATGCCCACAAGCCAAGATCCAGCTATACTCTGTATATGAGAGAGACATCTAGGGGCACTTGGGTGGCCCAGTTGGTTGAGCAACCAACTCTTGGTTTCGGCTCAGATCATGATCTCATGGATTGTAGGACTGAGTCCCACTTCAGGTTATGTGCTCAGTGGAGAATCTGCTTGAAGATTTTCTCCCTCTGCCCATCCCCTGACTTGTGCTAAAATAAATAAATAAATCTTTAAAGAGATATATCTAAAATAAATTGATCTAGAAAAGCTAAAAATAAAGATATGGGAAAAGATACCTTAAGCAAATGAAAATAAGAAACCAACAGAAATCCTGGTTACAGAGAGAATTCAAGCCCCCAAGTATATATTGACAAAGAAATACTAACATCCGAATTTCACAACAAAGATATAACCAACATGCAAGTACCAATTAACACAGAAACCACCTCTATGAAGTTAAATCTGTAAGAGATGCAAGGTCTGAGACACAGACACCAAGGAGACTTTAACTCATTATTCTTATTACAAAATAGATTAAGTAGGCAAAAAATAAGGAGAAAGAACACCTAAACACCATAATCAGTAATGTAGATATTGTAGATATTTATTAAATTCTACACTCTGATAATGGAAAAATAGAATTTTCCCCCAGAACCCTCTTGCACTGTTGGTGGGAACACAAACTCGTACAGCCACTCCGGAAAACACCCAGCCACCCCATCCCCCCCCACACACACACACCTCCCCTTCCACTATCCCTTGTTCGTTTCCCAGAGTTAGGAGTCTCTCATGTTTTTACACTTCACCATCTGAACACTAGGGCTCAGGGCTACATCTGAATATCAGAACTGCATTAGGGAAGTTTAGCTACCCAAAGATACTTAAAGTTTTTGTCTAAAGGAGTTCAGTAATATCTTAGGCTCTAAAAGAGAGAGAAGCAGAGAGAATAGAATGGCAGCGCAGCCAACAGACTTACAGCATGGGCCCACTCACCAGGGGTTAAGGATGTATCTACTTTTGCTCACTGTTGTATCCACAGCATTCAACTCAGTACCAGCCACAGAGTGAGCATTCAACAAATATTCCATCCATGACTGAATGAACAGTAAAATATCAGCCTACTTTATAAAATGTCCTCTTAATTTTAAATCTTTCCCATTCGTTATTTACATTCTTCATATGGTTATATGACTGAATAAAATGTTAATTTCTGGGTAGCCTATGGCAAAATAAGCAATGTGAACTAAACATACAACTGGTTTTGAATAGACTGCACTGTGCTCAAGTTTATAAACAAAGTTACTTAAGTGTAAACTATATGAGGGTAGATGTTTGTCCTTTTTTTTTTTTAATTCACTGCTGGATCCTCCAGGACATAGAAAAGTACCTGGCACATAATAAATGCTTAATATCTATTGAATAAATACAAGAATTATTTTTATAATATGAGAATACATAAGATGTAAGAATATTAGCTGGTAGTAAGTGTGGTAAGTAGACACTTTAGATACCCCCAAATAATCAGGCACTTGCATATTAACAGCAATTACAACATCTTGGGTATAAATGAGTGTTTTTAAAAATCACCATTATGTGAATTGACTGAGATTTTATATTTTATAAGACACTACCACTATTATTCAAATAGTTGGTTTTCATATTTTTGATGTGGCTAAGATAAAAATCATTCAAATGGTTAGCTTTTCATATTTTTGACATGGCATCTAAAAAAAGTCAAACAATTCAAAGAAAAAAAGTTTAGAAAGAAAAAGGGCAGAGTGAGAGGGCTATGATAAATAAATTAAATGATCCTAGAACTAAATATTTAACTTTAGATTTGGCACTGCCTTAAACTAGTTATCATATTTCAAATAATTCCATTTCTCTGGTTGCTTCAATATTCCCATTTGTATTAGATTATCCCCTTTAAGGTCTAAGATTCTTTACTGTAGAGCAATCAAACCTTATATTTGTAACAAATGTATCTACTTTTATATTTACTGTCATAAATTAACCATAAAATTGATTTCCTGCTCTTTATTATATCTGAATTCATGCCTAAGAAACTCCAAATGAAATACTCTCTTGTTAAAAAGTTACTACATTTTGGCTTGGTTTTATTTGATTTGTATCTAAGCAAATTTCCTTTAAGTTAAAACAAACAAACAAACCCCCGCCCCTCATCTATCCATAATCCTTATGTGTGCCTATAAACAATATAATTGATGAAAATTTTCAGTGTTTACAAAACAAAGAAAATTGTCAACAGAATGCCTGGCGGTAGACTTACCAGAAAAAAAATTTACAGCCTATAATTCATGAAGATTGGCTCAAAACAAACTGTCCCTGCCAACAGAAAATCTGACAATTATTCTGTTGTCTAATTTGGCTCAGCTTAAGTTGACCTTGTTTATTCATCTCAGTCTTTTAATTCTTGTTAACTTGGCATAAGAAGAGAACATATGGCATATGTCTAGGAAGTCCATTTCTGCATCTTAAACTGAAATAAATGTAGAATATACTGAGCATTTCCAGTGTGCAGCTATTAAGGTAACTAAATATATATTACACAGGATTGATTAGGTTCAAATTATCCCCACTAGATAGTTTTTGGTTTTATAGGCAGCAAACATAAAACAAGTACAGACATCTTTTTCTGAGCCCCAGTATAGGACTAAAACTGGCCAACTTTAATCATTTCCAAAGAAGACCGTCAGTCTTAAGCTCTTTTAAAACATAAAAATTAAAGGATATCAGCAGTTTGACAACTTAGAGATGTTTACAGGTTTTTGCTGAATCCCCAGCTATGTTTAAGAAAGGTCATCAAGATAATGTGAGGAATATCCATAACGAGAGCTGGAGAACAAAAAAGAATTTCCATTTTCTCTGTAGCCTAATCTGGTCTCCAATGAATTTTCTTATTTTCATTATCTGACCCACTAAAGTGTACTGTGAAGGAGAAGTTTTATTTGTTGTAGCTTTAATGTGTCTCAGGAAAAGCTATGAGGAAAGAGGTGCTTTACAGATTCCTGGCTCTATTATAGAACCATAGTTCTCCAGTACTGGAACTAGAAAGGCAAATGCCTTGAAAATCCAAAGCTCCAAAATTTATGGGTTAGCGTTTTCATTTGGAATGTATTCTTTTTATTAACAAAGCGAAATGAAAAACATAAAAGTATAATTTCATGTACAAAGTCCTATTAGTATTACACATTTTGAAACCCTTAACCTTTATTATTAGACTTCCCCATCCTTCTTAGATAGTATTTTTTTTCCACAAAGCTCAGAGCATTCAAAATATCCTAACATTTCACCTATGCGAGGGGATCCTTATTACCTAGGTATTCATTATCTGAAATCCTACAGTTACAGGAGTTTACATAGGGCAACAGTCTTCATAATGCGAAATATTTATGAATGAGCTAACTACTTATATAACCTTAGTCCCCACTCAAATATCCCTCCACAGTGAATACAAGCATCTAA
This sequence comes from Canis lupus dingo, assembly GCF_003254725.2. Classification (NCBI taxonomy): domain Eukaryota; kingdom Metazoa; phylum Chordata; class Mammalia; order Carnivora; family Canidae; genus Canis; species Canis lupus. The sequence goes on along the minus strand of NC_064252.1, from coordinate 63,901,915 downwards.
GTCCACCTGTTATTAAGTGCTAGATCATCAGTGCCTTCACAGATTGTCAGCTATGCAAACGCCTAACATGGCAATACAGAGACATTTCTAAACAACTAAAAATCTTGCATAAAGAATATTTCATGAGCTCCATGAAAGAGACAGAGAAATATTAGATCTTGTGCAAAAACCATTGATAAATTAGGAAATGGCACTGAGACCAACTATATGAAAAAGAAATTCCATAAGGATAATGAAATTTTAAAAACTGCAAAAGAAAATGAGTTTACTATCAAAGTATTAATAGAAGCCACAAAAAATGAAGTCCTTAAATATTTCTTGAAAAAGTGGCTTTCTTTATGATGATGTGTGTTGTGAAAGTCAAAAGTGAAGTTAAAGATGCCATACAACGCTCCTATAGAATCTAATCCAAGAATTTATGCAGAGTTGAAATTATAACCTACCTTTTAAGCTTATCCATATGACTTTTCCTTTTATTTTTTAGTTTGTTGTTTTTATTAATTGTATTTTTACTATTTAAGGTGATTTTCCTTTTTAAAAATTTTTTATTTAAAGATTTGCTTATTTACTTGAGATACAGCATGACAAGGAGGGGCAGAGGGAGAGGGAGAAGGGAAGGAGACTCCCCACTGAGCAGAGTCACACAGGGCTTGATCTCACAACCCTGAGATCAGGACTTGAGCCAAAACCAAGAGTCCCACACTCAACCCACTGTGCCACCCAGCTGCCCCTATGGTGATTTTCAATCCCAGTTTAAAGGGACTCACTTTGGAGCACTTCAGTGGCTCAGTTAAGCGTCTGTTTCTTGGTCTTGGCTCAGGTTATTGTCTTGGGATCCTGGGATGGAGCTCCTGTTGAGCTCCCTGCTCAGGGGGGAGTCTGCTGGTCTCCCTCTCCCTCTGCCCCTCCCCTAACTTGCTCTTTTGCTCACTCTCTAATATAAAATAAATCTTTAAAAATAAAGGGACTCACTTTAAGGAGCCTTTATTTATACATTTATTTTTACCTGAAAGCAGTTATCCTCAGATGTGGACCTCATGCAGCCATGTTAAAATATTTAAATGTATGGTTTCAAAAAAATGAAATGGATGCCACTGAGGACAAAGCAGGAATATCTCTGTGCCTTTACTGTTCTTCACTATTTCTTTGGGTCTATTTTTTTTAATCTCTCTGCCATATTTTTTGAATCTAGGATCACATATCTTCCTCTATCAACAAAGAGAAATCAAAAGTTAGGAAACTGAAACTTTCAAGGAGAGAATTAAAAAAAGAAAGAAAGAAAAGAAAATAACCTAAAAAAATAAATAATGTCATATACACAGAAAATAATTGTAAAATATGCTGGTTTTGCTATTTCATGTACAACTGAAAACAGGTGGACAGAGGTCCTGAATTACATTCTGATCTGACAGGTGTCCAGGAAAAATCCTCTAAATGGGGCCTGAAACACCCTGATGCCGCCATGTAATACCTTTTCCTTATAGACCAAGCTATTGGTCTGTTACCTATGGTTTGAGACACGCCAAGCTTTGCATCTCCCTTCTCAGAGAGAAACTGCATGTCTGGAATAAGGGAGAGGAACATGTATCATCTATAAATCCCCTAAACTTAGAAATTATAGTTATTTTGCTTTTCTTATATATGTTTCAGTAAACCAATTTTGGAAAATTGTTGCTTTGTGTCCCAAAGCACGAAAAATAACAAAGCATACTGTGTGCTCTTTATTACATCACAAAATGATGTATAAAATGTCTTTTAGTGATGTTAAGATTACTTACTGGAATTCTCCATTACAGGTGGTACCTAACTTAACGATGGTTCAACTTGGGATTTTTTTACTTTGTGATGGTGCAAAAATGATACACATTCAGTAGAAACCATAGTTCAAATTTTGAATTTTGATCTTTTCCTGGTCTAACAATATGTGGTACAATACTCTCTTGTGATGCTGGGCAGTGGGAGCCAACCGCAGCACCCAATCTGCCACATGATTAGGAGGGGGATAATCAACCGACACACTTAACCACCAGTCTGTACCCATACAAACCTTCTATTTTTCACTCTCAGTACAGTATTCAGTAAATTACATGAGATATTCAACACTTTATTACAAAATAGGTTTTGTGTTAGAGCATTTTGCCCAACTATCAGCTAATATAAGTGTTCTGAGCATATTTAAAGTTGGTTAGGCCAAGCTGTGATGTTTGGTAGGTTAGGTGTATTAAACGCATCATCAACTTTGGGTATTTGCAACTTACAATGAGTTTATTATAGGGTGTAACCCCACCAAAACAGAAGATCTGTGTGAAGTTCCCCATCAACATTTTGTCTAATGTTTTGGAATTTACCGATGAAAGCTGCTTAGATTATCATTTAATAAGGGGTAGTGAATTGGTGATTTTCTAATTCATTCATTCCTCCTGCATTTATAAGCCAGAATTCTTCTATATAGGAAAAAAAAGTTTCCTTACCAACCAGTTATTTACCCTGAAAGGCAAAGTAAAGCATGATTAGTTCCCTAAATTTACCTATCATAAATTAAGCTATCAACCTGCAGTGGTCACCACAATTTTGAGGGGGAGGAAGAGGGAAGAGTCAAATACATTATTAAAATGGTGCTTAATGCGTTTCAGTGCATTGTGGTTGTCAAAAGTTCAGAAATCACAGAGTAAAACTAGTGAATTGCCAAAGTAGTAATTAGTAAAAGTTTATTGTGCGCACACCAAAAAGGGTGTTTCAAACCAGAGGCCCCAAGCCAAAACATGGAATGAGGCTCAGGGGTATATTTTTATAGAACAGCTTATATAGTGAGAGAGCAATGACTGTTTATTCTTCAGAGTGATTGGGTTATATAAAATTTTTCTTAAATGATAGGCAACTGGCGAGTGGTTACCTTATATCAACTCTAGAAAATAATTGAAGTTTTACTTATAATTTCCACAAGCATAAGCAAGAAATGACCCAGATTAAATTAGTCTTGCCAAATGAGCCAAATTAACCTTGGTTTGTAGAATGAGACTGGCTTTGTCTGTTGAGGGAATTTTCAAGGCTGGTTGCCATTTTTCTTTTTAAGATTGATTTATTTATTTTTGAGAGAGAGAGAGCAAGAATGCAATCATGAGTATGAGAGATGGGCCAAGAGAGAGGGAGAGAAAAAGGCTCCCTCCTAAGTACAGAGCCCAATGCAGCGCTCTATTTCATGATCTTAAATCAAGACCTGAGCCAAAATCGAGTCGGACGGTTAACCAAACAAGCCACCCAGGCACCCCCCATTTGTTTTTAACATGACCAGTATTCTTTTTGAAGGTCTTATAAATCTTATAAGGTTTTTCAGTTTTTCAGTAATTTTGGCAACTATATCAACTATATCAAAAAGATTTAAGTATCATGACTTACAATTTCACTTCTGTAATATCTACATACAAATGTCCATCACATTGTTATCATAAAAGTAAATACCCTTAAATGTCTATCTGGGGATTACTGAGTAAATTACAGTATATCCAAATATTAGAATAGTATGTAAGCCTTAAAGAATCATGATTATCACATTCTGGTTCCAGATGGAATGAGCACACTATTTATTCCTTTCTCTCCTATTGAATGCAGCTAAAATCCAACAAAGAATGTACAGAGTAGCTATTTGAAGACTCTGGAAAGTAAATAGTGGCAGATAGATTGAGAAAGAAGACCAAAATCTGAAGCACCTCACTTTATGGTGAAATTACCAATATTTTTTCCTTCATTTTGCCACCACTTGGGCCTGGAGCCAGTATACAGCCAAGGAAGGAGGTGTGTGGCAGCATGGAGTAACTGAAGTACAAGGTACCAAAGGAGAATACAGATAGGAAGGACATCAAGAAAGTGACCCCATTAAATTATTTATAAACTCCAACTTTATACCCCAAGCCTTTGCATGTGTAGATCTAATCTTAACCAGCATATAAAAGACTTTGAAGTCTAAGCTAACAGATAAAGTATCATCCAAGTTCCAGGTTGACAAGTGACATATGGGCAGATCTAAATATTATTGCAAAGACTTTAAAAACTAAATTGACATTGGAACCACAGCTCTCAGAGATATATTGGAACTTGAAACCTAAACAACAAGATCAGTTAGTTTCTTGCTAGAACAAAAACATCAACATTTATCATGGGGGCAGCCCGGGTGGCTCAGTGGTTTAGTGCCACCTTCGGCCCAGGGCATGATCCTGGAGACCCGGGATCGAGTCCCATGTCAGGCTCCCTGCATGGAGCCTGCTTCTCTCTCTCTCTCAATCTCTCTGTCTCTAATAAATAAATAAATAATCTTAAAAAAAAAAACATTTATCATGGGATTTCACCAAAGAAGTCATACAATATTCAAAATGTCCAGGACCCAAAATTACTTGGCATATAAAGAACCAGAAAAACTCCACTCACATGAAAAAAAAAGCAGTCAATAGACAACAACACTGAAATGACATATGTGGGAATTATCTGGCAAAACTTTAAGCAGCTTTACAAAAATTCTTCAACAATCATAAAAACTGTTGGAACAAATAAAAAATAGAAAGTCTCAAAAAAGAAATAGAAAACAGAAAAAAAAACAAATGAACTCAAAAATAAAAACCAAATTTTTTAAAGCACACTGATGGCTTCAATAATAGCAGATCTGAGATGAAAAAAGGAAAGAGCCAGTGAACTGGAAGACAAGTCAACAGAAAATATCCAATGAACAACAAAGAAAAAAATTTTGAAAAAAATTAAGAGAGCCTCAGGGACCTATGAGACAATGCCAAAGTCTAACATTCATAACATCAGAGTCCTAGAAAGAAAAGAAAAAGAGTGTCACACTGAAAAAAACAGACAAGGAAATAATGGCTGAAAACTTCTCAAATATAGTGGAGAAAAACTGAAAGAATTTGTTTCCAAGAGACCTGCTCTAAAAGAATTACTAAAGGAAGTTCTCAAGACAGAGGGAAATTATACCAGAGAAAAAAACAGAACTTCAGGAATGAAGAAAAAAGAAACAGAAATAGTAAATATAATAGACTGTTCTCCTCTTGAGTTCTTTAAAGTGTTTGAAGATTGAATGCAAAGATGTCTAACATTGGTGAGATACTTAAATAATAGAGTGTTCTATAGTCATGCAGAAGAAGACTACAAACGTGCAAAAAGTAAACAGTAAAGGGAAACTATGTGGAAAGGATTCTATATCCCACTTAAAATGTTAAAAAAAAATTTTAGTAGACTAAGAAAAGTTAAGCTTGCCTAGAACAACCATTTAAGAGACTACACAAAAATAAAGAAAAACACAATAAATTAAAATAGAATACTAAAAGAAGTTAAAATATCCCAAAAGAAGCTACAAAAGAAAAAAACCGTGGAAGAAAAAAATGACAAAAAATAGATTTAAATCCAAACATTAATGTTAACACACAGAGTAATCAAAAGACCTTTTTCAGAATATATTTTAAAAAATCACAGTCTAATCAAAATAGTATGTATTAGCATAAAAGACACACAGAATGGAAAAAAATAGAAAGCCCAGAAATAAACCCTTATATGTGTGGTCAACTAATTTATAGTAAAAGGAGCCATGCAAATAATGGGGAAAGGACAAATCTTGTCAACAAATGATGGTGGAAAAACTAGACAATCACATGCAAAATGAAGCTAGTGTCCTATCTCATACTCCTTCCAAAAATTAACTCAAAATAGATTAAAGATTTGACTGTAAGACCTGAAACCATAAAATAGCTAGAAGAAAACAGGCAGTTAGCTCCTTGATACTGATCTTAGTAATGATTCTTTGGATCTGACACCAAAAGCAAAGACAACAAAAACAAAAATAAACAAGTGGGACTATAGCAAATTAAAAGGCTTCTTCACAACAAAAGGAAACCATCAACAAAATGAAAAGGCAACCTACTGAACTGGAGAAAATACTTGTAAATCATATATCTGATAAGGGGTTAATATCTAAAATAGATAAAGAATTCATACAACTCAATAGTAACAAAAAATAGGCACAGAGTCTAGAGATTTTTCCAATGACATACGAAAGGCCAACAGGTACATAAGAAGATGCTCAACATCATTTACCATCAGGGAAAAGCAAATCACAGCCACAGTGAGATATTACCTTACACCTGTCAAAATGACTAAAATAAAAAAGACAAGAAATAACAAGGGTTGGTGAAGATGTGAAGAGAAGGAAATCCTTATGCACTGCTGGTAGGAATGTAAACTGGTGCAGCTACTATGGAAAAGAGTATGGTGGTTCCTTGAAAAATTAAGAATTACTATATAATCTAGCAATTTCATTTCTTGGTATTTATTCAAAGAAAATGAAATCTCCAACTTGTTGGCCTTGTAAAAGGAGTTCAGAAGGGTTATTCCTCTTCATTTTCCTGGAATTATCTGAGAAGGATAGGTACTAACTCTTCTTTAAATATCTGATAGAGAAGGGAGGAAAGATGGCAGTGTAGGAGAAGGACCCTTATCTTAGAACACAACTAGGTAACTATCAAATCATTCTGAATGCTCAAGAAATCAATTTGACTGATAGAACAAACTGCACAACTAGGAGAAAAGAGGCCACATCGAGGAAGGTAGGAGGTGCAGAGATGTGGTTTGGGAGAGAAATGGATCACAATTGCTGTGGAGGGGAGGGAGCCCCGGTTGCAGAGAAAGGAGAGAGAGAGAGGAATGCACAAGGAGAACACCTCCCCAAAGCTAGGAAGACGCAAGGGGCTGATTTTCCTGAGTTTTTGCAACCAGTAGGGGTCAAAGACTGGTTCCAAAGGTTGGCAGGCTTGGCTGGGATACAGCCCTGAGGGCGCTGCCCTACTCCTATAGAAAAGGCAGGTGAGCAGCCCCTGGGACAGATAGCGTGATGTGAAAAATGCTTATACTGCACAGAGGAAATCATTTGCTCCTCTTGGAGCCCATCTGTGAAAGGTGGCATTCACAGACATGCCTCTCTCGGGACAAGAGTTATCAGGCACCATTTCCCTTCCTCACTGCTTGGCATAGTCACGGAACCACCTGCTGAGGGTAGCTCGCTGGGAACTGGCTGCCTAGCCTGCTTGCTCTTAGTTCCACACCCCTGTTCTCTGGCACGACTGCCCTTCTTGGTCAAATCTGCATCCATCCTAGTGCAGTGAGACCCTTCCCCAGAAGACCAGCACAGGCCCCCACCACACCACATCCCAGAAGTTTGGAATTTTAAGTCATCAGGCTTGGCCGGGATAGAGCCTGAAGTGCACTATGCTGCTCCTAGCAGGCAAGCAACCCAGACGGAAAACTGATCTGAAAAAACTGATCTGAAAAACACCTAGGATGTATAGGGAGAGACTGTTTGCTCTTCTGGGAGTGCTTTACTGAGACAGGCAACCATGGAGACCTCTCTCTGGAGACAAAGCAACTGGCTTACACCATTTCCTTCATCCACCCCCCAGTAAATTGCACAGTGCCACCACTGGCTACCTAACCTATTACATCAAGGCCTGCCCCATCCCCCCAAACTCTGCTGGTACTGCCCTTCTTGGAGGTATGTGACTTAGTCTCAGTGCAGTGGGCCCCTTTCCCAAAAGGCCAACAGAAACCCCTGCACACACCCAGTATGCTGAACAGAATTCTGCAAGGCTTCAGTTCTAGTGGAAGTAGCATCTGGTCTCACTTAACAAGCAGATCAGAGCACACCTGTTAAAACTTGCCATACACAGACTAAGGGCCAAATGCTGCCCACTGCAGGCAAGAAGAGCCTCTGCAGACCACAGGCCTAAAGGATAGAGGAGCCAAAACACAGCAGCAGAGAGCATGCAGCATACAGCAGAGACACTCTTTGAAGTGCCAGACCCTGGACACCATAAGACCTCTTCTTCATAAAGCCATTACTCTGAGGAACAGGAAACATAACAGGCTTTCCTAACACAAAGAAGAAGAGACTTAAACAAACTGCCAAGATGGAGGAATTCATCCCAAATGAAACAAGAAAAAGGCACAGTCAGAGATCTAACCAAACCAGATATAAGTAATATGCCTGATAAAGAATTTAAAGCAACAGGGATGCCTGGGTGGCTCCATGGTTAAGTGTCTGCCTTTGGCTCAGGGTGAGATCTTGGTCCTGGGATCAAGTCTCACATTGGGCTCCCTACAAGGAGCCTGCTTCTCCCTCTGCTGGAATTTCTGCCTCTCTCTGTGTATCTCTCATGAATAAATAAATAAAATCTTTAAAAGAAAAAGAATTTAGGGATCCCTGGGTGGCGCAGCGGTTTGGCGCCTGCCTTTGGCCCAGGGCGCGATCCTGGAGACCCGGGATCGAATCCCACGTCGGGCTCCCGGTGCATGGAGCCTGCTTCTCCCTCTGCCTGTGTCTCTGCCTCTCTTTCTCTCTCTCTGTGACTATCATGAATAAATAAAAAAAAAAAAAAAAAAAAAAGAAAAAGAATTTAAAGCAACAATTATAAGGATATCTCACTGAGCTTGAGAAAAATACTGAAGACTTCAAGGAGATCCTTACTACAGAGGGAAAATAATTTTTAAAAATAGAAATGAAAGATCCAATAATTGAAATTCAAATGTAATTGTACACCAGGATGTAATGAGCACCAGGATAGAAGAAGCAAAGACATAAGTAAGTGATACAGAAGATAGAATAATGGAAAAAGAGGAAGTAAAACAAACCAGAGAAGAATTATGGATCATGAGAATAGACTTGAGGAATTCACTGACTCTATCAAATATAATAGCAATTGTATTAAGAGTCTCAAAAGAAGAAGAGAGAGAAAAGGAGATGGAAAATATATCCGGGGAAATAAAACTGAACACTTCCCTAGCCTGGAGAAGGAAACAGACATCCAAATCCAGAAGGCACAGAGAACTCCCATCTAAATCAACAAATGTAAGCCAATACCAAGGCATGCTGTAATTAAAATTTCAAAATATACTGATAGAGAAAAACACCTAAAAGCAGAAAGAAAAAAGAAGTCCCTAACTTACAAGGGAAACCCACAGGCCTGGCTACAGATCTCTCCACAGAAATCTGGCAAGCCAGAGGGAGTGGCAGGATATATTCAATGTGCTGAATGGAAAAAATACACAGCCAAGAATACTTTATCTGGCAAGATGTCATTCAGAATACAAGGAGAGATAAAGAGTTTCCCAGACAAACAAAACCTAAAGGAATTCATGACCACTAAACCAGCCCCAAGAAAATTAAAGGGGACTCTGACTGGAAAGAAAGAACAAAAGCAACAAAATCTAGAAAGGAACAGAGAAAATCTCCAGAAACACTGACAAAACAAGTAATAAAATGGCACTAAACACATATGTATCAGGAAGCACTCTGAATGTAAATGGACTAAATGCTACAACCAAATGACACAGGTTATCAGAATAGATTAAAAAAAAAAAAAAAGACCCAACTATACGCTACCTACAAGAGACTCAGTTTAGACCTAAAGACACATGCAGACTGAAAGTGAGGTGATAGATAGAGGAATATTTATCATGTTAATGGAAGTCAAAAGAAAGCCAGGGAGCCATGCTTATATCAGACAAACTAGATTTTAAACTGAAGACTACAACAAGAGATGAAGAAGGGCACTATATCATAATGAAGGGGTCTATCCAACAAGAAGATCTAATAATTATAAATATTTTTGCCCTCAACCTGGGGGCACCCAAATACATAAAACATTAACAAACATAAAGAAACAATTTTATTAATAATAATACAGTAATAGCAGGGGACTTGAACGCTCCACTTACATCAATGGAAAGATCATCTAAGGAGAAAATCAATAAGGAAACAGTAGCTTTGAATGACACACTGACCGAGAGACACTTAACAGATATATTCAGAACATTTCATCCTAAAGTACAGAATATAAATTTTCTTTTAAATGCACATGGGGCATTATCCAGAAGAGATCACATAGTAGGTCACAAATCAGGCCTCAAAAAGTACAAAAAAACTGAAATCATATCATGCATATTTTCTGGCCACAATGCTATGAAACCAGAAGTCAACCACAAGAAAATATCTGGAAAGACCACAAATACATGGAGACTAAGCAACATGCTGCTAAACAATGAATGAGTCAACCGGGAAATCAAAGAAATTTTTAAAAATACATGGAAACAAATGAAAATGAAAACATGACAGTCCAAAACCTTTGGGATGCAGTAAAAGTAGCTAAAAGAGCAATACAGGCCTACCTCAAGAAGCAAGAAAAGTCTCCAATATACAACCTAACCTTACACACACTTAACGGAGCTAGTAAAGGAACAACAAATAATGTCTAAAGCCAGCAGAAGGGAACTGATAAAGATCAGAGCATAAATAAATGATAATAAAAAGAACAAAAAAAAAAGTAGAACAGATCAATGAAACCAGGAACCGGTTCTTTGTAAGAATTAACAAAACTGATAAGCCTCTAGCCAGACTTATCAAAAAGAAAAGAGAAAGGACCCAAGTAAGGAAAAATCACAAATGAGAGCAGAGATATAACAACCAACACCACAGTAATATAAACAATTATAAGAAAATATTATGAAAAACTATGTGTCAACAAATTGGACAACCTGAGAAAAATCAATCAATTTGTAGAAATATATAAACTACCAAAAGTGTCCCAATAAACAAAAGTCCAGAGCCAGATGGCTTCACAGGTGAATTCTACAAAACATTTAAAAGTTTCAAACTATTCGAAACTATTCCAAAAAATAGAAATGGAAATAAAACTTCCAAATTCATTTTACAAGGCCAGTATTACCTTCATTCCAAAACCAGACAAAGACCCCATTCAAAAGGAGAACTATAAGCAAAATTTCTCCACAAGGTACTAGCAGACTGAATCCAACAATACTTTAAAAGAATAATTCACCAGGATCAAGTGGGATTTCTTTTCTGGGTTGTAGAGGTGGTTCAATATCTGTAAATCAATCAACCTGCTACACCACATAAATAAAAGAACCATATGATCATTTCAAGAGACGCAGAAAAACTGTATGATAGAGTACAACATCCATTCATGATAAAATCTCTCAACAAAGCAGGGATAGAGGGTGCATACCTCAGCATAATAAACGCCATATACAAAAAGTACACAGCTAACATCATCTTCAATAGGGAAAAACAGCTTTATCTCTAAGGTCAGGAATAAGACAGGGATGTTCACTCTCACCACTGTTACTTAACATTTACTTGAAGCCTTAGCCTAAGCAATCAGATAACAAAAGAAATAAAAGGCATCCATATAAGGAAGGAAGAAGTCAATTTCCCCTATTTGTAGATGACACAATACTATATATATAGAAAACCCAAAAGACTCCACCCAAAACTGCTAGAACTGTTATATGAATTCCATAAATTTACAGGGTACAAAATCAATGTACAGAAATCAGTTGCATTTCTATACACCATACTGAAGCACCAGAAAGAGAAATCAAGGAATCAATCTCATTTACAACTGCACCAAAAATGGGAAGATACCTAGAAATAAACCTAACCAAAGATGTGGGGATGCCTGGGTGGCTTAATCGATTAAACAACTGCCTTCTGCTCAGGTCATGATCCCAGGATCCTGGGCTCAAACCCCATATCAGGCTCTCTGCTCAGCGGAGAGCCTGCTTCTTCCTCTCCCTCTGTCCCTCCTCATGTTCTCTATCTCTCAAATAAATAAATAAAATCTTGAGAAAAAAAGAGGTGAAAGATCTGTACTCTGAAAACTAGAGAACACTTATGAAAGAAATAGAAGAAGACACAAAGAAATGGGAAAACTTTCCATGTTCATGGATTGGAAGAACAAATATTGTTAAAATACTTTACTACCCAAAATAATCTACACATTTAATGTTATCCCTATCAAAATACCACCAGTAGTTTTCACAGAATTAGAACAAACTATCCTAACATTTGTATAGAACCACAATAGACCCCTGATAGCCAAAGCAATCTTGAAAAAGAAAACCAAAGCTGGCGGCATCACAATTCTGGACTTCCGGCTCTATTTCAAAGCTGTAGTCATCAAGACAGTATGGTGCTAGCAAAAAACAGATGCCTAGATCAATGGAATAGAATTTAAAAACTCAGAAACAAACCCACAATTATATGGTCAATTAATTGACAAAGGAGGAATGAATATACAATGGGAAAAAGACAGTCTCTTCAACAAATGGTGTTGGGAAAAGTGGACAGCTGCATGCAAAAGAAGGAAACTGAACCACTTTCTTACATCATACACAAAAAATAAACTCAAAATGAATGAAAGACCTAAATGTGAGCCAGGAGACCATTAAAATCCTGGAAGAGAACGCTGGCAGCAATCCGTTTGACTTCAGCTGTAGCACCTTCTTACTGCACACGTGTGTAGAGGCAAGGGAAACAAAAGCAGTGAACAACCGGGACCTTCATCAAGATAGGAAACTTCTGCACAGTGAAGGCAACAATCAGCAAAACTAAAAGGCAACCTACAGAATGAAAGAAGATCTTTGCAAATGACGTATCTGATTAGTTGGTTAGTTTCCAAAATCTATAAAGAACTTACCAAATTCAACATCCAAAAAACAAATAATCCAGTTTAAGAAATGGGCAGAAGACATGACTAGACATTTTTCCAAAGAAGACATAGAGATGGCTTAACCAGCACATCAAAATATGCTCAACATCGCTCATCACCAGGGAAATACAAATCAAAACTATAATGAGACACCACTTCACACCACTCAGAATGGCTAAAATTAACAACACAGGAAACAACAGGTGTTGGTGAGAATGGAGAGGAAATGGAATTCTCTTACACTATTGGCAGGAATGCAATCCACTGGTGCAACCACTGTGTAAAACAGTACAGAGGTTCCTCAAAATGTTAAAAATGGAACTATCCTATGACCTAGCAATTGCACTGCTCCATATTTACCCAAAGAATATAGAAATACAGATACAAAGGGACACATCTATCCTGCTGTTTATAGTAGCATTATCAACAATAGCCAAACTATGGAAAGAGCTCGAATGCCCATGGGCTGATGAATGAATAAAGAAAAGATGATTTATATATACAATAAAATATTACTTAGCCATCAAAAAGAATGAAATTCTGCCATTTGCAATGAAATAGATAGAGCTAGAGTATATTATGCTAAGCAAAGTCAGTCAGAGGAAGACAGACACTCTATGATTTCACTCATATGTGGCATTTTTAAAACAAAATGGAATAACTTCGGGGGGAGGAGAAAACAAACCAAGAAACAGATTTTTAACTATAGAAAACTGGAAGGTAGGTAGGTGACTGGATGGGTTAAATAAGTGATGGGCAGGCATTAAGGAGAGCACGGGTTGTGATGAGCACTGGATGTTGTACGTAAGTGATGAATCACTAAATTTTACACCTGAAACAAATATCCCACTGTATTTTAACTAGCTGGAATTTTAATTAAAATTTAGAAAAAAAAATGTTTGGTTGAATTTACCTGTGAAGCCATCTGTTCCTGGTCTTTGTCTTCAGGGAGTTCTAAATACTGCTTAAAGTAACCAAAGACCAAAATAAATGGAGACAGGCCCCATAGTTATGGACCAAAAGACTCAACATGGTATGCATGTCAGTTGTCTTCTGATTAATCTAAACATTTAATACAATTTTAATCAACATCTCAGAATGATTTTACGTAGATACAGAGAAGCTGATTCCAAAATTTATACAGAAGGATAGGAATTGGAATAGCAAACACAATTTTGAAGAAGGGAAATAATGTTGGAAAAATCATGCATGATATTAAGATGTTTTCTAAAGCAAGAATTAGCAAACATTTTCTGTGAAGGGTCATTTAGTAAATGTTTTAGGTTTTGAAAATCATAGAGTCCCTGTCATAGATAGCTATTACAGCAAAAAGCAGCCACTGACAATACGCAAATAGGTGTGGATGTATTTCAATAAAACTTTATCTACAAAAATAAAGTTTCTGTAAATTACCTTAATTAATCTCATGGACTGTGGTTTGTTATTCCCTACTCTACAACTATACTAATCAAGAAAGTGCAGTATTATAAAAAGGACACATAGATTAATGAAATAGAATAGACCATCCAGAAATAAATCTATGTATATATATGCCCCATTGATTTTTGACAAAAGTACAAAAGCCATTCAATGGAGAAAGAGTACTCTTCAACAAATGGTACTGGAACAACTGGACATCTTATGTGTAAAAGCAATGAGCCCCAAACTAAACCTCACACCTTATTCAATAATTAACTTAAAATGGATTCTACACCTAAATATAAAATGCAAAACTATAAAATTTTTAAAAGAAAGTATAGGAATAAATCTTCATTATCTGGGATTAGACTAAGAATTCTCAGATCTGACACTAAAAGCACAATCTTGATCATGCCCTGGGCCGAAGGCAGGAGTTAAACCGCTGAGCCACCCAGGGATCCCCCTAAAAAAATCTTAAAAAAAAACAAAAAAGCACATGAGAAAATATTCAATGTCATTAGCCATGAGGGAAATGCAAAATCAAAACCACAATGAACTACCTCTGCATACCTACTACATTGTCTATAATAACAAAAAAAAATACTTATAATACCAACCACTAGTTAGGATGCACAGGAACAAAACTCTCTATACCCTGCTGATGAGAATACCAAATGGTAGAGCCATCTTGGAAAAAATTCAGTAGCTTTCTACAAAATTAAACATATATTTACCATATGAGCCAGCAATCATATTCTTGCATATTTACACTAGAGAAATGAAACCTTATATCACACAAAAACCTCTACATGAATGGTTAGAGTCATTTTATTTATAGTCACCAAATCCTGGAAAAACAAATATCCTTCAAAAGATGAATAAACTGGTAGCATCTATACAGTGAAATACTCCTCAGCAATAAAAAGTAAACTATCGAATGTAACATCTTAGATGAATATCAAGAACATTACACTAAGTGACGGAATCCTGTCACAAGTTTTTACCTAGGATTATAGTTACATGACAGTCCTGAAGTCAAAACTGTAGTTATCAAGGAAAGACTAGTGGGGTTACTAATAGGGGAAAGTGTGACTGTTAAGTGAGAGAGTTTTTTTGGCATGCTGAGACTATTTTGTATTCTGATTGTGGTAGCAGAACAGAAATCTTTTTTTTAAAGATGTTTGTTTATTTTAGAGAGGGAAGGAGGAGAGGGGGAAAGAGAATCCTTAAGGGGACTCCCTGCTGAGCACAGAGCCTGACTAGGGGGGGCTCTATCCCAGAACCCTGAGATCATTCCCTGAGCTGAAATCAGAAGCAGACTGCTTAACCGAACTGAGCCACCCAGGCACCCCAGCAGTAACATATATCTATCTATACATCTGTTAAATTCATAGAATAGATATCTATTTTTTTAAAGATTTTTATTTTTACATCATCTCTATACCCAAAGTGAAGCTCAAACTCACAATCCTGAAATCAAGAGTCACATTCTCTTCCAACTGAGCTAGCCAGATGCCCCTAGAAACTATACCTTTAAATTTTTTTTTAATTTTTATTTATTTATGATAGTCACAGAGAGAGAGAGAGAGAGGCAGAGACATAGGCAGAGGGAGAAGCAGGCTCCATGCACCGGGAGCCTGATGTGGGATTCGATCCGGGGTCTCCAGGATCGCGCCCTGGGCCAAAGGCAGGCGCCAAACCGCTGCGCCACCCAGGGATCCCGAAACTATACCTTTAAAAGTTCATTTTAGGGAAGCCTGGGTGGCTCAGCGGTTTAGCGCTGCCTTCAGCCCAGAGCATGATCCTGGAGTCCCTGGATCGAGTCCCACGTCAGGCTCCCCACATGGAGCCTGCTTCTCCCTCGGCCTGTGTCTCTGCCTCTCTCTCTGTGTGTCTCTCATGAGTAAATAAATAAAATCTTTTTTAAAAAAAAGTTCATTTTAATGTATAATAATTTAAATAAAAAATTTAACAAAAAATGTATGAGAGCTATATAAAATTTTATAAGGCAATATTATCTCAGCTTTGTTTTTTTTTTTTTAATTTTTTTTTTTATTCATTTATGATAGTCACAGAGAGAGAGCGAGAGAGAGAGGCAGAGAGAGAAGCAGGCTCCATGCACTGGGAGCCTGATGTGGGATTCGATCCCGGATCTCCAGGATCGCGCCCTGGGCCAAAGGCAGGCGCCAAACCGCTGCGCCACCCAGGGATCCCTCAGCTTTGTTTTTAAAAATGCATAATAATAAGTATAGGAGCTAATTATCCAGGTGAGAACTCTGGATATTTGAATTATGTTAATGTTTTTTTCCTGCAGTTTTTAAATTTTTCTACAGTTATAGATTACTTTTAAAACTAGGAAAATAAAATTTATTTAATAGGAAATATTTTACCATACATATTAATAGTCTAAATCCCAGCAGTTTAAGAGACTCACTTTGTTCCTATTACTTCTTTTGAAAATCATATATGTAAAACATTTTATTTGTATCTTAAATTTGAATTTAATTGTTCAAAAATGTCCTATAAATTATTTGATGATGGGAAAAATTGAAAACAATTTTCATTGTTTGTAACATTATGGTATTTAAACGATTGTATTGTTGAAAGGTTCCAAGGAAATGTTTTTATTACATTTTTTAAAACTTCAGAAATTTGCAAGTATTCAATATTAACTCCATCCTTTCTTTTTAATCTCTTTTTTCAATTAAAAAAACAGACAAGTACTTGATGGAAGAAATGAACTTGAAAAAGACACTCGTGCTGAATCTTTGATGACTAAGACCTGCAATGAAGAAGGTAATGGTATCCAAATTACCCAAAATATTTAAAGCATAACAGAATAACAATGTTATAACTGGCAAGAGCTTCTAGTAAATGAATAAAAATAAGTCCTTGGGCATTGCTAGTTAGTGTGTTATAAGATGGTTCTTGGATAATATAATGTAAAATACCAAGCCCACTGATTTTAGCAAAGGCTCAATTTTAGTGATCATACAATAAATTTGGGGATCTTGCTAAAATGTTGATTCTCATTGAATAGGTCTGTAGCAGAGCCCATGATGCCCAATTTCTAACAAGCTCTCAATCATGTGTATGCTGCTGGATTGGAGATTATACTTTGAGAAGCCAGGCTTTGTAGGCCATAGAAAATTGGCATGATTCTTGCCTAATTTAGTAAGAAAGATATGAACATAGTAAGTTAGACTATAAGTGGTACCCCCAGAAAAGCATGAGGAGGTAAGAGAGCAATCACTTCCAGCCAAGATGTTCAGCTGAGCAGGTGGCCTTCACAGATAAGAATATCAACATGCAGAAGAAACTATATGAGAAATTACAGAAAAAGCACAAATAAAACATAGATGACTGTGTGTGAAGGAACAAAAATGGTTAATATTTGAATGTCCTCACTATGTCCCCTTTTCACTTTTCTCTAAGATGAATCTTAGCTTGGCCTATTTATTTTCTTACCTTGCTCTCTGAAAAATGGGTCACTGCTACTTACTTCTTTGAGACTTTGAAATGCAAAATTTGGAACAAAAAAAAGATACAAAGAAGGACAAGAGAGGCATGTGGAATTATGAGACTTTATATGAAGTTTTGTGGGGGTTTTTTTTCTGCAGAGCCCAGACCTATGCTTCCTTCAGCATCTGAGGGAAGTGGACAGGAGAAAAAAAGAACTGTTAAGAAGGATTGCATAGTTCCAGGCTTATAGCACTTACTTTACTGCTATTGTTTTATAAACTGAGGTCTACCAAGTGTATGTCACAAAGCCTATACAATATATGGTCCCAACTCCAAACCAAAGTACTATCATTTCAACTCTTCAGTTTTTCTCATCTAAAATCTCAAAATTTCAATGGAATGATTCCTATAAAGGATGAGCAGTTAAATAAATAATTTAAACCAACGCTTTGGCATTAGTAGTTTAAAGATAAATTATTTCCTGTAGAGAAAGAAAATGGCATTTTCCTATTTTGTTTTCCTTTGAATTTGAAAAGAAGTGTGAAGTGAATAGCATTCAACAAAGCCAGCAGCTAAGGGATGGCTAAACAAGACGGCAGAACAAGAGGTCTCCAGCCCTCATTCCCCTGCCAAAAAAACATGAATTTGGCAAACATCCACAAACAAAAGTGCCACTATGGGAGCTTCAAAATACAGGCAGGAAGTTGTAACACCACAGTAGAGCCCAAGACAGAGGACTCTTTGAGAAGGCATACCCCTGCCCCAGGACCTGACTACAGACCCAGGAGCAGCTCTATTACCCCATGTACATGTTCTAGCCCCACCCATCCATTGTCCTGGTACCAGCCCTGCCCCCCAATGGACTTGAGGCAAGGATGACACCTCCCTGTGACCCTAGCAACAAGCCCACTGACTGCTGATCCAACTGTAGACCTAGAAGCAACCCCATAACCAGCTCCAACTGCTCAAATGTGATCCTAGAGTCGGTCTTGTCCACCCCGGGACCTGGGAGGAGACATGCCAATCTGTGTCCCAAGTAACAGGCCTGCCAACTATGGACTCAGAAGTAGCCTACCCACCTGGGTAACCAACACAAACTATGCCTGCTGATGCCCCCAGTAATAAACCAGCCAACCACTGACCTAACTGTAGACCTGGAAGCAGCCCCGTGATCTGGCCCTAGTTCTGCTCAACTGTACCCCTGGAGGCAGGCTTGTTTCCTGGTGACCTTCAGGAGTAGGTCTCTACCTCCCAAAAACACTCTGTAAAGAATAGAAGAAGTTCTTGCTCTTTTTGTTGCACAGACATCAGTGCAAGGCTATAAAGTCACAAATAATCAGGCAAACATAACACCACCAAAGGAAACTAAAAAGTTCCAGTAACCAGTGCCAAAAATGGAGCTCCATGAACTGCCTGACAGAGAATTTTAAAAAAAATTATCCTTAAAAAGCTCAATGAAGGGGATCCCTGGGTGGCTAAGTGGTTTGGCGCCTGCCTTTGGCCCAAGGCATGATCCTGGGTCCTGGGATCGAGTCCTACATCGGGCTCCTTGCATGGAGCCTGCTTCTCCCTCTGCCTGTGTCCCTCCCTCTCTCTCACTCTCTCTCTCTCTCTCTCTCTCTCTGTGTCTCTCATGAATAAATTAGTAAAACCTTAAAAAATATATTTATAAATAAATAAATAAAAAGCTCAATGAAAATAAATAAAGAAATAAATAATTTAAAAAAATAAAAAGCTCAATGAGCTAAAAAGAGCACACAGATAACTAAAGAAAATCAGGAGAGCAATACATGAACAAAATAAACTCAGAAAAATAAATGAAAACAAAAACCTAAAAGTTAAAAGTAAAGAAATAAAAATTATTTTAAATAAGGAGAAGGGCCTCTGGGTGGCTCTGTTGGTTAAGCATCTGCCTTTGGTTCAGATCATAATCCCAGGGCCCTGGGACCAAGCTCCTCATCGGGCTCCCTGCTCAGTGGAGAGTCTACTTCTCCCTCTGCCCTTCTCCGCCATCTCCCTACTCATGCTATCAAAAAAAAAAAAAAAAAACAAAAAACAAACCAAAACAAAACAAAACAAAAACAAAAAAAACACTGAAAGAAAAAAATTGCCAAACAAGAATACTTTACCTGGCAAAACTGTACTTTAAGAATAAAAGAGTAAGAGTTAAGATGGCAGAGTAGTGGAGGACCCTATATTTGCCTTGTCCATCCAGCATAGCTAGATACATATCAAATCATTCTAAACACCCAGGAAATCAATCTGGGAACTGAGAGAAGAAACTGCCTAACTAGAGGGAGAAAAGAAGCCACAACTTGAAGACTAGAAGATGCAGAGGTGTGATATGGGGGAGAAAGGAATCACGAGAGCTGCAGAAGAGAGGGAGCCCTGATCAGAGAGAGAGGACAGAATGAATAGAGTGCAGAGCATTGAACAAGAAAAGCACTTTCCTAAAACCACTGATAGGGAAAATGAGAGTGGCTGATTTTTCCAAGTTTTTAGAAGTAGCAGAGCTCAGAGACTAAAGTTTTAGAAGTCTGCAACATCTCCAGGTAGAGCCTGGTGGGTATAGAGATGCTCCTGTGGAGGAGGGCAAAGGCTCAGGAGCAGACAGTGAACAGTGTGCTCTGAGGATCCCCTGGGTGGCAGTGGGAGACAGTTCTCCTTCTAGGAATGTATTTGGGAGAGGTGGCACTGCCTCTCTAGGGACAGAAGAGCCTGTGGACAATATTGAGCTGCCCCGTTCATTAGCATATGAGCCAAGACACCTGCTGAGGGCAGGTCACCTGGGCTTTGGCTTCTTGCTGCACCTTACCATAAACTCCAAGCCTCCTGCACCTTTGTGTGACTGCTCTTATGGGACAAACTAGCACCAGCCACAGCTTGGCCAGACCCTCCTCCGAGGATCAGTGTGAGTCTGTAAGGCACTAAAATTTGGAGTTTTGAAACACAGACAGTGTACATGAGATAAAACCCAGGAGCACCGCATGACTGGGTGGGCAGACAACTCAGACACAGATAGGTTGAAGGCAGTGATCTGAGGGATGCCTGGGACACCTCACGAGAAGAGATTGTCTGCTCTTCTGTGAGGGTTTCCTGAGCAGCGGTGGGTATACATTCTACTCTCTGAGGACCAGAGAGCCCACTGATGCCATTCTTCCCCTTCCTCTGCCATCAGCACAGAGGGACTTCAGAGCAGCACAGCACCCCACAGTGGAGGCTTGAGCCACTTATACCAAGCCCTACCCCTCTGCACTCTGCAAGTCTTCTGAACTAGGGCAAGTGTGCCTGAGAGTCAGAAGAGTAGTGGGCCTCTCCCCCAAAAGACCAGCACAAACCTCCTGCATACATCCAGTCTACTCACCACAGAGTGCTGCAGAGCTTCAGCTCTAGGAGAAATAGGATCTAGCCTCTTTTAACAAGTAGACCTAAACTAATGAAAATACTAACCACTGCAGGCAAAGAGAAACTCTGCAGAGAACTGACCTAAGGTAAAAAGTAACCAAAACACAATAGCAGAATGCACACAGCATACACCAGAAACACTTCCTGAAGCTCCAGGACCTGGACATTATAGGACCTCTTAATATAGCCATTACTCTCAGGAGCGGGAAACATAACAGGCTTTCATAACACAGAAGACAGAGACCTACACAAAATCCCAAGAGGGAGGAATTCACCCCAAAAAGAAAGAACAAGAAGAGATAATGGTCAGGGATCTTAATCAAAATGTGTATAATATGCAACAATCAGAAGGATACTAACTGAGCTTCAGAAAAGTATAGAAAACACAAGAGTCCCTTAGTGCAGAGATAAAAGACCTAAAATCTAGTCAGGCCAAAATAATAATTAAAAATGCTATAACCAAGACGCAAAATGGACTGGATGTAATGACCACAAAGATGGAAAAAAACAGAAGAATGAGTAAGTGATATAGAAGATAAAATTTTGGAAAATAACAAAGCTGAAAAGAAGGAAAGAAAACTACTTCATCATGAATGTAGACTTATGGCATCAATGACTCTGTAAAGTGTAATAACATTCATACCATAGGAATCCCAAAAGAAGAAGAGAGGGAAAAGGGGACAGAAGGTTTATTTGAACAAAACCTCCCTAACCTGGAGATGGAAACAGATATCCAAATCCAGGAGGCAAAGAGAACTCTTATCAAAATCAACAAAAGCAGACCAACACCAAGACATATTGTAGCAAAATTTGCAAAATACAGAGATAAGGAAAGAATCCTGAAAGCAGTAAAGGAAAAGAAAACTCTAACCTACAATGGAAGACAAATAAGGTTAGCAGCAGATCTCTCCATAGAAAGTTGGCAGGCCAGAAGAGAGTGGCATGAAATGTTCAATGTTCTGAATGCAAAAAATACTCAACCAAGAATAATTTATCCATCAAGGGTGTCATTCAGAATATGAGGAGAGATACAGAGTTTCCCAGACAAATAAACTTAAAGCAGTTTGTGACCACTAAACCAGCCCTACAAGAAATATTTAAGGAGATTCTCTGACTGGAAAGAAAGAACAAAAGCAACAAAATCTAGAAAGGAACAGAGAAAATCTCCAGAAATGCTGAGAAAACAAGTAATAAAATGGCACTAAACACATATGTATCAGGAAGCATGTAAATGGAGTAAATGCTACAACCAAATGGCACAGGTTATCAGAATAGATTAAAAAAAAAAAAAGACCCAATTATACGCTACCTACAAGAGACTCAGTTTAGACCTAAAGACACATGCAGATTGAAAGTGAGGTGACAAAGAAATATTTATCATGTTAATGGAGATCAAAAGAAAGCCAGGGTAGCCATACTTATATCAGACAAACTACATTTTAAACTGAAGACTGCAACAAGAGATGAAGAAGGACCACCTTATCATAATGGAGTGGTCTATCCAACAAGAAGATCTAATAATTATAAATATTTATCGCCCAACTTGGGAGTACCCAAATATATAAAACAATAACAAACATAAAGAAACAATTGTATTAATAATAATACAGTAATAGCAGGGGACTTGAACGCTCCACTTACATCAATGGAAAGATAATCTAAGCAGAAAATCAATAAGGAAACAGTAGCTTTGAATGACACACTGACCCAGAGACACTTAACTGATATATTCAGAACATTTCATCCTAAAGTACAGAATACAAATGCTTTTCAAATGAACATGGGATTATCCAGAATAGATCACATACTGGATCACCAGCCAGGCCTCAACAAGTAAAAAAAAGATCAAGATCATACCATGCATATTTTCTGACCACAATGCTATGAAACCAGAAGTCAATCACAAGAAAATATTTGGAAAGACCACAAATATATGAAGGATAAAGAACATTCTAAAAAGAATGAATGGGTTAAACAGGAAATTAAGAAACACAAAAATACATAGGAGCAAATGAAAATGAAATCACAACAGTCCAAAACCTTTGGGATGCAGCAAAAGTAGCCATAAGAGGGAAGTACATAGCAATACAGGCCTACCTCAAGAAGCAAGAAAAGTCTCCAGTATACAACCTAACCTTACACCTAACGGAGCTAGTAAAGGAACAGCAAATAATGCCTAAAGCCACCAGAAGGGAACTAATAAAGATAAGAGCATAAGTAAATGATAAAAAGAACAACAACAACAAAAAAGGTAGAACAGATCAATGAAACCAGGAACTGGTTCTTTGATAGAATTAACAAAACTGATAAGCACCTAGCCAGACTTATCAAAAAGAAAAGAGAAAGGACCCAAGTAAGTAAAATCCCAAAGAGAGCAGAGATATAACAACCAACACCAAGGAAACACAGTCAGAAGAGAATATTATGAAAACTGTATGTTGACAAATTGGACAACCTGGAAGAAATCAATCAATTCCTAAAAATATATAAACTACCAAAACTAAAACAGGAACAAACAGACAGCCTGAGTAGACCAATAACCAGCAAAGAAATTGAATTAATAATCAAAAGTCTCCCAGGAAACAAAAGTCCAGGGCCAGATGGCTTTGCAGGTGAATTCTACCACTTAAAAAAGTGTTAATTCCTGTTCTTCTCAAACTTTTCCAAAAAATAGAAATAGAAAAAAAACTTCCAAATTCAACTGTAAAGGCCAGAATTACTTTGATTCCAAAACCAGACAAAAATCTCATTAAAAAGGAGAACTATAGGCCAATATCCTTGATGAACACGGATGCAAAACTTCTCAACAAGGTACTAGCAAATCGAACCCAACAATATTTTAAAAGAATAATTCACTAGGATCAAGTGGGATTTTTTTTCTTTGGCTGCAGAGGTGGTTCAATATTAACAAATCAATTAACCTGATATATCACATTAATAAAAGAAAAGATATGAACCATATGATCCTCTCAATAGATGTAGAAAAAGCATTTGATAAAGTATAGCATCATTCATGATAAAATCTCTCAACAAAGTAGGGATAAAGGGAATATACCTCAACATCATAAAGGCCACACATGAAAGACCCACAGCTAACATCATCTTCAATAGGGAAAAACTGAGAGCTCTATCTCTAAGGTAAGGAATAAGACTGGGATGTCCAATTAAAACACATTTTACCCATCATGTTAGCAAAGATGTGGATTGTTAGGTATCCAAAGAAATAGCATTTTTTTGGCCTCGTAAATTAATATAACCTTTTTAGAGTTTAAGTTAGCAATATCAATTAAAATTCACAATATTCTGGGTTTGGACCCAGGGCTTCCACCTCTAGAAATTAATCCTAAATAAAGAGATGGACCCAAGGCACCTTGGTGGCTCAGTGGTTGAACATCTGCCTTCGGCCCAGGGCATGATCCTGGAGTCCTGGGATCAAGTCCCTACATGGAGCCTGCTTCTCCCTCTGCCTATGTCTCTGCCTCTCTCTCTGTGTCTCTCATGAATGAATAAATAAAATCTTAAAAAAAAAAAAAAGACTGGGATGTCCACACTCACCACTGTTATTTAACATAGTACTGGAAGTCCTAGCCTCAGCAGTCAGACAGCAAAAAGAAATAAAAGGTATCCAAATCAGCAAGGAAGAAGTCAGTCTTTCACTTTCACAGACAACATGACATAAGAGCATGAGAAGAAGAGAGGCAGAGAGAAAAGCAGACTCCCCGCTGAGTAGGGAGCCCGATTTGGGGCTTGGTCCCAGGACCCTAAGCTGAGCTCAAGTGCTGAGCTGAAGGCAGCACTTAACCAACTGAGCCACCCAGGCATCCCATGACATGACATTTTACATAGAAAAGCCAAAAACTCCACCAAAAAAATTATCAGAAATGCAGCAAAGTCACAGGACACAAAATCAACCTGAAGAAATCCATTGCATTTCTATATACCATAATGAAACAAGAGAAAGAGAAATCAAGGAATTGACCCCATTTACAACTGCACCAAAAACCAGAAGACATCTAGGAATAAATCTAACCAAAGAGGTAAAAGATCTGTACTCTGAAAACTAGAGAACACTTATGAAAGAAATAGAAGAAGACACAAAGAAATGGGAAAACTTTCCATGTTCATGGATTGGAAGAACAAATATTGTTAAAATGTACTACCCAAAATAATCTATACATTTTATGTGATCCCTAGCAGTTTTCACAGAATTAGAACTAATCATCCTAACATTTGTATAGAATCACAATAGACTCCTGATAGCCAAAGCAATCTTGAAAAAGAAAACCAAAGCTGGCGGCATCACAATTCTGGACTTCCAGCTCTATTACAAAGCTGTAGTCATCAAGACAGTATGGTGCTAGCAAAAAACAGATGCCTAGATCAATAAATGCCTAGAATTTAAAAACTCAGAAACAAACCCACAATTATATGGTCAATTAATTGACAAAGGAGGAATGAATATACAATGGGAAAAAGACAGTCTCTTCAACAAATGGTGTTGGGAAAAGTGGACAGCTGCATGCAAAAGAAGGAAACTGAACCACTTTCTTACATCATACACAAAAAATAAACTCAAAATGAATGAAAGACCTAAATGTGAGCCAGGAGACCATTAAAATCCTGGAAGAGAACCCTGGCAGCAATCCGTTTGACTTCAGCTGTAGCACCTTCTTACTGCACACATGTGTAGAGGCAAGGGAAACAAAAGCAGTGAACAACCGGGACCTTCATCAAGATAAGAAACTTCTGCACAGTGAAGGCAACAATCAGCAAAACTAAAAGGCAACCTACAGAATGAAAGAAGATCTTTGCAAATGACGTATCTGATTAGTTGGTTAGTTTCCAAAATCTATAAAGAACTTACCAAACTCAACATCCAAAAAACAAATAATCCAGTAAAGAAATGGGCAGAAGAGAGCTGCATGGAGAGCTAAACTGAGTGGACATGAGGTGCATCTACCCACAAAACCCCGTGTAAAAAATGCCTACCAAATGCTTTCTCATTTGGACCCAGACTCCAATTTCGGAGTCTGGCAGCTGGATCCCCTAGGAAGAGAGGTTTTAAAACAGTAAGAAGAAAACATTTCAATTTGGAACACTTACTTGCACCTGGAAATGGGGAATGGACTGTCAGACCAGACTTCTATCTTATCCAGCCTGCCTTCATTTCAGTCCTCTCACATTGTTATTTGGGGTTTGGACTGTGGTAGAATGACAACTCTATTATATAGGCTGCAGTTCAATGAATTTGTAAATGCTGTACCTACCAAAGGATTTAACACTGAAAAAATTAAGGCAACCTTGGGAAATTCTAAAACAGTCACTTTTCACTTCTGGGATGTAGGTGGCCAGAAGAAATTAAGGCCACTGTGGAAGTCATATACCAGATGCACAGATGGCATTGTGTTTGTTGTGGACTCTGTTGATGTTGAAAAAATGGAAGAAGCCAAAACTGAACTTCATAAAGAGTAACCAGGATATCAGAAAATCAGGAAGTCCCTGTACTTATCATTGCTAACCAACAGGACCTGAGGAATTCACTGTCTCTGTCTCAACAAATTGAGAAATTGTTAGCAATGGGTGAACTGAGCTCATCAACTCCCTGGCATTTACAGCCCACCTGCTAAATCATAGAAGATGGACTAAAGGAAGGACTTGAGAAACTACATGATACGATGATTAAAAGAAGAAAAATGTTGCGGCAACAGAAAAAGAAAAGATGAATGGTGATCCTTTTTATATCTGTGTGGAGTAGGTTTTCTCTGGTCTGATGTTGACAAATGGAAGAGTGTCTACAGCCTGGTTTGTCTGCCTGCCCTCCTGGATGCTGATAAAGCTTTGTTTTGTTGGACAATCCAATGCCCAGCTCTTTTGCCTTGTGGAAGATGAGTAAATGG
Source organism: Canis lupus dingo (assembly GCF_003254725.2). Classification (NCBI taxonomy): domain Eukaryota; kingdom Metazoa; phylum Chordata; class Mammalia; order Carnivora; family Canidae; genus Canis; species Canis lupus. The sequence goes on along the minus strand of NC_064252.1, from coordinate 63,875,181 downwards.
AGTGCTTCTTAAAATGGTCTCTTCTCCTTACCCCACAAGGCTTTTAGTACTACCATTCTGGGAAGCCAAGTGTGGATAGTTTACTGACCATAAAACAGTTGTGGAAATTTGACCTGAAGTTAGTGAAATAAAACTTTGAAGAGTGTCTGCCTAGTATTTTGTCCTTACATCTTGTGGGGGGAAGCCTTTACAAGGAAATAGCATATAAGGCATTGTATGTTAAGATAAAATGCTAATGAATGGAAATGTTAAGATAGATTAATATATATATACAGTTATATCGATCACTTTAGTCCAACCAGTAAGGGATACAGAAGAAGTGTTTGCTTTTTTAAGTTTTGGCCAAATGAATTTTGACATTTTTCTGGAATCAAATGATGTGATGCTATATCTTAATTCTAGACAATGTTTAAGTTGGTCTAACTTAAAATAATAAAAATAAGATATTGAGGGCCAAAAAGAAATGTAAATGGGCAGAAGACATGACTAGACATTTTTCCAAAGAAGACATAGAGATGGCTTAACTAGTACATCAAAATATGCTCAACATCACTCATCACCAGGGAAATACAAATCAAAACTATAATGAGATACCACTTCACACCAGAATGGCTAAAATTAACAACACAGGAAACAACAGGTGTTGGTAAGGATGCACAGAAAGGGGAACCCTCTTACACTGTTGGCAGGAATGCAAACTAGTGCAGCCACTTTGGAAAACAGTATACAGGTTCTTCAAAAAGTTAAAAATGGAACTACGCTATGACCTAGCAATTGCACTGTGAGGTACTGACCCAAAGGATACAAAAATACATATTTGAAGGGGGGCACATCCATCCCAATATATATAGCAGTATTATTAACAATAGCCAATGTATGGAAGGAGCCCAAATGTCCCTCAACTTATGAATGGATAAAGATGAGGTGGTGTGTACACACACACACACACACACACACACTGGAATATTACTCAGCCATTCAAAAAGAAAGAAAGAAATCTTTCCATTTGCATGATGTGGATGGAGCTAGAATGTAAAATAAGTCAGTCAGAGAATGACAAATGCCATATGATTTCACTCATATGTGGAATTTAAGAAATGAAACAAATAAACATAGAGGGGAAAAAAAAAAGAGGCAACCCAGAAAATAGACTCGTAACAATAGAGAACAAACTGAGGGTTGCTGGAGGGGAAGTGGGCAGGGGAATGAATTAAATGGGTGATGGGTATTAAGGAGGGTACTTATGAAGAGCACTGAGTGTTACGTCTAAGTGATGAATCACAAATTCTACTCCTGAAACTAATATTACACTATACGTTAACGGACTAGAATTTAAATAAAAACTAAAAAACAAAACTTTAAAAAAAAGAATAAAAGAGAGTTTTCCAGATAAACATAATCTGAGGAAGTATATTACACCAGTTCTGCCTTACAATAAGTACTAAAGAGAGTTCACCAAAAAAGCTAAACAGTTACATGAAAGCATATGAAAGTACAACTGTTACTGTTAAAGGAAATACTGTAATGGTGGCATGTAAAGAACTTTTAACACTAGTACACAAAATTAAGACAAATGTAATAAGTATAACTATAACCACTAAAATGAAACACAAAACAGAAGTAAAATCTGAAATCAACTAAAAGTTTGTGTTAGAAGGAAAGTGTACACATTCTGTACATAACTGAAATTAAGTTTTTATTAGCTTAAAACAGACTGCCTTAACTAGAAAATGTTTAATGTGGTAACTACAAAAAGCAAAAGATATGATAGCTGCATCAAAGATAAAGAGAAAAGAATCAAAGAATACTATTACCACTATTGCTACTATAAATTCAAGTAAAGGCTAGTGAAGAAGAACATGATCAGTACAAAACAGACAAAAACAGTTAATGAAATGGCAATAGTAAGTCCTTTGCTATCACAGTAATTACTTTAAATGTAAATGGGATAAACTCCTCAATCAAAAGAGACAGTAGCTGAATGAATACAAAAACAAGACTTAAATATATGCTGTCTACAGGAGACTCACTTTATTTTTTTAACTTATTTAAGAAATTTCTACACCTAATGTGGGGTTCGAGCTCATGACCAACAGTCACAAGCTCCTGCAACTGAGCCAGCCAGGCACTCTGAGACTCACTTTAGATTTAAGGACACACACAGCCTAAAAGTGAAAGGGTGGAGAAAGATATTCCATGCAAATGGTAGCCAAAAAAGAGCAGGAGTCATTATAGTGGACAAAATAGACTTTAACTCAGAAACTATCAGGAGACAAATTAAGAATTCTTTTTTGGTGATGAGCACTGGGTGTTATATGCAACTGATGCATTTAAGTTGTGAAAACTGAAACTGAAACTAATGATGTTGGCTAATTGAATTTAAATAAAATTTTTAAAAAAGAATTTTTTTGAAAAGATAAAATCAACATTACATAATGATGAAAGGGTCAATTTACCCAGAAGATGTAAGAATTACAAATAAAAACCCAACATCAAATATAAACCTATCAGTATATATTAAACAAACAGTATATGTTAACCAAACATTTATAGATCTGAAGAGAGAAACAAACAACACAATAGTAGTATACTTTAATACCCACATCTTTATAATGGATAGATCATCCATAGACAAAAAAATTCAGTAAAAAAAAGAAAATGTTAGAACTGAATGACCCTATACACCAAGTGGACACTAAAGACATACAGAACATTCCTAAAACAGAATATTCATTCTTCTCAAGGACACTTGGAACATTCTCCAGGATAGATCATTTGCTAGGTCACAACCAAGTCTTAACAAATTTTAAAAGGCTGGAATCATTTGAAATATCTTTTCTGACCATAATGGAATGAAATTAAAAATGAATAATAAAACAAAAACGAGAAAATTCAGAAATACTTCAAATTTTAAAAACATAAACATCTATTGGGTCAAATAAGAAATCAAAAGGGAAATAAGAAAATACCTCTAAACAAACAAAAATGAACACACACATACCAAAACTTATGGGAGGCAGCAAAAACAGTACTGACAGGAAAGTTTATAGCCATAATCTTTTTATTTTTAAAAAATCTCAAACAATATAACTTCATACCTCAAGGCACTAGAAAAGAAGAAGCCAATCACAAAGTTGGCAAAATGAAGAAATAATAAAGATTAAAGCATAAATAAAAAATAGGAAGACAATTTTCAAAAATCAATGAAATTAAGAATTGTTTTTTTGGAAAAGATAAAGTCACCAAACCATACTACCTACCAAGAATGAATCAAGAAGAAACAGAAATCCTGAACAGACCAATAACAAAGAAGGAAACTGAAGGAGTAATTATAAACCGTCCAAAACAAAAAAAGCCCAGGATCAGACACCAATCTCCCCAAACTCTTCTAAAAAAAATCAAAGAAGAGCAATTACTTACATTTATTCTAGGAGACCAACGTCACTCTGATACCAATGCCAAAGACATCAGAAAAAAAAAGAAAACTACAGGTCAATATTTCTGACAAACATAGATTCAAAAATTCACAACAAAATACTAGCAAACTCAGTTCAACAGCATGTTAAAAGAACCATACATTGATCAGTGTGATTTATCCCTGACACACAAGGATGGTTCAACATACAAATGTCAATAAATGTGATATACACAGTAACATAACAAAGAATAAATTTCACATGATCATCTCAATATACACAGAAAAAGCATTTCACAAAATATAAGACCTTCTAATGATAAAGAAAAAAAACTCTCAACAAATACAGTATCAGAACACACTTCAACATGGTAAAGGCCATTTACAAAAAGGCCACAGTGAATATCATACTCAACAGTGAAAAGCTGAAAGCATCCCATTTAACTTCTGAAACAACGACGTTTACTCTCCCCTCTCCAATTCAACACAGTACAGAAAGTATGAGGCAGAACAATTTTTTTAAAAAGTAGAAAACTTTGAAGCCTCCATAAGAAGCACTGTTATGAACCAATACATAAATTCAGTAAAGATACAGGATATAAAATCAACATACAAAAATCAAAAGGAAATTTTAAAAAACAGTTCCATTTACAATAATATCAAAAAAGAATGAAATACTTACATATAAATTTAATCAGGGAGGTAAAATACACTGAAAATTACAAAGCATTGATGAGAGAAATTTAAAAAGAAACAAATTAAAAAAAAAAAAACAAATAAGTGAAAGGACACCTCATGTTCATGGACTACAAGACTCAGTATTGTTAAAAAGTCCCTACTTCCTAAAGCAGTTTGTATATTCAACACAATCTCTATCAAAATCCCAGTGGCAGGGTGCCTGGGTGGTTCAGTCAGTTAAGCATCTAACTTCAGCTCAAGTCATGATCTTGGGATCCTAGGATGGAGCCCCAAGTCAAGCTCCCCACTCAGTGGGGGAATCTGCTTTTCCCTCTCCCGCAGCCCTGCGCTTGCTTGTGCTCTATTTATCTCATTCTCAAATATATAAAATCTTTTTTTTTTAATCCCAATGGCATTTTTTATAGAAATAGAAAATTCTAAAATTTATTTGGAACTAAAGAAGACCCCAAATAGCCAAAGAAATTTTGATCAAGAAGAATAAAGCTGGAGGTATCGCACTGCCCAATTTCAAAACATATTACAAAGTTATAATCAAAACAGGATGGTACTGGCATGACAACAAATATAAACTAATGAAACAGAATAGAGAGCTAAGTCCATGCATCTAAGGATCAATTGGACATCATCAAGGATGCCATGAATATGCATGGGGAAAAGACAGTCTCATCCATAAAGGCTGGTGGAAAAATTAGAAATTTACAAGTAAACAGATGAAACTGGACCTTGTCTCTCTCTGTATTTAAAAAAATCAACTCAAAATGGATTAAAGACCTAAACTTGAAGACTGAAACAATGAAGTCTTAAAAGAAAATCTAGGGGAAAAGCTACCAGACATTGGTCTAGACAATTATTTATTGGATAGCACAACAAAAGCACAGGCAACAAAAGCAAAATATAGACAAATGGGATTAGATCAAACTAAAAGGCTTCTTCACAGCAAAAGAAATCCTCAACAAAATAAAAAGGCAACCTACAAAATGGAAGAAAATATTTGCATACCAAGTATCAGATAAGGGGTTAATACCCAAAATGTATAAATAACTACAACTCAGTGTATACAATGGAATGTCATTCAACCTTGAAAAAGGAAATCTTGCCATTTGTCACAACACAGATGGGCCTGAGGACAGGATACTATTTAAATAAGCAGACACAAAGAGACAAATCTTACATGATCTTGCTCATATGTGGAATCCAAAATAGTCAAATACATATAAGCAGTGAGTAGAATGGTGGGTACCAGGGCCTGGGGGGAGGAGGAAATGGGAAAGTGTTGGTCCAAGAGTACAAAATTTCACTTCTGCAGAGCAAATTCTGGAGATTGACTTTACAATACAGGACCTATGATGAATAATACTGTATTATATACTTTAAAATTTGCTAAAACAGTATATCTCATGTTAAGTGCTCTTACCACAAAGGAAAAAAAGGGAAAAGGACAAAGGGACTATGGGAGGAAACTTTTGGAAGTGATACATAAGTCTATGGCAATTACAGTAATGATGGCTTCCCAGGTGTATGCTTATCTCCGAACCCAGCAAGTTGTATATGTGTAAACAACTACAGCTGTTTGTATCACTGTGGTTAATATAGTTCCCTTTGTGGCACTTTAAGAAATGTGATTGAAGAACCTGAGTTACTTTGGAACAACCAATATTTGGTTGTGAGATTCTGTTGTTTTGATAGTGACAATCATTGTATTTGGCTAGCAGATCATAGCTTTTTATGTTTTCTAACCTTAATGATATAAAGGAGCAGTGGAAGATAAGGATTGAAACCTAGGTTATACCCAGATTTTGGATACGCTTTGGTGTAAGGCTAAAGAGTTTACATTTATTTCAGTAGGTATTTACATGGTTTTTAAAGTTGTCAAGCAGGAGAGTGATACAATCAAAAGCATGTTATAAAAACATTAATCTGACAGTCTCATCCTACACTGGCTGAAATGAGGGAAGGAAAACCTAGCTAGCAAGCTTATTATAATAATTTGGTAGTAGACCTGTGTGAAAATACTGATAGTAAGAACAAAAAAGGTTAATTTTGAGAGATACTATGATAAAAGATTTAATAGGACTTTTTACATTCTTTTATCTGGCATTCAACAAATATTTATTGAGTGCCTACTCTGAACCAGAAACCATGTTATGCATTGGAAATAGAGGTAAAAGATATAATCTCTGCCCATAATGTGTTCACAGGCAAAAACTCTGTTAGAAGGCTCTGAGGCATTCTCCAAACTGACATTAAAGCGACCTAAACCACTTAGTCCTTGTACAATCTGTCCATATCATCTCTATCCAACCTTACTTACTACTACACATTTTAACCACTTCCTCATCAAACAATACAAGTATGACACCTTCTACCCAATGCTTCTAAAAATATGCACCTTGAAAGTGATTAATCATTTCCTACTGACAAATTCTAATGATCTTTTTCCAGGGCTCCTCCACATGACCGCTGGTAGCATTCTATATTGACTGTTCCTTGAAACACTCTTATCTTTACCTTCCTTGTTCTCTAGCCCACTGAATCCTCTTTTGCCCTATTTAGATCTTAGTCATTTCTAATAACTGTTTTAAAAATATACAGGTAGGTTTAAAAAAATTTTTAAACAACCAGTTCTAAATAGGTGGCTATATGACACATCACGTCTTCTCATGTGTGAACTGCCCCACTTAAGCATCAAAGGACGAGTGTAGTAAGAACAAACTAATGAACATGGGTAGTATTAGGGTTCTCCGGACAAACAAGAACCAACAGGGGTGATGGCTGTGTGTGTGTGTGTGTGTGTGTGTGTGTGTGTGTGTGTGTGTATTTTAAGGAATTGGCTCATGTGGTTATAGAGGCTGACAAGTCCCAAAATCTAAAGTTAGCAAGCTGGAAATCAAGGAGTGCTGATGGTCTAATTCCAATCTAAAGACAAAAAGGCTCAAAATCCAGAAAGAGCTCATGTTTCAGTTCAAGCCCAAAGGCAGATAAAAAGAAACCACTGTCATTAAAAAATAAATAAATAAATAAATAAATAAATAAATAAATAAATAAATAAATAAACACTGTCATAGCTCAAGGGCAGACAAGCAGGGGTTCCATCTGATTCAAGAGAGGGTCAGCTTTTTGTTTTATTCAGGCATTCAACTGACTGGATGAATTTCACCAACCACATTAGGAAGGACAGTCTGCTTTAGTCAATCTATCAAGTTTAACTTGAAAACTCATCCAAAACACCGTCACAGAAATACCCACAATAATGTTTGACCAAACAGCCAGATACCATGACAAAAATCTGGGCCCAAATGGACACATAAACTTAACTGTGAGTCCTGCTTAGCCAAGTGTATTTACACAGAACAAAACCATTATAAGGGTGATATTTACTAATGCAAAATAACAAGGAGTAATTTTATGGAGATGAGGCTGATGAGGACACTATAAACTAAACTGATACACCAAAAAGCAAAAACAAAACCTAATGACTGACCATGTTATCTAAGTTAAGAACTTTACTGAAATTTGAAGGGTTAAAAAAAAGTGGAAATTAGCCCAAGCAGCGGCTTAGCTTCCCTTTTTTCTTTATAGAAATTATATATTAGTGAAACTTTATGTGGGGAAAGACCAGTTTTGTTTCTTTCCCTTTTTAAATAGTTTCTAATCCAACATTTTAAAGACATGAAGAGGGCAGCCCGGGTGGCTCAGCGGTTTAGCGCCGCCTTCAGCCCAGGGTGTGATCCTGGAGACCTGGGATCGAGTCCTACGTCGGGCTCCCAGCATGGAGCCTGCTTCTCCCTCTGCCTGTGTCTCTGCTTCTCCCTCTGCCTGTGTCTCTGCCTCTCTTTCTCTCTCTCTGTATCTCTCATGAATAAATAAATAAAATCTTTAAAAAAAAGACACGAAGATGTGTTTAATCCCTAATCATCAGGGAAATGCAAATCAAAACCACAATAAAGTATCAACCCACACCTGTCAAGTTGGCTATTATCAAAAATACAAAAAGAAAAAAAATTGGTGGTGAGGATGTAGACAAAAGGGAACCCCTGTACACTGTTGCTAGGAATGTGAATTAGTACAGCTGCTATGGAGAACAGGATGGAGTTTCCTCAAAAAATTAAAAAGAGAGCTACCAGAGGATCCAATGATTCCACTTTGGAGTATTTATCCATAGAAAACAAAAACACAAAGAGATATACATATCCTATGTTCACTGCAGCATTATTTACAATGGCCAATTATAGAAACAACCTAAATGTCTATCAGTAGGCGAATGAATAAGGATGATGTGAGATATATACACACACAAGCACACACAATGGAATATATTCAGCCACAAAAAAGAATGAATTCTTGCCATTTGTGACAACATCGATGGACCTGGAGGGTTTTATACTAAATGAAATAAGTGAGACAGAAATGCAAATATCATGATTTCACTTATATATGGAATCTAAAAAACAAAACAGACTCATAGATAAAGGAAACAAACTGATGATTACTAGAGTGGGGAAGGCTTGGGGGCAGGCAAAATAGGTGAAGGGGATTTAAGAGATACAAACTCACAGTTATAAAATAAATCAGTCCTGGGGATATAACATACAGCATAAGGAATATATGATGCAATATATCAATAATACTGTAATAACTTAGTATGGTGACAGATGGTAACTAGATTTACCACAGGGGTCATTTTATAATATACAAATATCAAATTACTATGATATACACCTGAAACTTCTTCCATAATTTGACTATTGTAAATAATACTGCAATAAATATAGGGGTACGTTTATCTTCTTAATATTTTTTTATTCTTTAGGTAAATACCCAGTAGTGGAACTACTGGATCATATGGTAGTTTTGTTTTTAATTTTTTGAGAAAACTCCACATACTCTTTTCCACAATGGCTGTACTAGTTTGCATTCCCATCAACAGTGCACAGGGTTCCTTTTTCTCCACATCCTTGCCAACGTTGTTGTTTCCTGTATTTCTCATTTTGGCCATTCTGACAGGTGTGAGGTACTATCTCATTGTGGTTTTGATTTGTATTTCTCTTAAGATGAGTGATGTTGAGCATCTTTCATGTGTCTGTTGGCCTCCTGGATGTCTTCTTTGGGGAAATATCTGTTCATGTCTTCTGCCCATTTTTCAACTGGGTTATTTTCTGGCATTGAGCTGTATCAGTTTTTTATGTATTTTGGAATATTAACCCCTTTTCAGATGTATCACTTGCAAATATCTTCTGCCATTCAGTGGGCTGTTTTTTTATAGTTTTGCTGATTGCTTCCTTTGCTGTGCAGAAGCTTTTTATTTTGATGTTTTTTTAAATATTTTATTTATTTATTTGAGAGAGAAGAGACACAATGCGAGCAAGGGAAGAGGGGCGAAGGGAAAGAAGAGTGAGAAGCAGACTGTCCACTAAGCAGGGAGCCTGATGTGGGACTTGATCCTAGGATCCTGGGATCATGACCTGAGGCGAAGGCAGACATTTAACCATTGGAGCCACTCAGACACACACACTCCCATATAATTTATTTTTGCTTGCTTCTCTTGCCTTAGGAGACAACATCTTAGAAAGATGTTGCTATAGCTAATGTCAAAGAAATTACAGCCTGTACTCTCCTTCTAGGATTTTTATGGTTCCAGGTCTCCCGTTTTGAGTTTATTTTTCTGTATGGTGTAAAAAGTGGTCCAGTTCCATTCTTTTGTAGGTTGCTGTCCAGTTTTCCCAATACTGTTTGTTAAAGAGACTATTTCCCCATTGCCTATTTGCCTCCTTTGTTGAGGATTAATTGACCATATAACTGTGGGTTTTATTTCTGGGATTCCTGTTCTATTTCATTGATCTATGTGTCTGTTCTTATGCTAGTATCATACTCTTTTGATTCCTACACCAATGTAATAGAACTTGAAATCTCCAGTTCTGTTTTTCTTTTTCTTTAGCTCTTCAGGGTTTTTGTGGTTCCATACAAATTTGGGGATTCTAGTTCTTTGAAAAGTGCTGTTGGGATTGCATTAAATCTGCAGACTGCCTTGGGTAGTGTGGATATTTTAAGAATAATAGTTAAGACAAGGAAAGAATCTTAAAAGCAGCAAGAGAAAAACAATTTGTTACACACAAGTGAAACCCCATGATCAAAATTTTTGAGTGGAAACTTGGCAGGCCAGGAGGAAGTAGGTAAAATATACTGAAAATACTGGGGCGGGGGGGGAAAGCTGCCAATAAGAATACCTAGCAAAGCTGTCCTGCAGATTTTTGGTTTCAGACAAGCAAAATCTAAAAGAATTATTGCCCAAGGACCAGACTTATAAGAAATGTTAAAAGGACTTCCTTAAGCTGAAACATGGGGAACTAATTAGTAATAGGAAAACGTATAAATCTCACTGGTCAGGGTAAATATATTATTAGTAAAAATTAAAAGTAATCTTATATTGTAGGGACGCCTGGGTGGCTCAGGAGTTGAGCATTTGCCTTCAGCTCAGGGCATGATCCTGGAGTCTGGGGCTGAGTCCCCTCATCAGGAGCCTGCTTCTACCTCTGCCTATATTCCCTGCCTCTCTCTCTGTATCTCTCATGAATAAATAAATAAAATCTTTAAAAAAAATAAAAGTAATCTTATATTGTAAAGGTGATTGGTTAATTACTTACAAATCTAGTATGAAGGTTAAAAGACAAAAGTAGTAAAAATAGCAATAACTACAATAAACTCTAAATGAATGCTGAAAGCTGAAAGATGCAAATTGTGACATCAAAACAAAATGTGGGAAAGGGAGAAAAAAAGTCAGGTTTAGAATGCATCTGAACTTAATATGTCCATTTAAGATAGGGTGTTTTATATATATGTGTGTTATATTATATATATATGTTATTTTATATAAACCTCATAAAGCAAAAGCCTATAGATATACAAGATAAGAGGAATCTAAGCATATTACTACAGAAAATTGTTCAATCACAAAGGAAGAGAGCAAGAAAAATAGAATAATACTATATAGCAAGAATGAAAATTATATGTGAATTAAATGCTATGAAAATTGAGATATAGCTACTATTAACATTTTTTTTATCTCTAGTGTATTTTATAGTATTCAGGATGTAATTTTGATAGCAACATAATATGTATTGGTTTACTTTAATCATACCTCTGTCATTGAACAAATCGGTTGTTTACCAAATAAATAATTAAATAAACAAACAAACCTAAGCAAGCAAGTGAAAAAAAAAAAAAAAAACAAAAGAAAAAAAAGGAAAGGAACAATAAAATCTTAAAAATAGCCAGAAAACAATTAACAAAATGCAATAAGTACATATCCATCAATAATTGTTTTAAATGAAAATGAACTAAATTCTCTAATAAAAAGACACAGAATGGCTGAATGGATAATAATGCAAGATCCATTTATATGCTGCCTACAAGAGACTTCCTTCAGATGTAAGGTCATTCAAAATTAAAGTTAAGGGTAGAAAAAATATACTCCATGCAAATGAGAACCAAAAGAAAGCTGGGATAGGTTACAGCAGAAAAGATACACTTTAAGACAAAGACTATGATAGGAGACAAAGTCATAAGATAATGATAAAAGGACCAATTGAACAGGAAGATATAACATTTGTAAATGTTTATTCACCCAGTGACGAAGCACCTAGATAAATAAACATTAATCGACATATAAAGGGAGAAATAGGGATCCCTGGGTGGCGCAGCGGTTTGGCGCCTGCCTTTGGCCCAGGGCGCGATCCTGGAGACCCGGGATCGAATCCCACATTGGGCTCCCGGTGCATGGAGCCTGCTTCTCCCTCTGCCTGTGTCTCTGCCTCTCTCTCTCTCTCTCTGTGACTATCATAAATAAATAAATAAATAAAAATTAAAAAAAAATAAATAAAGGGAGAAATAGACATCAATTAAAAAATAGTAAGGGACTTAAATTCCCCACTTTCATCAATTAGATCATCCAGACAGAAAAATCTATTTTAAAAATTTACTTAAATGACATGTTAGGCTAATTGGACTTAACACACACATACAGAACATTCCATCCAAGCAACAGAATAGTCTTAAGTACATAATGGAACATACTCCAGGAAAAATCACGTTAGGCCACAAAACAGTCATAAAAAATTTAAGAGAACTAAATTATATCAAGCATTTTTTTCTGACGACAGTGTTATGAAACTAAAAGTCAATTACAGGAAAAAAAAGTGGAAAATTCATAAACGTGAAGATTGAACACTTGGCTAAACAATGAAGGAGTCAAAGAAGAAACCAAAAGAAAAAGCAAAATGACATGAAAGAAATTTGAAAATGAAAATACAACATATCAAAACTTATGAGATGGAGCACAAGCAGCTCTAAGAGGGAAAGTCAGAATGATAAATGTCTTCATTGAGAAACAATATCTCAAATAAACAACCTAACTTTACACTTCAAGGAACTAGAAAAAGAAGAACAAACTAAACTCAGAGTTAGTAAAAAGAAACAACAATCAGAGCAGAAATAAATGAAGACTAAAAAAAAGAAAAGAAATGAAAAATACATTACTACTGGTATCACAGAAACCTTTACAAAGGATAAGAGGCTACTATGAACAATTTTAAAGCCCCCCAAATTGGAAAATCTGAAGAATTGGATAAAGCCCTAGAAACATACAGCCTACCAAAGTGAATCCTTTAATCAGACCAATAACAAGTAGATTGAATCTCTCATCAAAATTTTCCCCAAAAGAGAAGTCTAGTACCAGATGACTTCACTGGTGAAATCTACCAAACATTTAAATAAGAATACAAATTCCTTAACTAAAATTAACAAGACAGGAAACAACAAATGTTGTGAGGATGTGGAGAAAGGAGAACCCCCTTACACTGTTGGTGGGAATGCAAGCTGGTATAACCATTCTGGAAAACAGTATGAAGGTTCCTCAAGAACTTAAAAATAGAGCTACCCTACAACCCAGCAATTGCACTACCAGGTATTTATACCAAAGATACAAATATAGTGAAACACCAGACACCTGCACCCCAATGTTCACAGCAGCAATGTCCACAACAGTCAAACTGTGGAAGGAGCCAAGATGTCCATTAGCAGATGAATGGATAAAGAAGATGTGGTATCTCTCTCTCTGTCTCTCTCTCTCTCTGTCTCTCTCTCTCACACACACACACACACACACACAAACACACAGAAATATTAGTCATCAGAAAGGATGAATACTTACCATTTACACAGATGTGGATGGAACTGGGGGGTATTATGCTGAGTGAAATAAGACAACTGAAGAAAGCCAATTATCATATGGTTTCACTCATATGGGGAATATAAGAAGCAGTTCAGAGGATCATAGTAGAAGGGAAGGAAAACTGAATGGAAAGAAATCAGAGGGAGACAAACCATGACGGACTCTTAACTCTGGGAACAAACTGAGGATTGCTGAGCATTAAGGAGTGCATGTGATGTAATGAGCACTAAGTGTTTATACAACTGATAAATTATTGGACACTAAAAAATATTAATTCTTCTGAAACTCTTTCAAAATAGAGCAGGGAACTTTTTTAAACTCATTTTATGAGGCCAGTATTAACCTGATACCAAAAGTAGACAGTGGCACCATACAAAAGAAAATTACAGAGGCCAATATCTCTGATAAACTTCAACAATACATTAGCAAACTAAATTCAACATAACACTAAAAGGATCATTCACCATGGTCAAGTGCAATTTGTTCCAGGGATGTAAGGGATGGTTTAACTTTTAAAAGTCAACCAATGTGATACACCACATTAACACAATGAACAAAATATATGATTATATCAATATATACAGAAAAGGCACCTGACAAGATTCAACATGGATTTATGATTTTAAAAAATCTCAAAAGGTAGTTTTAGAGGGAACATATCTCAACATAATAAAGGCCATATATGACAAGCCCACAGCTAACATTATCCTCAATGGTGAAAGCTGAAAGCTTTTTCTCTGAGATCAGGAACAAGAATGCCTATTCTTGTCATTTTATTCAATGCAGTATTGGAAGACATAGCCAGAGCACTTAGGCAAGAATAATCAATAAATAAAAAGTATCCAAATTGAAAAGGAAAAACTTAACTGTCACTATGTGCAAATGACATGATATAGAAAACCTAGACTCCACCAAAAAACTGTTAGAGTAAATATATTCAGTAAAGTTATGGAATACAAAATCCATATACAAAAATCTATTGTGTCTTTATACCTAATAGTGAACTACCAGAAAAATAAATAAAACAATCTGATTTACAACTGCATCAAAAAGTATAAAATACCTAGGAATAAATTCAACCAAGGAAGTGAAAGACATACACACTGAAAACCATAAGGCATTGATAAAAGAATGAAGGTGACACAAATAAAATGAAAGATAAACCATGATCAGATTGGAAGAATACTGTTAAAATATCCATACAACTCAAAGGAGTCTATGATTTAATACAACCCCTTTCAAAATGCAAAAGGCATTTTTCACAGAAAAAGAATAAACAATTTAAAAATCTATATGGAAGTACGAAAGACCCCAAAAGCCAAACCAGTCTTGAAAAAGAAGAATCCCGCTGCAGATATCCCACTTCCTGATTTCAGACTATATTACAAAGCTATAGTAATCAAAACAGTATGGTATTGGCATAAAAACAGAAACATAGATCAATGGAAAAGAATAGAGAGCCCAGAATTAAACCCAAGCATATATGGTCAATTAATTTACAACATAGAAGACAAGAATATACAAAGTGGAAAACAGTCTTTTCAGTAAATGGTGCTGGAAAAACTGTTATAGCTATTTATAAAAGAATGAAACTAGACCACTATCTTACATGCACAAAATAATCTAAAATGGATTAGAGACTTGAACATAAAATCTGAAGCTGTAAAACTCCTTAAGAAAATATAGATGGTAAAAGACTTGACATCTATCTTAGAGACAATTTTTTGAATCTGACACTAAAAGCAAAGGCAACAAAAGCAAAAATAAACAAGTGGAACTACAACAAACTAAAAAGCTTCTGCACAGAAAAAAAATCATCAACAAAATGAAAAGACAACCTACTGAGTGGGAGAAAATATTTGCAAATCATGTATCTGATAAGGGGTTAATATCCAAAATAAAGAACCCAACAACTCAATAGCAAACAAACAACCCAATTTAAAAATGGACACAAGATCTAAGTAGATTATTTTTAAAGATGACGTACAAATATCCAACACATGAAAAGGTACTCAATATCAGTAATCATTAAAGAAATGCAAATCAAAACCTCAGTGAGATATCACCTGTGAGAATGGTTATTGGCAAAAAGACATGAAATAATAAGGGTTGGCAAGGATGTGGAGGAAGGAGAACCCTTGTGCACTGTTGGTGGGAATATACACTACAGAAACAAAATGGAGATTCTTCAAATAATTAAAAATAGAACTGCTGTTTGATCCAGCAACTCAACTTCTCTGTATGTGTGCAAACAAAAACACTAACTTGAAAAAGTATCTGCACTCCCATGTGCATTGTGGCATTATTCACAATAGCCAAGACATGGAAACAACCTAACCGTCTGTCAATGGTTGAATAAATAAAATATGGTATAAATACACAAGGGAATATTATTCAGCCATAAAAATCAAGGAAATCCTGTCATTTTTGACAACATAGATGGACCTTGAGGTAATTATACTAAGTAAAATAAGTCAGAGAAAGACAGATACCGTATGATCTCACTCATATGTGGAATCTCAAAAAACAAAAAACCAAAAAGAACAAACTCCTACAAACAGAAAAGAGATCAATGTTTACCAGAGATGGGGGTGGTGGGAGATATAAGTGAAGGTGATCAAAAAGTAGAAATTTCCATTTATAAAAGTCATGAGGATATAATGTATAGCATGATGACTATAGTCAATAATACCATATTGTGTTTCTGAAAGGTGTTAAGAGAATGCATATGAAACGTTCTCATCACAGGAAAAATAATTGTAACTGGTGATAGAAATTAACTAGACATACTGTGGTGATCGTTTCACAATATAGCAAATCATTTCGTTGTACACCTAAAACTAATATAATGTTATATATCAATTACATCAGCTTTTTAAAATGTAGTAAAAATTTAAAAATAAAAATAGCCAAATTTTGTTAAACAAACACAAAATTATCCTGTCAAACGGTCATAAAAGTTTATAATTGCTTCTAATTTTTTTCTATCACAATTAATAAAGTTAACAGATCAACAATAAATAGTCTGCAGATCAGTTATTAGTCTTCATCCCATACTCTGAGTAATACTAGTCTAAGAGTAATGCCCATTAAACTTAGGGAGGAAGCTCATATAATAAATTTGTGATGAAATAACAGAAATATTGGATGTGTTCAAGTCAGAAAGACTTAATGGATAGGCACTGTAAGGGATTTAAAACAATGGCTAATGATCACAAGTATTTCTTTTAAAAAAAAAAAACATCACAGGGGTCAGCTTAACACTGATAATTTTCTTGATCAGATACTGAAAGAACTTCTCCAATAATTTAGCATCTTTCTTATAAAACTAATCAGACCAGGATACAATCAGCAAGTCTTTTCTGCAAAGCAATTCTCATCTTATTAATTTAGTTTATTTCTATCACAGTCTATATATAGTTAAATTATAACCTTCATACCCCAATTTTAAAAGACTCATGATTGTGTCCTGGATTCCAAAACAAGCTAGAAAGTGTTTTGTATGTGTATGTGTATTTTTTTAAAATCTTAATCTCTCTACCATTATTAGGGGACAATCTCAGTAAGAGTGTCAGTAGTAAAGCAAACAGTCATTGAGCATTTACAATGTACCAGGCTTTCTGCTAAGTATTTTAGGTGCTATGCTAAAGTTAGTTATCTTCCATTTAAAGAATAGCTATTACTCAGGGTTTTTTTATTTGAGTAGAAATAAATTTTAAAGTGATAAGAAAAAGGGAAAATTGATAGATATCAATGTTAAAAAATAAAAGTAATAGTACCATAGTTTGAAAAAAGGCTATCTAGACTAGAGATCCACAAAGTACAGCCCATATGCCACTTGTTTTTTGTTTTTTTTAAGAGTTTATTTATTTGAGAGAGAGAGAGAGAGAGAGCAGAGAGGGAGAGCACGCAAGTGGTGGGAGAGACAGGAGAGGGAGAGGATGAAGTAGACTCCCCGTTGGCCCCTGAGCCCAACACAGGGCTTCATCTAGGACCCTGGTCATGGGATCATGACCTGAGCCAAAGGCAGGTGCTTAACTGAGTGAACCACCGAGGCCCCCCTGCCACTTGTTTTTGTAGAGCCCACAACTGAATGGTTTTTACATTTTTAAATGGTTTGGAATAAGTCAAAAGAACAATATTTTGTGACATATGAAAATTATATGAAATTCAATTTCACTGTCTGCAAATAAAGCTTTATTGGAGCACAGCCATGCTCATCCTTTTCCATGTTGTTTATAGCTGTTTTCATGCTACAATGTCAGAACTGAAGAGCACTTTACCTGGCTGTTTGGCACAATGCAAATTGCAGTGACATGATTACAGATGCACCGCATTTCAAGTGCCACACAAATTGCCATACCACAGCTTTTTATTTTATTTTTATTACCAGTTCATACCCAACATATCAAAATAAGGAAAGAAAATCAGACTTAAAATGTCCTACTTTTCAGGCACAGTAGAGTGTGATTTTTGTTACTGAATTAGAAAGCCAAGCATTGTGTTTATAATGCAAGGACATTATTATTATCCTCAAAAGAATCCAATGTACAGCAATATTACCAAAGGACTCATCATAGTATCCCTTGCCCATGGGCAAGCAACAGTTTTGAGAAAAAGTAGAAAATTTACAGAGGAGGTCTTATCATAGGAGAATTTCTTCACTAACAGAAAATAAACATGAGGTATGACCAAAGTAAGGTTCTGAGTGGCTCATGTGTTAGTCAAGCAAGGAAAGCCATTTACTGATGGTGAGTTAATTAAATCATGTTTGAGTATAGAAGATGAAGAAATGGGGCACCTGGGTGGCTCAGTGTTTGAGCACCTTCTTTCAGCTCAGATTGTGATCCCCAGGTCCTGGGATTGAGTCCCGCATCAGGCTTCCCAGCAGAGAGCCTGCTTCTCCCTCTGCCTAAGTCTCTGCCTCTCTCTCTGACTCTCATGAATGAATGAATGAATGAATGAGATAAAGAAATGTATCCAGAGAAAATATACTTAAAACTGTTGGCCATTGGGCAAATACATACATTTGCTCAAAAAGTTGAGGACACTGGGAGCAACATTAATAGTTTATTTTTTTTAAGACAAAGGAAGATGATTTCAAGTGGTTTTCTGTGATCGACAGACGTCTATTGTTCAGTTGTTTCTTTTTTTTTAAAGTTGAGGAGTCAGAGCCAAGTTTGAAGTAACGAAAGAATTAGCCTCTATGAACAGTCTGTGTAAAACAATTTCAGGCAAGAATATTTTCAAAGTTGAGAAACCTCTAATTCAGCATAAGCTAAAGTGGAATTGGCTGAGATGTGTTACAACTGATAATGATAATATATGTGGAAGGAAAAAAGACAAATTTACAAAGCTTGTAAAAAGGTGTTTAAAAAAGTGAAGGTGTTTAAATCTATTCTTTAAAATCAAATTAATTTAAAATTTTTAAATGTTTAACAGTTACCTTGCCAAAAATATTTAAATGTATCATATATTACTGAACCAATAGTGTCAAAGGTGAACTTCCTTCATGCCTGTGAGTTTTACTACTTTCAATTTTTGTGAATTTTTGTCAAAAATAGAAAGTGAATATCCTGACTTGCCCTTCTATGCAGAAGTTCAAAAACTTAGTTGTTAAAGCAGTGACTTTTTTTAGCTAAACTCTGAGACTGAAGCTTTTCTGGATGAGAAAGAACCATCACTGACCACTATTACCAAATTGAATGGCTTTTTGAAATCAGCTTTTGTTTCGAATTTGATCATGTTTCTCAAACTAAACCTAAAATTTTAAGGCAAAAGTTACAATACATGAAATTTTTACTGAAGTAGAGATATTAACATTGTTTGAATTACAAAGTAATGTCAAGTTGGGTTGTCAAGAGTTTAAAAAAAAAGAAATGAGATCTGTATTCCCACACAAATCTGAAGTAGATATATTTTCTGATCTCAAACTAAGTTCTAATAAGGGTAAACAACTGTCCCAATTTTAGCACTTTGAGTCCCAAATCCGGGGAAACCACTTAGTCCCAGAATATCAGAACAAGTGGTCTCCCTAATTCCAGGAGCATTTTTCAGACCTAAATACAAATGCAAGGAAATTTCCATATTTCAAAATCTATCAACTGTGTAATTGGGGAGGTTCCTGGAACCAGCAATTGGAAATGATTAATCTGCAATGTAATGACATGCCAAAAGGCAAACATCGAGAGAAGAATCGAACAGAATTCTACAAAATACAGTGCTGCTGATAGGTGGTATCAGTATCTGGTAGTACTTACCTGTTGGAAAGGGCATTTTCAAAGGTGAAATATGCAAAATATCAACAGAGATTAGTATTAACAGAACATTTGGAGTTGAGTTTGTTAAGAGATAACACTAACTTTGAACCCCAATTAAATGATATCACCACATTCCCATTAGGTGTATATCACACAAAATACTCAATTATAATTTTAATTTTATCACTAAAAACTTATAGAACTTTTCTCTCTTGATTTATAAATACTTACATAATATCTTCAGTTTTGCCTCTTGGCCTGCAAAGCCTGAAATATTTACTGTCTGGCCCTTTACATAATGGCGCCCCCCATCGTGACTAAGACAAATATAGTTAAGAGATGGGGACTCTTAGAGTTGACAAGAAACTAAATGAAGCAGTAACTACTGGCTTTTATGAGAAAAATAAACAGCAGTGATATATATTTAAAAGACTGTAACATAACAGACTCAGAAGCAATCACTTCATTACACCAATCTCTTTAGACGTCCATCTAGAATCTAGATTTTAGATCTTAACCCTTCTGCCATGGAAGTTCATTTTATTTACATGAAAAAATTGGCAGGGATTCAAGGAAGATGGATAATGACTAGCATGGTGAAATTTAGTGTTCAATTTTTGAAATGTTTAGCTTAAAAAATATCGAGAGTATAGACAACGATTTCTATTTAAAACTACACAAAGTACCCTGGGCTGTTTTTAAGGTCTAAGGAAGATTAAAAAACAAATTAAAGCAGGATAGGGTTTTTTGGTTTTTAGTTTTGTTTAGTCATAATATTTGTTGACTACTGGGAAGAGAGAATGTTGAACAAGTTTCTGAGAGAGACTATTAGAATTTTTACACTCCTAGAGATCTTTAAGAGAATAACCATCTTACTGTAGGATTTAAACTTTTTTTAAAGATTTTATTTATTTATTCATGAGAAACACAGAGAGGCAGAGACATAGGCAGAGGGAGAAGCAGGCTCCACGCAGGGAGCCCGATGTGGGACCCGACCCTGGGTCTCCAGGATCACGACCTGAGCCAAAGGTAGATGCTCAACCACTGAGCCACTCAGGTGCCCCTAAACTTTTACCTACCTAAAGGAATCAGCCATCTATTCTTTTAAGAAATTAAGATGTCCTATGAAAGCATTACAATCCAGATTTCACAGCATGATTCCATATCATATTAGAAGTGTTATGCAATTTTTGAACTACGTAGGTATATATATATATATATATATATATATATATATATATATATTACTATATATAGCTAGTCATATAGCTAACTAGCTAATTTTGAACTATATAAACCAGACATCCCAGTCTACATAAAAATATCTCAAAATAGCAAGTAATTTTAAGTTAATGTCAGACAAGTCAAATATATTTTTATAGAAATACAATCATCATCAAGGCATTTCTTGATGCTAGGACTACAGGGAGGAATACGGTAAGATGCTGCTGCTGAGCTTTAGAAAACATAGTCTACTTGGGAAGGCAGACTAAATAAAGGAAATAAATAATAAGTTAACATAAGCATAATGCCAAATGAGTGGTTTATGCATGTATGCACTAAGTGCTATAAAGAAACATAGCTGATAATTATAAATACCAATTATATATACAATATTACTTGTTTCAAGGGTGAGAATGTGCAAATTAATGTCTACCTAATATCTATCAATAATGAGAAATTAGACTATAGCACTATCATAACTTTCCTCTTGGCCTAATGGCATTTAAATTTAAGCAAAGATGTTTCTTTTAAAAGCATCATTTCATATACTATACCAGAGCCAGCAGGTATATCGCCGCTATGAGAGCAATAATCAAATACAATATTCTTTCCCACTGAGGAAAAAAAAAAAGGCCTCATGAAACTTCTCAACACAGTTCTCTAGGTAACCACCACTAATCAACCAGAATTGGCACTTAGATGAAACTTACTTGCCATGTAAGTTTTAAGGTATCAGAACAGAAGGAACAATGTAGGCACAGTCTACTAATTTGACTTCAGTGCAGATATTAGTCCTAAAAGTATGTATGAGAATCACTGGTACTTTCATACTTTTTGAGTGTTGGCTACTGCTATCTCTTGAATTTTCAGTATTTCAGTTTGTTTAAATTAGGATTATTTTAAGTTCCTCTCTTTCTACCAAGGATATCTTAAAAGGTTCTGTTAACAATTCTCATTAAGGACCTTTATTAAATTGAAGATAATTAGATAATTAATGTTGTCATATTTTATTTTTAAAGGAGAAATGAGAGAAGACTGCGAAGAACAGGTAAAACACTTCCTTTTACTGTTTATTATTAGACAATTAAATTCCAATAGAAAAGTATACTATATGTGATTATTTTGAACGCAGAAAAAGATGCCTACTGGTAAACATTAACTGCAAAATCTCCTAATTAACTATTCAGCTTTTCAATATTTCAAGACTATAATATTAAAATAGTTATTTTTGAAAAGTAAAACTATATAATGGAACATGTACAAATTAAATTATATATGTAGATTTTGCTTCAAAATAATACAGTGGGGAGAAAAGTCGGAGAGATATACATGGATTAAAGTTACAAAGAGTTGATATTTGATGAAGGTGGGTGACTGGTAAAATAGCAGTTTACATATACTATCCTCTCTACTCTGTATATGTTTGAAACTACCCAAAATTTAAAGTTTATTTGTTTTTATTTAAATTTCACTTAGTCAACATACAGTGCAATATTCGTTTATGGAGTAGAATTCATCACTTACATTCAACACCCAGTGCTCATCCCAAGTGCCCTTGTTAATACCCATCATCCATCTAGCCCATCTCCCACTCACCTCCCCCCATCAACCCTCAGTTTGTTCGCTATCGTTAAGAGTTTCTCATGGCTTGTTTCCCTCTCTCCTTTTTTTTCTTTACCCCCTTCCCTTATGTTCATCTGTTTTCTGCTTTAAATTCTACATATGAGTGAGATCATATGGTATTTGTCTCTCTCTGACTTATTTCACTTTGCATAATACACTCTAGCTTCATCCACATGGTTGCAAATGCCAAGATTGCACCATAATTAAAAGTTTAAAAATAAAAGGTTTATAATAATGACAAAGTTATTCAATTCACTTTCATTATTTTTATGTATAATCTTTATAAGTAATCCATGTGGGATCCTTCTCCTTATTCTGCTATTAACATATCTAAGTTCATTTTGAGGAAATATCAATGACCTATTATACCAATTTCAAAAAGGTGAGGTGTGAGTCAGAGAAAGTCTCCTAATTTTATTAAAAGTTCATAGCGGATTACCATAGTAACTGATTCATTCTGAGACTCTTCTTGGCTTGTAGCCTTACAATTGGGAGTGGAACAGATTTGGGGCATAGGCCACAGTTTTCTGACCCCTGGTTTAAAGTAATAAGTTGGTAGCCCAACAACCTCCGCATACCCAATAAAAAAGAGAGATTAAAATCTAAAAACTCATGGATTTTTAGGTACTTGATGTGTTTCAATCCCTTGGAAGTCATTATTGGTTTTGATGTGCCAATTGTCTCCCTTCAGTGTTGCTTCCTTTGTCCTTTTGATATGGCCCAATTAGTCTTTGGCAGCTTTACTTTTATGATGCAAGATGTCCCAGACTCATACATTTCCTGCTTTAGATTTGGAACTTACTATTTCTCCATTTCTACTATTTTCTCCAGGGTTTTACAGCTTTAAGACTTTTTCAGTGGATACAAATACAAATTTTTTAAAAGAAAAAAAGTTTTAACTGATGTTTCTTATTAATTCAAAATTAAGATAAAAAGTTTTATTTCATCTCTTTGTGTTTTGTCTTGCAGCTCTTTTGTCTGATGCTAGAAGTCTTGGCCCTTTCTTTTAACTAAATACCAGTTAACTGAAACTGCTTCCATTTAGTCACCAGTGACCTCCAAATTGCCAAACCAATTATTACGATTTAATTCATCAGAGCTTTCTATGCTAACACTACTACTGACTATGCTCTTAATCTTGACATTCATCGTCCATTACACAACACTCAATTAATTTTTCTACCTTGCTCTTTCTATCTCCTTCTATGACTTACCAGCTTTTAGCCTTTTCTTAAACAATTCTATAATATTGACATTTTTTTATCAACTCTCAGGAATTAGTAACAGAGAGACATAATTGCTGTATCCAGCCCAGACTCCATCCCAACTTTCACACTGATATAACCTGTTCCTGCAGAACCATTTGCCAGACTGTTAGTTGTTCCTTCTGAGAAGTTTCATATCATCCTGTGCTTCTCCTACCACCATAAATGTCACTTTTTATTATACCTTCGGGTTTGTCTCTCTTACTACACTCTAAGGTTCTTAAAGCCAATACTTGTGTCCCTTTTGCTCACCATCTTATTAGTAGCAGGTATGGAATTCTGTAGTCAGTATTTATCAAATTCTGCTAAATACAAATGAATGAATGAATGAATATCGCTTTGACTAAATAACATCTGTTAAAAGAAAATTTTCACAATTTACTGACCTAGTAAGCTTTTAGTCAAATGATTCACGAATCAAGAAGCATCCAATCTGGTAGACAGGAAGGAAGTCCAAAAAAGTGTACAAAGCAAGATATTTTTTTCAATTAATTATTTTATTTTAGAGAGAGAGTGGGTGAGCGTGAGTAGGGAGAAGGGCAAGAGGGAAAGAATCTTCAAGCAGCCTTCCTGATGAGTGCAGAGCCTGAGCTGGGGCTCAGTCCCATGACCCATGAGATCATGACCTGAGTGAAAATCAAGAGTGGGATGTTCAACTGACTGAACCACCCAGGTGCCCCAAGGCAAAAGAGATTTATAGTACAAAGGCAACAGGAACAAGGATGTTATACTGGGCATTTGCTAATAGGTTAAAGCAGAGTTACTTTTATGGAGCAAAGGGAAGTTTTGGTGCAGGGTTAGGTAACTTGTGCTAAGCAGGCAAGCACTAACTAGTTGACCTAAGCCTTTCTTTTCTGGGAGGGCCAGGCATAGAAACTTAGTTAAGTTCTGCTTTGCTCATGTGGGGTTTCGCATGAGTGATTTCATCTATGGTTACTTTAACATACCTGAAACATAACATATCCAAAACCAAACTCATTGTCTTACCCTCTAAACCCAAACCTGCCCATTCTCTTATACGGTATTTGTCACTCTTGATTCCCTATAACCTACTCACACTTAATAAAACTAATTGTCAAGTTCTATTGATTACTGCTCCTAAATATTTCTAGAATCTAGTCCCACTATAATTCAGGTTTTAATCATCTGTGCCGGGTATACTATTCCTAATTAATATCCTCATCTTTAGTCTAGCCCCACCACTGCCACCACCACCTCAAATCTTGTCTCCACAAAGCTGTGAGAGTGATCTACGTAACATTCCCATGCCTAAAACACCACAGGATAAAGTCCAAGCTCCGTATTATGGTATATAAAACTCTCTGTTACCTAATATGCCTTCCTCTCCAATTTCATTTCCTGTTACACGCCACCCAGAGTGCATGAGTCATTTCACTATTATATAACTCTAACACCTGTTACATCACTTTGGTATACTGTAGGTGTCAATAATTGTTCATTGTACCAAACTAGAGCTCTGTAGACTTAAATACCGTAACACTATTTTTTCTAACTTTTCCTATGCAAAATTTCAAATATAGAAAAAAGTTGTAAGAATTGTATAGTAAACATAACCACATAACCACTACCTAGATTCTACAGTTATTGTTCTGTAGTAATTGCTTTATCATGTATCTGTCCACCAACCAATCCTTCTATCAATCCATCTTGTATTCTGATACACTTCAAAGTAAGTGTCTTCACCCCTTTAAGCCACTTTAGCATGCACAGCATTAACTACAGTTTAATATTTGTTTACAATATTCCCCTGTCCCCAAATATACATATAATGAAATGCACAGATATTAAGTATTCCATTATATTAGGGTGTCTCTGTGTTAAAAATAACATATAGGTACACCTGGGTGGCTCAGCCTGTTAACGATCACGATCTCAGGGTAGTGAAATCAAGCCCCACATCAGGCTCTGTGCTCAGCAGAGTCTGCTTGAGATTCTCTCCCTCTCCCTCTACCCTGGCCCCTGCTTGTGTGTGCGTTCTCTCATAAATAAAGATGTAAGTAAGTAAATCTTTAAATAAAAAACAACAGGGTGCCTGGTTGGCTCAATTCGTAAGCGTCTGCCTTTGGCTCAAGTCATGATCCCAGGGTCCTGGGATCGAGGTCTGCATTAGGCTCCCTGCTTATCAGGGAGTCTGCTTCTCCCTCTTGCCTCTGCCTCTCCCTCATGCTTGTGCTCTCTCTCTCTCTAATAAATAAATAAAATCTTAAAAAGAAATAACAATCTATAATAATATGAATATAATATCTATCTATATTTATCTATCAATCCGTCTCCATCCATCACCAGGGGACTTTTACCCAAACACTTTTCTTAAAGTTCATATTCTGCTCAGGCCTAAAGCTATTTTCTGGTTAAAGGAAAGAATGGCACTATTTTAAATCCCTGCTTATTTTAACCATTACTTAGCTTTAGGCCTCATGAGAATATGGACTTCAATTCTAAGAAAATTTTGTGGGTAGGGCAGCCCTGGTGGCTCAGTGGTTTAGTGCTGCCTTTGGCCCAGGGTGTGATCCTGGGGACCCGGGATCGATTCCCACATCGGGCTTCGTGCATGGAGCCTGCTTCTCCCGCTGCCTGTGTCTCTGCCTCTCTCTCTCTGTGTGTCTCATGAATAAATAAATAAAATCTTTGAAAAAAAAAAAGAAAATTCTGTGGGTAGAATCTACTGGGTAATATATAGAGGGATCCAGGGTATAAAGTTCTCTGATATTTTGAATTAGCATGCTGTCAAAACCTTTGTTACTACAATAGCTACAATTTTCTCAGATAATATAGTAATAGTGCCTATTTACAACTTCTCAAGAAAAGTTTATTCTTCAGACTTCCTTGTTCACATTCTCTTTTGTGGAAAACCTGAAAAGGGAATTATGTCCCATAACTTAATTTGAAGTAACTACCATCTGAAGAGTAATTATATTAATCTTCCTGAAAACAAAAAGTGTTGACAATTTGTACTTTG
This sequence comes from Canis lupus dingo, assembly GCF_003254725.2. Classification (NCBI taxonomy): domain Eukaryota; kingdom Metazoa; phylum Chordata; class Mammalia; order Carnivora; family Canidae; genus Canis; species Canis lupus. Next base: position 63,848,489 of record NC_064252.1, on the reverse strand, counting down.
CAAAAGGAAGGCAATTCCACAATTGTGTAACTCCTCCTCACTTTTAAAGTTTATAGACCATCTTCACAATTATCTTAATAACCTGAGATGTCCTGCAATTTAATAGATTGTTCTCTGATATGGTACATTTTGGAAGATTCTCCAGAACTATTTTTAGAAACACATTTAAACAGATCTTAACCAAGATATAGTTAAGAATCAACCATAGTGAAGAAAAAAACAAATCAGAAAATTCGCGGATAGGTAAAATGGCAAAATTTACATTATGTATATTTCACCACAATAAAAATAAAGAAAGAAATAAATAAAACCACTAGAGGTCTAGCGGGCTCCTGGAAGCCAAATCCTGGATCCTGGGAAGGATTTGTACTGACAAAAGCTGAAGAAAAGAATCTGAGTTCTCCATTAAACTTTAATAGATAAATTTGAAAGAAGTTAAACTTGGGTTTGCATGTTGGAATACATTTATAGGTATAGAGCATACCTCTTGTTCCCTACCACTGACTTTAGTCATAGACAAATAGGTAATAAATCACGTAGTCATATACCTATATTGTCTGGCCTGTACTATTCACTGGCATACTGTCTGGAAAAAATCTTAGAAATGCCAGAAACTCATTCTTTTAATGTAGAATTATGACAGATATACCAATCTGCTGTTTATATTGCTCTTTTGGCCCTTCTATCATTCAGGAAGGTTGATCCCAGCCAGAAGACAGCAGCAGTACAGATAGAACATTGAGTGTATCTGTGTGTGTCTCTATATTGTCAATATGTAAATATTGAGAATATATATACACACATTTACATATACCATTTATATGTAATATAAATATATATACATACATATATTCATATACTCATATACTTACATGTATATTTATGTTATACATATATTTACATATAATATACATACATATATACATCAACATACTTACATATTGACAATCATCCTCATTAATAAAGAGCACCTTATATAATTATTACATATAATATATTTAAGTATGTAATTTCTAAAAGTGTGATAAAAGGAGCAATTTTTGTGCTCATCATGAAGTTGATTAATCTACTTGATGGATAACAACATTTTCAAATATTTGTTGAGATAGGATAAGTGCTATTCTCATCCTTCTTTCCTCCGAAGGATAATTTTTTTTATGTTTTTAAGCGTATCAACATATTACCTAAAGAGGAGAGTTAGATAAACTATTAGGTAGAAAACAAAAGTACCAACACAGCCATAATACAGTTATCAATTCTTCATAGACAAAGTCAATTTATCTTATCTTTAGTAGACCTATCTGCTTTCTTAAAGATTTGAGGCAGAGTTCACAAAATTATTTTACATGTAATATCTAAAATACAATTACACAAAGCAAAAATCAATTCAAACTTGCAAAATAAGAGATGTTTTTGAATATCTGGGCTGTTACATACAAATGAAAACAGAGTTTAGCTCTGAATTTGGGGAGACTAAGTCAAAAAAGGGAGATAGATCTACTCTGGGACACCTCATGGTAAAACAAAGAATGTGAAACAAACTCTGAGGGTCGCTGGAGGGGAAAGGGGAGGATGGGGGAAGTGAATGATGGGCATTAAGGAGGGCATGTGATGTGATGAGCACTGGGTATTATATATAACTAACAAATCACTAAATTCTACACCCAAAACCAATAATATACATTAACTATACTGAATTTAAATAACTTTTTTAAAAAGAAAGAATGCAGAATAAACAAACTACCTCAGTTCTAGTTTTGTTCCACTACGTCCTCAGTGCCACAACCTCTTTGTACCTATTTCCTAAACTGCAAAATGGGAATAGTTATATCCAATAATATTACAGCACTGCTATGTCAAATTAAGTAATGAGAAAGCATTTTATAAACTCCAAAACACCATTCATTATTATTGTCTTTACTGACTTGTTTGTTCAAAGTATGGAAATAGTAAATTCAACTGGATGGAAATATTTTCCTAGCACTGGACTCACTCAAGAATGCTTGTGATAGAAAACTAAACAGGTCTTCAAGTAGCGTTTTGAAAAAGAGATCCTATTCACATAGACGTTTTCATTATAAGCCTTCTGTAAAGGCTGAAATTATACTGAATCACAACTCAGTGAAGGCAGTTCTGTGGAAAGGTGAGAGGACATGTTTCAAGTACATTCCTTTCTGATGGTTTACTTAACAGAGCAAGTTGGAAAATTAGATAATTAGTTTATCTATTAACCTGTGTCTCTTAAGTATCAGAAGCCTCAAGCCAACCTTTGACAACCGCTAGATTATAGTTAATTTAAAATTTCATTTTATAGAAAGAGCATCAAGCACAATTCTGAAATACTGATTAAAAAGAAATCCATGGGGCACCTGGGTGACTCAGTCGGTTAAGCATCTGCCTTCAGTTTGGGTCATGATCTTGGGGTCCTGGGAAGGAGCCCCACATTGGGGCTCAGCAGAGAGTCTGATTCTCCCTCCCCCTCTGCCCCTTCCCCTGCTTGTGCTCTCTCTTACTCTCTCAAATAAATAAAATCTTGAAAGAAAGAAAGCCCTATATGATACCAAATATGCAAGAAGCAGAGTTAACAGTCAATAGTGAAACTTGAGTAACTGGACAACTTGCTCAAGAAAGCATGTCCTGGGGACATCTGCATTGGCTCAAGTCAGTTAAGCCTCTGACTTGGTTTTGCCTCAGGTCATGATCTCATGTGTAGTGGGATGGAGCCCCAGGTGGGGAGTAGCGGGGGAGGGGTCCATGCTCAGCCGGGAGTCTGCTTAAAGATTCTTTCCCTCTGCCCCCCACCACATGTGCACTCTCTCTAAAATAAATAAATAAATTATTTTTAAAAAGAGGAAAAAAGAATATATCCTGTCACACAGAAGTGGGCTTCTAGCATGGCTGTAAACAAGAGCCTTAAAGGATAGGAAAAGGCAATGATAGGAGTTGATCATAAAGTAGCCTGTGGAACACATGTTCCCTGTCACTACATTAAAAATCTGTAGTGAAAAAAAGCACTTCACAGAGAAATAAAAACTAAATTCTAATCTCAGTTCTTCCACTAACTGAGTAATTCTGGATAAAACACATAACATATATGAGCCTTGGTTTCCTTATCTGTAAAATGAAAGGACTACAAATTAGGAAACTTTTTTCTGTCTCTAAAATAGTATACTTCTGGGATTTAATTACTGTTGAACCAAATCAGAAATGTTGAAAGAGACCGTGAGGGGAAACCTTATGTAAAATAATGAGATGATTACTTAGTATTTAAAAGAAGGTCTATATTAATTAAGTGAGGAACAGGCCAAAAATCCAGTTTGTATCAAAGCAAAGCTTCACTTGTTTACAGAATTTGCTTATAGAAGTCTATGTACATTTAAAAACAGTGGCCTGCGATCACTTAGGATTAGGTAACAGCAATAGGGTGTGACTTAGAAAAATGCACACAACTAGATGTTGAAATCAAATGAGGGTCTGGGGAAAACCCTTGCATTGCGGTAAGTTATTACGGGAATTAACATGTAGCCATTCAGTCAAGGGTGAGCACAATTTCTGCATAATAAGATGAAGATCATCCTCCATCGAAACGGTATTTCCTATTACCAAACAAAATCACCTCCTCTCAAACTAGGAAAGAAACAAAGCAAAGCTTCCACTTCTACAGTGTTTATCTAGAGGCCTAAAAGTTCAAAGCTTTGTTCCAATAATTCTATTTCTGCAACTCTATCCAAGGAAATAATCCTAAACACAGAAAGAAAAAATTTCATGCCAAATAATGTCTACCACAAAAAAAGTCATGTCTACCACTGAGTTGTTTATTAAAAAAAAGAAGAAATTGGGAACAACATAAATTTAACCAAAAAATAAGGAACAGTTTAGTAAAGCTATAGTATTTAATAGATTAAAACATTTAACCATTAAAAACAAAGACTGTGGAAACATTGAAAAAAGTGTTCACAGTGAGCAAAGCCCTCTAAAATATATAGAATTGTGTACATATATACATGTATGTACATAAAAAATATGATTTCAGCTACGTTTAAAAAAACAAAACTTGGGGAAAAAAAGAAACTGGAAGCAAACACATATTAAACCACAGTTTTATGTGACTGGTGGGAATAAGGGTAAATTTTTACTTTTCTGTGTTCCAAATTCCATTTAATGAATATACTTTATTTTAAAACTAATTAAATAACTGAGTATACAAAAATACATTATTTCATTAATCATCAAAATATTCCTCTAAGTTAAATAAGTACAAGTCAATGTTATTTAGCATGGAACACATTATCTTGGAAATCCTGGAAATGCCCTGAAGTAAGTCTTTTAAAAATAGGATGATTTTTTTAAGGAAACCCCTTCAAAGGAAAAGATTTTTTTAAGTCCTGGGAGATTCTTGAGAAGTTAATTCTGAGATTCCTACTTTTTAAAATGTAATTCTTAACATAAGATGCTATATATACATCAAGAATATGGCTGAACCAGATACTTCAAGTATGCAAAATCTGGCCTTCCAGCAACAATTATAACTGGATATTAGGAAAATGAAGTAATTTACCTAGGATCTCTGCCAATTAGTGAACAAGACCAAAAGCTAAATCCAGGTATTTTGATGACCATTCTACTGATGTAGGATATAGACTTTTGATACAGTAGTTTATAAGCCAAGAATTGGAACTTATGTTTTTTAAAATGCGGTGCTTTCAACATTTTTTTGTTTTAAAATTCAAAGCTACCTAAAACCCCTGAACTTGCCAGCACACACACACAAGCCTCAGGCAATATTAAATTACTCATTCTCTTGTTACCTGTTTTTCCAGGTTAGGTTTTTTTTTTTTTTTAAATTTTGTGTACATCAGAATCAACAGACACATGCATACATACATGCTTCCCTTACTTGCCAACCCCATACCTGTTTTCTTCTAGATATGACAAATTTCTGAAAAGCTCCTCTTACTAAAAGAAACTTTCAAATATAAATAAGGAATAACTTTACACTCATAAATGACTCCAATTATGTTAGTTTAAGTACTAATCACAATCTCCTTTACCTTCTAACTCTAAGTAGATTATCTCCAAACTTTCAAAAATGTCCCAACTATACTGTTTTTCAAATAATATCATTCACCTCAGGTATTATGTTTAAACATCTTCCAACTTTCAGAATCCTATCATAAAATTATCTATACTTAATGGGGTTGGAGGCAAGAGGGTGAAAGAAAGTAAAAAATGGGAAATGAATGAAGTCTTTGCATCTCTTTGGAACTTCATAAAATTTTATGAAGGGCTTAGAAAACCATGATCTTTTCTATGAAATATACCTCAAGAGCCACTTAAAAATACTCAGTAAAACACCAAAATGAAGAAATACATGCTACATCAGACTTTTGAGAACAGACAGTGTTATAAAATCAAATAGGTAATAGAACCACAAATGACGATCCACAGTTTGCAACTTTTCATTGCAGGAGCCTTCACATACTCCCAAATTTCAATTAACATCCTACCCTTCCCTTCTTTGCCTTTTATGCTTCATATGTTATTTGTCTTTGCTGAATTTTATTAGCACTGTATCAATATTTTAACAGTAAGATAAATACACAGTTCTTATGGACATATATTTGAGTGCATTTTAAACTATTTGTTTCAATATATTTGAGTGCATTTTAAACTATTTTATTTTGTTTCAATATTTTATGATATTTAAATTAAAATATTAACGATAGTTAATTATTGTTTGTTCTCTACTTCAACATGATTTTAATTGTTTTTATTTGTTTACTTTCAGGAAATTGGAGATGGTGGTTCTCTCAGAATGGTTCACTTTGGCTTGGTGTAAACAATAAGAAACTTTCTTTTTACTTAAAAAAAAAACCTCTATTTTTCACATCTAAACTTTTTCATGGCATGATACAGATTAAAATCTCCCTATACAGATTAAAAAGAGGAAAGACAGTATGAGTTATTTAAGAGTTTTAAACTCAAAGTATTCCCACAGTAAACTTTTATTACTTTCAAAAACATGTAGTGTAACAGCAGTGAACCTAAGTAAAAGTCCTTAATTTATTTTCAATAATGTAAAATTTTGGAAGTTTCTTAAATTGTACATTATTAAGCGCTTAAAAAGTAAAATATTTAAACTTGGTTCTCTCAAGTATTTTAAACATTTCTTGTGATCTTGTTTACATTATTAATTTGCATTATGAATAAGATAATTATTAAGCAAAAATTTCCACTCAGACCCATTGTTGGGAGATAATTTTCTATGGGTCTCTTGAATTTTTGCCATGAGGCAAACAATGCCCCTTGGAGCCAGATACCATCTCCCTCTGAAGCACAAGTCAGGCATGCTTACTGCCAATTGAAAAGCTTTGTTTTCTTTTTTTGTTAAGATTTTATTGGTAAGTAATCTCTATGTCCAATGTGGGGCTCAAACTTACTACCCCAAGATCAAGAGTTGCATGCTCCCCTGACCAAGCCAGTCAGACTTCCCACCCACTTGAAAAGATTTAAAGCTCCCTGAGCTCAGAGTTCCTATCTTTTACATAGCCCACTGAGTGTGCAGGTATCCTCAGACCCTCTTTATATCACCCCGTGGCAATGTGCTTGGAAATCAATGCCCCCCACCAAAAATTGACACTCCAGCTGTTATTACTATGAGTAATAAACTGTCTTTTGTTTCTGACTCTGGAGTCTCATGTCTCCTACCAGCATGAAACTGTTAACTTCGTAACTTGTTAGCTTACAAGTACAGTAAAACTCTCAAACCCTTCACAGTTCTTGACACCCATTCATTAGCAGATAGCATGTATTTTACAACATTAAATGTCTATAATAATCAACATCTTTTTCAAATGTCATACATGAGGTAAATTATATATTTAAACATTATAGTTAAAAGTTAATTAGATTGAAGGCTTTTATACTTCAGATTTTTCTCTCTGCTTCCTATTCATCTGTACCTCTACCAGACGGTATGACGAAGAAAGGAAGTAAAACTCAAATTAGATTTTTCAGTTTGCTACTGCTCTGGAAAAGATGTAGTAATACATAGTATCTGAGCCATACTAAAAAGAGATGTAGAGTTACCAGCAAATTTTCATTTTACTATTCCTGTCCTTTATCACAGTAATCAAAAGTTAACCAATGTTTTTAAAGAAAAAATTTATTGAGAAAGATATGGTTCTGTCAAGATTCTAACACTTTCTCCAGATTTTCTAGTAAATAGTCATTAACCAAAAATACAAACCACATTTCCTGATCCTACCATATCCTTTTATTCATTTCACCACTGTCTTCCACAACGACGTGAGAGACTGGTAGAAAAGTTCAGTTTTATTTCTAGGTCTTATGTGAGTAGACACAGTCTATGCTAAATAGATATAGTCTATGCAAAAAATTAAAAATGTAAATGAAGCAGCAAGATTAAATATACATATAAATAAAACTATTTTGTCCTAAATAATGATAATGATAGTAAGTTTGCCAGTTACCTAAATGAAAACTAAATAAGTTTAATTCTTAGATAAATTACCCATTTTCCCCACTTCACATGCCTCTGGAAAAATTACCTCAAATATATAGAAAACCAAGTGTAGATGGTAGTAAGACTATATTATACAAGAGATACTTGACTACGTCCATCTATAAATGTTGTGTTTTCCAAACACTGTGAACCTGGGAAGTTTGCTAATTAATTATTCCAATACATTAATATTCCTGCTCAGCAACAAACTGAAAGGACTACGAATGAGCTACCACTACAGCTCTAAAGTGAGAACACTGGCATAGACAAGAACAGCTAGGTAGCACCTGTGCACTGAGAGGTTCAGTTTCTCCTTCAGGAATAGATCTGTGAGCTTTTTTGACTATTCTTCAAAATTCTCAGATCTCAAGTAATTTCCACAATAATTCATATTGCCTATGACACTGCCTTTTACTAAAATAAACTGCATTTGCAATAACTATCTCTTAATGGTTTTGGTTCATTAAAAAGCCAAATAATCCAAACTAATATTTTCCTTTTTTCTTACTATCTATATAATAGTAAACATAAGAATTATTAAATTTGCAAGTAATATTATATTCTAAAACTATATTAATTATATTATTTAAAATATATAAAGATAGACACACAGATCAATGGAATGGTAAGCCCAGAAATATACCCTTATATATATAATCAAATGATTTTCCATAAGAATACTATGACTATTCAAAGAACAGTCTTCAACAAATGGTGCTGGGAAAACTGGATATCCACATGCCAAACAATGAAGTTGAACCTTTATCTTGCACCAGACAAAAAAACCAACTCAAAATGGATCGAAGACCTAAACATTATATAAATTCGGTCTTAACATAACTCTTAGAAGGAAACATGGGGGAAAAGTTCATTAGGCTGGATTTGGCCATGATTTCTTGGATATGACACCAAAAATCCAGACAACAAAAGTAAAAATAAATTAAATAGAACAACATCAATATTTAAAACTTTGGAACTCAAAAGATACTATCAACAGAGTGAGAAAGTAACCTATGCAATAGGAGAAAATATTTGCCAATCATGTAGCTGGTAAGAACTTCTACAACAGCAATAAAAAAAAAAAGCCCTATTAAAAATGGGCAAAGAACTTAAATAGACATTTTTCTAAATGTTAGTAAATGGCCAATAATCACATGAAAAGATATTCAACATCATTAATTATTAGAGAAGTGCAAATCAAAACTAGAATGAGATACTATTTCACCACATTAGAATGACTATTGTTAAAAAAAAAAACATGGGATCCCTGGGTGGCGCAGCGGTTTAGCGCCTGCCTTTGGCCCAGGGCCCGATCCTGGAGACCCGGGATCGAATCCCACATCGGGCTCCTGGTGCATGGAGCCTGCTTCTCCCTCTGCCTATGTCTCTGCCTCTCTCTCTCTCTGTGTGACTACCATAAATAAATAAAAATTTAAAAAAAAAAAAAAAAAAAACAAGTGTCAGCAAGGATAGAAAAAACTGGAATCCCCGTGAATTCTTGATTATAATATAAAATGGTGCAGCTACTTTGGAAAACGTACAGTGGTTCCTCAAAAAATTAAAAATAAAATTGCCATACAGCAATTCCACATCTGGCATGTACCCAAAAGAATATAAAGCAGAGATTCAAATATTTGTACACCCCTGTTCAAAGCAGAATTATTCACAATAGCCAAAAGATGGAAATAACCAAGGTATCAAATAAAGTATGAATAAATGAACAAAATGTGGTGTATATATACAGTAGCATGTTCAGTCTTAATGTTGATACATGACACAACATGGATGAACCTTGAAGACATTATGCTAAGTGAAATAAGCCAGTGAAATGCTGTGTGAGTCTACTTATATGAGGTATCTGGAGTAGTCAGATTCACAGAAGCAGAAAATAGACTGTGGTTGCCAGGGGCTGGGAGGTAGGGAAACCAAGAACTGTTTTAACAGGTATGGAGTTTCGGTTTCGAGATAAAAAAAAGTCTTGAAGATTGGTAACACAAAAATGTGAATATCCTTAATACTACCAAACTGTACACTTAAAACTGGTTACAATGATAAATTTTATGTTTATGTGTATTTTATCACAATTTTTTAAATAAGCACATATGAGGCACCTAGGTGGCTCAGTCCATTAAGTGTCCAACTCTTGATCTCAGCTCAGGTCTTTATCTCAGGAGTGTGAGCTTAGCATGGAATCTATTTTAAATTTACATATATGTAACACAGAGTTTTATCTTATTATATGAACTTGAAGGCTCTAAAAGAAGTACATTGAGATTGGTTGTCTCCTTAAAATAATTTCAAAAAAGAGCAAAATTTCAGAAGTACCAAAATTTTTCTAAATTTTAATAACTTAGAAGTATAAGCCTAGTTAAGTAACATCAATTTGCTTTTTTAAAAAGTCATGGGGATTGAAACACAATTCTTTAAAATCTCACATTTTGGAGAGTTTGGGAAGACAGTGAAATAGAATTCTGAAATCACCTCCTTCCATGAACACATCAAGTTTGCAACTACATATAGTGTAACTCACTCTAAAAATTACCTAAAGACTAACAGACTAGCTCTTCCACAGCTAAAGATAAGGGGAGGGGGGAAGCCACATCAAGAAAGGTAGAAGGGATAGAGACATGGCTAGTAATCAAAACCCTGGTGCAGTGACCCACAAGCAAGTAGGATATCAAAAGTGTAGAGCAAGGGGACCAAGCTCCACATCAGTTATTTCCTACCCTGGGCATCTGTGCTGGTAGGACAAGCCCCCATAATGTCTGACTTTGAAAATGAGCAGGGCTTAACTTCAGGGGCTTTGAAAATCAGCAGAGAGCTTGACTCCAGGAGACCCAAGGGCTACAGAACTAAGATTCCACTCTTAAAGAACCAGCAAGCTGTAGCATTCATGCTAACACCCAGTACAGAGATAGGAATTTGAAAAGCACCTGGGTTCTACATGAAATCTGTTGAGGAAATTTGTTGACTAATTTTAGGCCACATGCTGGAGGGGCAGGGATTAATAATAACGTGCTTAGGAATGGAATTGCTAGTGAACATCATTATTATTGCCCCTCTCCATCCTAGCTAGCCCAACACTAGTGAGAGACAGTACTGACAATCTCTATCTAACTTGCTAGCACTGGTTACCTAGCTCCAACATTCCCCCACAAGACCCACCCCATCTTACCTGCCCACCCTAACAGGCACCCCTCCAAAATGTCTCCTGCCCCAGTATGGAGGGCCAGCACCATTGGCCAGCAAGTCTACAACAGTTATAGCAGAGACTGTCAGCCAGCTATGCCAGAGGCTAATCCCACCAACCAGTACCACCTCAGCGGCAGCAGGCAGGCCTCTCTACCATCTGTGCCAGGGAACTGCCCTGCTCACCAGTATGCTGGCAATAGGCACACCCAATCATTGCAGTCAGCCAAACTGGGAGCCAGTCCCCCTCTCCCAGACCCTGCCATCAGAAAGCCCACAATACTTGTGGGCCAGTCATAACAGGAGGATGCATGTGGCTCACAAAGGAGACACTCCTGAAGCACCTGGTTCTGGTGCAGTGGATTGCATATCTGGGTACCCCGGACACCCGGTACATGAGGTCACTATTTTCAAGGCCAAGAGACATAGCTAATCTACATAATACACAGAAACAAACACAGATAATCAGACAAAATAAACACAGAAGAATACAGTCTAAACAATAGAATAAGACAAAACACAGTAAAAGAACTGAACAAAACGTAGGTAAGCATTCTACTGATAAAGAGTTTGAAGTAGTGTTTGTAAAGATGCTTACCAGATTTGAGAGAGGAGTGGATGAATTCAGTGACAACATCAACAAAGATATAAAATATTAATAAGAAAAACAGTAAGGGAGAACTGAGCGACCGAGGCTGCAAACGAGATGCCGGTGGCCGTGGGACCCTATGGACAATCCCAGCTGAGCTGATTTGACCGCATGAAGATGGGCTTTGTGATGGGTTGCGCAGTGGGCATGGTGGCCAGGGCGCTCTTTGGCACCTTCTGCTGTCTCAGGATTGGAATGCGTGGTTGGGAGCTGATGGGCGGCATCGGGAAAACCATGATGCAGAGTGGCGGCACATTTGGCACATTCATAGTCATCGGGATGGGCATCCAATGCTAATCCAGGCAGTGGTTGCCCATACACCTACCCCCTTCCCATCAGTCCAGCTCATGTACTATAATAAAACAAAATTCTTGGGGTTAAAAAAAAAGAAAGAAAAAGATAACAGTAAGGGCTGAAAAATACAGTAACTGAAATGAAAAATACCCTAGAGGGAACTGAAAACATATTGAGGATCCATAAGAACAGATCAGCAATCTGAAAGAGAAAACCATCCAAGATGAACAACAAAAAGATAATAGAATTTTTTAAATGAATACAGGTTAAGAGACCTCTGGAACAACATTACACATACTAACATTCACATTACAGTGATCCCAGAGGGACAGAAAGAGGAAAAGATGTAGAAAACTTATTTGAAGAAATAATAGATGAAAACTACCCTAACCTGGGGAAGGGAACAAACATCTAGATCCAGGAAACACAGAAACTTAAACAAGATGAACCAAGAAGGTCCACACTAAAGCACATAATAATTACACAGCAAAAATTAAGAAAAGGAGAGAATCTAAAAGAAGTGAGAGAAAAGCTATTACTTACGTACAATACCTCATCAGACTATTGGCTGATTTCTTAGCAGAAACTGCAGGACAGAGAAGAGTGGCATGATATATTCAAAGCGCTGAAAGGAAAAAAACGTACAACCAAGAACATTCCACCTGGCAAGTTTATCATTGAGAATTGAAGGAACAATGTAACATTTTCCAGGCAAACAAACGTTAAATTACCACTAAACTGGCCGTACAATAAATGTTAAAGAAATTAAGTAGAAAAGGGAAGGTCATAACTAACAGAACATTATGGAAGAAAAAAAATGTCTCACTAGTAAAAGCAAATATATAGTAAACATAGCAATCACTTATAATGCTACTTACAAAGGTTCAAAGGCAAAGGTAGTAAAATCAACTATGTCTACAAAAATCAGTTGAGACATGCAAAATAAAAAGATGTAAATTTGACATCATACACTTAAAACATGAAGGCGGGGAGTAAAAATGTAATGCTTTTAGGTTGTGTTCAAACACAGGTAACCATCGGCTTAAGATGGACTACTATATAGATAAGAGGTTATATATGAACATCATGGTAACCATGACCAAAAATCTGTAATAGGTACACAAGAAAATAAAGAGAAAGAAAGCCAAGCATGACACTATAGCCATTGAATCACAGGAAAGAGAACAAGAGGAGAATAAACAGAGAACTACAAAAACAACCACAACACATTTATCAAAACAGCAATAAGTTCATACTTATCAGTAATCATTTAAAAATGTAAATGGACTAAAGGGTCCAATCAAAAGAAGTGAAGTGACTGAACAGATTTTAAAAGAAAGACCAATCTATACACTGTCTATAAGAAACTCACTCTAGAGATGCCTGGGTGGCTCAGTGGTTGAGCATCTGCCTTTCGCTCAGGGCGTGGTCCCAGGGTCCTGGGATCAAATCCCACACTGGGCTCTCTGCAGAGAGCCTACTTCTCCCTCTGCCTGTGTCTCTGCCTCTCTCTCTCTCTGTCTCTCTCTCTCTGTCTGTCTCTCATGAATAAATAAATAAAATCTTTTAAAAGTAATAAAAATAAAAAATAAATAATTTTTAAATTAAAAAAAAACTATTTATTTATTCATTCATTCATTTATTAGTAAGCTTCATGCCCAGCATGGAGCCCTGTGTTGTGCTTGAACTCACCAACTCACCATCCTGAGATTCAGACCTGAGCTCAATGTTTAATCAACTGAGCCAGCCAGGCACCCAAGGGACTCATTTTAGATTTAAAGATACATACAACATGAAACCAAAGGGATACATCATGCAAATGGAAAGGAAAAAATAATACTTTTATCAGACAAAAGAGACTTTAAAACAATGTAATAAGAGACAAAGAAGGGCATTACATAATGATAAGGGTATCAATCCAACAAAGGGATCAAACAATTGCAAATATCTATGAATCTAACATAGGCCCTAAATATATAAAGCAAATATTAACAGAAATAAAAAGAGAAATTGACAATAATATAATAATAGTAGGGAACTTTAACACCCCACTTACATCAATAGATTATCCAAACAGAAAATGAGTAAGAAAGCAGTGGCTCTGAACAACAGGTTCGACTAGATGGACTTAACAGGTACATACAGAATATTCCAGCAAAAACAATAGAAAAACATTGTTTTCAAGAGGACATGAAACATTTTCCAAGATAGATCATGTTAGATCACAAAACAAGTCTCAATAAATTTAAGAAGACTAAAATCATATCAAGCATCTTTTTTCAACCATTCAATGTTATGAATCAAGAAATCAATCACAAGAAAAAAAAAACTCAGGGGAAAAAACATGTGGAGGCTAAACAACATACTAATAAACCACCAATGGGTCAATGAAGTAGTCAAGTATGAAATCCAAAAATACCTAGAAATGAATGAAATTGGAAATGTAACAGTTCAAAATCTTTGGGAGGTGGCAAAAGGAGTTCTAAAAGGACAGTTTATGATGATACAGGCCTTGCTCAAGAAACAAGAATAATCTGTAACAAACCATCTAACTTTATACCCAGAGGAACTAGAAAAAGAACAAACAAAGCCTACAGTGAGTAAAAAGAAGAAAATAATAGAGATTAGAGCAGAAATATATGAAATAGAGACTAAAATATAATACAACAGATTAGTGAAACCAAGAGTTCATTCTTTGAAAAGAACAAGAGAATTAATAATGCTCTAGCGATATTGATTTAAAAAAAAAGAGGACCCAAATAAACAAAATTACTAATGAAAGAGGAGGAATAATGACCAACACTACAGAAATAAAATTGTAACAATATTATGAAAACCTGAATGTCAAAAAATTAGATAACTTTGAAGAAATAGATAAATTCCTAGGAACATATAACCTACCAAAACTAAAGATGGAAGAAAGAGAAAGTTCGAACATACCAATCATAGCAATGGAAATGAATCAGTAATCAAAAAACTCCCAAAAACCACAAGTTCAGGACCAGAGAGCTTTATAGGCAAACTCTCCCAAACATTTAAAGTAGAGTTAATAGCCATTTTTCTTAAACTATTCTAAAAAGCACAAGAAGAAAACTTCCAAATTCATTCTTTGAGGCTAGCATCACCCTGATACCAAAACCAGATAAAGATACCACAAAAAAAGAACATGAACATAGATGCAAAGTCCTCAACAAAATGTCAGCAAACCAAATCCAACAATATATTTTAAAGATCACATCAATACGTAAGGATAAAAAAACTGATCACTTCAAGAAATGCAGAAAATACATGTGACAAAGTACAACATCGAGTCATGATAAAAAACCCTCTGCAAAGTAAGTCTAGCGGGGACATATCTCAACAGAATAAAGGCCTTATATGAAAAACCCACAGCCAACATTATACTCAAAGGTGAAAAAGTGAGAGCTGTCCTCCAGGGTCAGGAACAAGACAAGGATGTCCACTCTCACCACTCTTTACAATAGTACTAGAAGCCCTAGTCACAGTGACTATACAACATAAAGAAATAAAAGTCATCCCAATTTGGTAAGGAAGAAGTAAAACTCTGTTTGCAAATGATGTGAGACTATATATAAAAAACCCTAAAGACTCGATCAAAAAATTAATAAAACTGATAAATGAATTCAGTAAAGTTGCAGGATATAAAAATCAACATACAAAAACCTGCTCCATTCCTATACACTAATAATGAAGCAGCAGAAAGTAAAATTAAGAAAACAATTCCATCTACAATTATACCAAAAACAGTATCTTAAAGAGCTGCGAGACCTGTTCTCTTAAAACTATAAGCGTTGATGAAAGAAATTGAAGACACACACACAAAAATGGAAAGAGATTCTATGCTCATGGATTGGAAGAACAAATATTGCTAGAATGGCTATACTACCCAAAACTATTTATAGATTAAATGCAATCCCTACCAAAATACCAACAACATTTTTCACAGAACTAGAACAAATAATCCTAAAATTTGTATAGAACCACAAAATATCCTGAATAGCCAAAATAATCTTGATAAAGAAAAATGAGAGGTGTAACAGTTCCAGATTTCAAGTTATATTACAAAGTGGTAGCAATTAAAACAGTATGGTACTGCCATAAAAGTGGATCAATGGAATAGAATTTTAAAAACTCATAAATAAACCCACAACTATATGGTCAGTTAAAGGAATGACAAAGGAGGAATGAATATACATTGGAAAAAAGTCTCTCCAACAAAGGGTGTTGGGAAAAATGGACAGCAACATACAAAAGAATGAAACTGAACCACTTTCTTTCACCACACACAAAAGTAAACTCAAAATGGATTAAGGACCTAACTGTGGAACCTGAAACCATAAAAATCCTTGAAGAGAGCACAGAGAGAACAATCCTTGATGTTCTTTGACATCAGCCATAGCAACGTTTTTTAAGATCTGTCTCCTGAGACAAGGGAAATAAAAGCAAAAATAAACTACTGAGACTTCATCAAAATAAAAAGTTCCTGCACGGTGATGGAAAAAAACAAAATGAAAAAGTAACCTAATGAATGGGAGAAGATATTTGCAAATGACATATCCAATATAGTGTTGGTAAACAAAATATCTACAGAACTGATACAATTAGGGATCCCTGGGTGGCGCAGCGGTTTGGCGCCTGCCTTTGGCCCAGGGCGCGATCCTGGAGACCCGGGATCGAATCCCACGTCGGGCTCCCGGTGCATGGAGCCTGCTTCTCCCTCTGCCTGTGTCTCTGCCTCTCTCTCTCTCTCTCTCTGTGACTATCATAAATAAATTAAAAAATTTAAAAAAAAAAGAACTGATATAATTAAACACGCCAAAAATACATAATCCAATTAAAAAATGGGCAGAAGACATAAACAGACATTTCTCCAAAGAAGACATACAGATGAACAGCAGACACATGAAAGGATGCTCAACTCATCCTAAGGGCAACAAATCAAATCCACAATGAGGTATCACCTCACATCTGTCAGGATGGCTAAAAATCAAAAATGCAAGAAACAACAAGTGTCGGCGAGGATGTGGAGAAAAAGGAACCCTCAAGCAGTGTTGGTGGGGATGCAAACTGGTGCAGCCATTGTGGAAAACAGCATGGAGCTTCTTTAAAAAGTTAAAAAATAGAACTCCCCTATGATCCAGGAATTGCACTGCTGGGTATTTACCCCCAAATACAAAAACACTAATTCAAAGGGATACATGCACCCCCTATGTTAATTGCAGCAGTATTTAAAATAGCCAAACTAGGGGCAGCCCAGGTGGTTCAGCGGTTTAGCGCCACCTTCAGCTCAGGGCGTGATCCTGGAATCCCAGGATCAAGTCCCACATCGGGCTCCCTGCATGGAGCCTGCTTCTCCCTCTGCCTGTGTCTCTGCCTCTCTTATTCTCTGCCTCTCTGTGTCTCTCATGAATAAATAAATAAAATCTTTTTTAAAAATAGCCAAACTAGTGGCACAGTTGGTTGAGTGTCTGACTTGGTTTTGGTTTGAATCATGATCTCAGGGTGGTGAAATGGAGCCCTTCATTGGGCTCTGCTCTAAGCACAGAGTCTGCTTTGGATACTCTCTCCCTCTGCCTCTGCCCGTCTCCTTCATGCTCTCTCTATAAAATCAATAAATAAATCTTATTAAAAAATTAAATAATAAAATAGTCAAACTACGGAAGCAGCCCAAGTTCATAGATGAATGGATAAAAAAGAGGTGATACACACACAATGGAATATTAGTCATCAAAAAGAAGGAAATCTTGCCATTTGCAATGACACAGACAGAGCTAATAATGCTAAGTGAAATAAGTCAGAGAAGAACAATTACCATATGATTTCACTCATATGTAGACTTTAAGAAACAAAACAGATAAACATAAGGAAGGGGGGAAAAAGAGGGAAGCAAACCATAAGAGACTCTTAATTATAGAGAACAAACCAAGGAGAGACATAGGGAGAGGTGGGTGAGTGATGGGCTAAATGGGTGATGGGTATTAAAGAAGGCACTTGATGTAACAAGCACTGGGTGTTATACATAAGTGATGAATCACTAAATTCTACTCCTGAAACCAGTATTACTCTATATGTTAATATTACTCCACAGAATTTAAATAAAGACTTGAACAAAACAAATGAGCAAAGAAAAGCCAAGAAAGAGACTCTTAACTACAAAGAATAAACAGATGGTTACCAGAGAGGAGTTTGGTGGGAAGATAAGAGAAATAGGGTATGGGGATTAAAGAGTACACTTACAATGAAAAAAAAAAAAAAGCTGTAAGACTCTGATGAGTGAAACTGAGGATGACATAAAGAAATGGAAAAATAGTCCATGCTCATGGATTAAAAGAATAATATTGGGGGGGGGGCACCTGGGTGGCTCAGTGGTTGGGCGTCTGCCTTTGGCTGAGGTCATGATCCTGGGGTCTGGGATTGAGTCCTGCATCAGGCTTCCTTCTGGGAGCCTGCTTCTCCCCTCTGCTCTACCTCTCTCTCTCTGTCTCTCATGAATAAATAAAATCTTTAAAACTAATAATAAAATAAATAAATAAAAGAATAATATTGTTAAAGTGTTCACACTACCCAAAGGAATCTGTAGAGTCAGTGCAATCCCTATAAGACTATCAGTATTTTTCATAGAACTAGAGAAAATAATCCTGAAATTTTTACAGAATGACAAAAGATCCCAAGGAGCAAAAACAATCTCAAGAAAGAAGAACAAAGCTGGAAGTATCATAATCCCAGATTCCAAACTATACCATAAAGCCACACAACTATACTATGGTAATCAAAACAGTATGGTACTGGCACAAAAATAGAAACATAGATTAATGGAAGAGGATAAAGAGCCCATAAATAAACCCACATTTCTATGGTCAGTTAATCTATGATAAAGGAGGCAAAGGCAAAAATAGACAATGGGGAAAAGAGAATCTCCTTAATAAATGGTAGTGGGAAAATTGGACAGTTACATATACAAGAACCAAACTGGACCATGCTATTATACCATATAAAAAATAAAGTCAAAATAGATTAAAGATCTAAATATGAGACCCCAAACCATAAAACTCTTAGGAGATGGGGATCCCTGGGTGGCTCAGCGGTTTGGTGCCTGCCTTTGGCCCAGGGCATGATCCTGGAGTCCCGGGATCAAGTCCCACGTCGGGCTCCCCGCATGGAGCCTGCTTCTCCCTCTGCCTGTCTCTGCCTCTCTCTCTCTATGTCTCTCATAAATAAATAAATACATACATACATACATACTTACTTAAAAAAACCTCCTAGGAGACAATTTGTGCAGTAAAGCCATGGACATTTGTCTTAGCAATATTTTTGGATCTGACCCTTCAGACTTGAACAACAAAAGCAAAAATTTTTTAAAGTTTTTAAAGAGATGCCTGGATAGCTCAGCAGTTGAGCGTCTGCCTTTGGCTCAGGGCACGGTCCTGGGATCCAGGATCGAGTCCCACATCAGGCTCCCCACAGGGAGCCTCCTGCTCCCTCTGCCTATGTCTCTGTATCTCTGTCTCTCATGAATAAATAAATAAATCTTTTAAAATTTTTTTAAAAAAATCAAAATTAGGGGTACATGGGTGGGTACGTTGGTTAAGCATCTCACTCTTGATTTCAGATCAGGTTATGGTTTCAGAGTCGTGAGATTGAGCCCTGTTTTGGGTTCTGCACTGAGAGTAGAACCTGCTTTATCTCTCTCCCTCTCCCCCTCTTTGCTTGCTCTCAATATATATATATATATATATATATATATATATATATATATATATAGTGTGTGTGTACATATATACATACACACACACACACATATATATAGTATATCTAGCATATAAACCAAAAAAAATTTATGCAGTGAAGGAAATCAATAAAATGAAAATGCAACCTACTGAATGGGAAAAGAAGAGATAATATCGAAAATACACAAAGAACTCAAAACAACCAAAAAAACCGAACAACCCAATTTTAAAAATGGACAGAGATGATCTGAATTGATATTTTTCCAAAGACATACAGATGACAACAAGCATATGAAAAGATGCTCAACATCATTAATCACGAGGGAAACGTAAATCATGCACTGTTGATGGGAATGTTAACTGGAGGAGCCACCATGGAAAAACAGTATGGAGGATTCCTCAAAAAGACTGAAATGAGAAATACCATATGATTTAATAATTCTACTTCTGGGTATTTACTTGAAGAAAACAAAAACATTAATATGAAAAGATTTACCCCTATCTTTACTGAGGCACAATTTATAATTGTCATGCTACAGAAGCAACCTAAGTATCCATAGATAGATGAGCGAATAAAGCAGGCTATCTACACAAAGGAGTATTACTCAGCTGTAAAAAAGGAAATCTTGCCATTTGTAGCAACATGGATGGACTTAGAGGGCATTATACTGAGTGAGCTAAGTCAGATGGAGAATGAGAAATACCAAATGATTCACTTATATATGGCATCTAAAAAATAAATTAATAAAAAATTTTAAAAATAAAAAATAAATGAATAAAGGAAAAACAGAAACAGACTCATAAATACAAAACGTTAAAATGGTGCCTGCTAGAGGGGAGAGAATGGGAAGATGAACAAAAGAGTTATAAAATAAGTCACGGGAATGAAATGTGCAGACAGGAAATAGTCAATGATATTGTAATAACTGTGTATGATGAAGATGGTGCCTACACTAATCATAGTGAGCATTTCATAATGTATCTACATGTCTAATCACTATGTTATACATCTGAAACTAATGCAACATTGTATGTGAACTGTATATACTTACAATAAAATATTTTTTTTTAAATAGAGGGGCACCTGGCTGGCTTAAACTGTAGAACATGAAACTCTTGCTCTTCAGGGTTCTGAGTTCAAGCCCCACATTGGGTGTGTAGCCTATTTTTAAAAATAATAAAAAATAAAACTAAACTAAAAAATAAAAAAATCCAGATTTTGCTCTGCTAGAAATCTACTTCAATATTCTTCCATTCTTAAAGAAAACAAGAAGTATTGTTAATTCTCTCACAATTTGTTTGTTTTTAGAGAGGGAGGGGCAGAGAAAGGGGAAGAGAAAATCGTAAGCAGGCTCCGTGCCCAGCATGGAGCTTCACACAGGGCTCAATCTCACGGCCCCTATCTCATGACCCTGAGACCCAGACACCTAACCAACTGAGCCACCCTAGCACCCCATTCTCATAGTTATTATAAACCATGGACAAAAATTTTCATGAGTTAAAGAAGTTTCTTAAAACTTTTCTTACAAGTAAGCTTTATGCCCAATGCAAGGCTTCAACTCATGACCCCAGGATCAAGAATCACATGTGCTACCAACTAAGCCAGCAAGGTGCCCTTAAAACTTTTATTTTTGTTATTATTTTTTATTTTTTTTTTGTTGTTTACTTATTTAAGTAGGCTCCATGCCCAGCGTGGAGCCCAACACAGGGCCTGAATCCACAACACTGAGATCAAGGCCTGAGCTGAGATCAAGAGTTGGATGCTTCACCAACTGGGCCACCCAGCTGCCGCAAAACTTTTATTTTTTAAGTATT
The DNA here is from genome assembly GCF_003254725.2 of Canis lupus dingo. Classification (NCBI taxonomy): domain Eukaryota; kingdom Metazoa; phylum Chordata; class Mammalia; order Carnivora; family Canidae; genus Canis; species Canis lupus. Next base: position 63,827,269 of record NC_064252.1, on the reverse strand, counting down.
TACATAAGTTGATAGTTACAAATCATTTTCATGCAACATTGTTAGAAAAAAGTATGCTTTACTTTAATGTACATATATTTAAGAAATATTTAAAGGAAATTTATTACAAACCACAATCCTTGTACTAGAACAGATATCTTTATTCTTCGTAGCCCATTTTAATATTCACCTATATGCATTTAGTTTTTACCTGTTTCATTCAAAAACAGAAGAAAGTAGAGCAATGTTTTTATAGATTTAACTATTTTGGGTTTTTTATTTAAGATTGTATTTATTTATTCATGAGAGACACACAGAGAGAGAGGCACAGACACAGGCAGAGGGGAAAGCAGGCTCCATGCGGGGAGCCCAACATGGGACTCGATCCCGGGACCCCAGGGTCACACCCTGGGCTAAAGGCAGCGCTAAACTGCTGAGCCACCCGGGCTGCCTGACTATTTTGTTTAAAATCAAATTTGTACTCGTATAATGAGCTAATTACAATTCAAAATAGTATCAATTTTTATATAAAAATCTTTTAAAATATCCTTACCAAGTGAATTACCTCAATAACGTGAGAAAATCCAAATATTGGCACTACTCCACCACGTAAAGCATCAGAGATACCTTTTCCACGAATCTCCATGAAAGTCTAAGAAAAATGTTTATGAGATTTAAATTCGGATAATTATACAACAACCAGTCAAGTAGTGTAGAATTCATCCTACATAAAATAATTTATCCATTGAGCTTTTGGGCTGAATTGCAGCCATATTTCTGTCAGTTCAAATGATGATCTATATAGGAGGGATTAATCTGACACAAGACAGTAAAGCTTAATCCTTCAGTATATTATAATCTATTTATTCTGCATGTTAAGAGGATTTCAGACTTAAAAATTTTACAGAAAGTGATGCCAGAAATGTATACAGAATAAGATTTTCCTAAAATATTAGGTTTTAATGTCTATATAATGTGAATAGACTTTTATTTTAAAATGTCAAAAAATGTCCAAGGTAACATAAGTGACTTCTTTATTTTAAAATGTCAAATAAATGTCAGTTAATTTTTAAGAGGTAGAATTAAAGTCTTCATTTGATAACATTTTGTATAAAAGAAATTAAATCTTAAATACAGAAACTCATTGAAGGGGAGCCTAGTTAGAAGTCCGCATGTTCTCATTTTGTGTCACTTAATGAAGTTACCACTATCACGAGATGAGAGATGTGCTCACATAACTCAAAGGAAGAGTAAAAGGCAGTGTCCGACTAAAAAGAAGATCCCTTGCTTTACTCTGTAATTATTCACATTATATATAAAAAATAAAATCACTCATGACTTGGATAAGAGATGCCCCTAACCACTTCTTTGAAAACCTGCCCTGCTCATAACCCTGGAAGGGATAGATCCCTGTGCCACCTGACCCTGTCCCTTCACTCCTAACCCTACCTCCAGAACACAGCTCAGAATTATTACTCTCTCCTGGGAATTTGGAATTAGAAGATGAGACACTTAACTGTGAGGTCAAGAGCTAGAAGGCACGTGGACTACAGACAGGTATTGGACTATCGCTTTGAAATGGTCATGAGAAGGCCATATGCAACTAAATATGTGAGCAGGAAAGTCAGTTTATAACGAATAAGAAGAGAGAAGCAAACATGCAGGGAAATGTCAACAAGCCAGCTGGTTCCAGAGAGCTGTTTCCTAGAGGCTGCCAGCAACTGAATGAAATGAAATGCCCTTTAAGATATCAACTCTCTCCAAGAGAGTTTTACTTGAACCTTTTTGAATGCTTTCTGCTTTCATAAACAAACATTCCTTGATTATGATAATGATTCAGAAAACATTTCATACACAGAGTTTTACAAAATAATTAAGGAATTCCAAAAACATGCCAGAATGAAGAAACAAATTCAAATTTCCTTTAAAATATCTAAGTACTACTGATTTTGCAAATATGAGAAGCACGAGAGAAATGATACCAATAAATAGATATTGACCTTTATTCCTCAAAAATCTGCAGTAAAGGGGCACCTGCTTGGCTCAGTCAGTGGAGCTTGCAAGTTTTGATCTCAGGGTTAGGAGTTTGAGCCCCACATTGGGAACAGAGCTTACTTAAAAAAAAATCAGCAGTAAATCACTCAAGCTGTGAAACTTCCTCAACCCAGAACCTGTAACATCTTACAGGATGTTAATGTCCAGATTTAATGTATTTACCTACCTCCTCCATTTTTGTGTGATTTTATTTTTTATTTTTTATTTTTTATTTTTTTACTGTCTTAATCTTAGACTATTTCATTCTTTGAACATATTTTATCATCTTGTTATTTAATCCTTTATTTTCTGGTTTTTCTAAATTGGATATTCTTAATTTATATTCCTGTCTTAATATTTTTGCTATCTTACTACTTTCAACTCTTATTTTTATCCTTTTAATATTTCTTAAACGCACATTCAAGTGTTTCTGTACACTTATTTATATATTATCCATATTAAGTAACTCTTTTATTCGCTTATTTTTAGGCAAACTCCACACCCAATATAGGGCTTGAACTCACCACCCTGAGAGCAAGAGTTATACACTCCGCCAATGGAGCCTGCCGAGCGCCCCCAGACTAGGTATCTCTTAACTGTATTTATTTTTTCTCTGAATTTAAACTATACATTATAGAATGCTTTTTAAAATACATAAAATTTTTATTTATTTTTAAAAGATTTTATTTATTCATGAGAAACACAGAGAGAGAGAGAGGCAGAGACATAGGCAGAGAGAGAAGCAGGCTCCCTGCAGGGACTCGAGCCCAGGACCCAGGGATAACAACCTGAGCCAAAGGCAGATGCTCAACCACTGAGCCACCCAGGTGCCCCAACGCATAACATTTTTAAAGGCTAAAATTTGAAATTTCTTTTTGTTCTCCTTTTCTGTGAATAGAGGCATTCCTCATTTTATTGTACTTTGCTTTACTGGATTTCACAGAAATTGAATTTTTTTTACAAACTGAAGGTTTGTAGCAACCCTGCATCGAGTAAGTCATTTTTCCAACAGTAGTGGTTACTTGATTCATGTCTCTGTGTCACATTTTGATAATTTCTGCAATATATTTTTAAAATATTTTATTTATTTCTTTGACAGAGCACAAGCAGGAGAAGCAGGAGAGGGAAAGCAGGCTCCCAACCGAGCAGAGAGCCCGATATGGGGCTCATGATCTGAGCCGAAGGCTTAACCAACTGAGCCACCCAGGTGCTCTTGCAATTTTTCAAATTTTGTCACTATTACTATATTTGTTATGATGATCTATCATCGGTGATCTTTGATATTGCCATTGTAATTGTCTTGGGGCATCACAAACTGAACCCACACAAGATGACACACTTAATAAATGTTCTATGAGTTCTGACTGCTCCAACTGGCCATTCCTTTGCCTTTCTCCTTCTCCTTAGATTTCCCTATCACCTGGAACAAACAATATTAAAATTAAGTCAAACAGTAATCCTACAATGACCTCAAGTAAAACAAGGAATCAAGGTCTCCCACCATAAATCAGAAGCTAGAACTGAAGCTTAGTGAAGATGGCATGTCCAAAGCTGAGACAGGTCAAAAGCTGGGCCTCTTGTGCCCAACAGTTAGCCAAGCTGTGAATACAAAGGAAAAGTTCTTGAAGGAAATGAAAAGTGCTACAACAGTGATCACATGACTGGTAAGAAAGAAAAGCAGCCTTATTGCTGACGTGTAGAAAGCCTTAGTGGTCTGGATAGAAGATCAAATCAGCCACAACATTCCCAGAAGCCAAAACCTAATCCAGAGCAAGGTCCTAACTCTTCAATTTTATGAAGGCTCAGAGAGGTGAGGAAGCTACATAAGAAAAGTTTGAAGCTAGCAGAAATTGGCTCGTGTGTTTAAGGAAAGAAGCTGTCTCCACACACGGAAGTGCAAAGTGAAGCTGCAAGTGCTGATGTAGAAGCTACAGCAAGTTATCCAGAATATGTAGCTAAGATCATTAATGAAGGTGGCTACACGAAAAACAGATTGTCAATGTAGACTAAACAAGCTTCTCCCGGAAGATGGTGCCATCTAGGACTTTTCATAGCTAGAAACAGAGTCAATGCCTGGCTTCAAAAGAGAGGCTGATTCTCTTGTGACTTTATGTTGAAGCCAATGCCCATTTATCCTTCCAAAAATCCTAGAGCCCTTTAGAATTGTGCTAAATCTGCTCTGCCTGTGCTCTAGAAATGGAACAACCAAGCTTGCCTGAATGATACCCCATCTGTTTACAACATGGTTTACTGAATATTTTAAGCCCACTGTTGAGACTTAACTGCTCAGGAAAAAAGATTCCTTTGAAAATATTACTGCTCATTACCAATGCACCTGAGCGCTGATGGAGATGCAAAATCAGATTTATTATATTTCATGCCTGTTAGCACAATATCCAATCTGCAGACCACAGATCAACAAATCATTTCAACAAGTCTTATTACTGCAGAAACACATTTAATAGGGCCATAGCTGCCATAGCTACTGATTCCTCTGATGGATCTGAGCAAAGCAAATTGAAACCTTCTAGAAAGCATTCACCATTCTAGATGCCATTAAGGACATTCATGATTCATGGGAAGAGGTCAAAACATCAACATGAGCAAGAGTCTGGAAGAAGTCAATTCCAACCCTCATGGATGGCTTTGAGGAATTCAAGACATCAGTGGAGGAAGAAACTGCAGATGTGATGAAAAAAGCAAGAGAACTAGATGGGCCTGAAGATGGGACTAAATTCTGGTCACTGAATCTCATGGTGAAACTTAAATGGATGAGTAAAGTTTCTTATGGATGAAAAAAGCAGTTAATCTTGAGTTGGAACCTACTGCTGGTGAAGATGCCATAAAGACCACTGAAATGACAACAAAGGAGTTGGAACATTACATAAACTTAGTAAAGCAGTGGCAGGTTATAAAAGGATGGGCGCTAATTTTGAAAGAAGCTCTACTACTGTTGGTAAAATGCTATCAAACAGTATCCCACAGTACAGAGAAATCAATTCATGAAAAAAGGGTCTACTGCTGTGGCAAACTGCATTGTAGTCTTATTTTTAAAAATTGCCACAGCGACCTGAACCTTCACAACCACCACCCTGACCAGTCAGCAGCCGTCAATACCAAGGCAAGACTCTCCACTACCAAAGATTACAACTCAATGAAAGCTCAGAGGATAGTTAACATTTCTTAACAATAAAGTATTTTTAAATTAAGGTATGTGTATTTTTTTAGATATAATGCTGTTGTACACTTAACAGACTACACTATAGTATAAATGTAACTTTTATATGCATTGGGAAACCAAAAAATTCATTTGATTCACTTTATTGTAATGGCCTAGAACCAAACCTGTAACGTCTCTGAGGTATGTCTGTGTATTATAAAACTGGGATCACATAACATATATAATTTAGGGTCCTTCTTTATTTAGTTGAGTATATCGCAGTTACACCTTAACACTCATCTGTTGATCAGCATTTAGATCAGTTTCCAGTTTAGGGTTTATATTAACAGACTGGCATATTTATGTTATTTTTATATACTTATTTCTGGATTTCCTTAAATCAAATTCCTAGAGTTGGAATGCTATGTGAAAGAAAATAAATGTTTTTAAGAATTGTGAAACATAACAACAACAAAAGAATTGTGAAACATATCACATTGCTTTCCACAAAGTTTAACACAAATTCTCAGGAAACATGTTTGATTGTGATTTTCTTTTTTTTTTTTTAACTGCATCCTCAATAAATTTTCATTTTTCTTTGTCATTTGGTAGATTGTTTCACTGCACTGCTGTTATTTTGAACAATTTTTATATGTGTAAGCATTTCATTTATCCTTTAATAAATTGCTTCTTGTTCTGTTTTGTACTCTTTAAAATGGAAATATCTTTATCAACTTTGATGACTACAAAATATTACAGATTCTGAAAACAGGGGGAAAGGAGAGAAAAACACTATCAGAAACTCTCTTTGTCAGAATCTCACAAAAACAACTGAAAAACACTTTAAAGGGCAGAGAAACCTAACAAGAAATGAAAAACAATGATATGAAGGGGTTCAAAATAAAGCCACTGTGGCATAAAAATTATTTTAACCTAAGGGCAGTTGACTTCCTAAAATCCCTTATCTGCCAAAAGCAGAGCTCCCAAAAGAATTCAATTGTCATAAAGCCCCTCCCAGGGAGCAACTCTAATCTTCTTTCCTAAAAAAAGAAGTCAGCACTACACCTGGTCAGATTTTGTCATAGAAATAAATAAATATATATATGTGTGTGTATATATATTTATATTTATAGCCTTATATGTATATATACATATCAGCTTTTCTCCTAAGGGCCCACTTACTTTCCAAAAAGTCATTTGTTTTTTTTCATATGTGCCCCTTCTCCCCCTTGCCCATCTAAGAAGTAATTTGTTCTCTAAAAATGCTCTTCTCTCCCCTCTCACACCCCAGTAAGATGCTATGTAAGTCCCAAATTCCAGTCTTCAGTCAGTTCTTTAACTCCTGTGCAACATACATAATTAAATGTTTTTTTTTCTTGCTAATATGTCTTTTGGTAGTTTAATTTGCAGTCCCCAAGAATGAACCTAAGAGGGTGGAGGAAAGTTTTTTCCTCTCTGACAATTTGCCACAAATCTTCAAAAAAATGGTAGCTAAAGAAATGTGTGGGACGGCTATCATCTCCATCCCACCTCCACCTTAAAGAAGCTCTTAAGGATGAAATGTCACAAAAATCATGAGATTTCTCATAAGAAGTGCCCTGTTGGAAAAAAAAAAAAAAAAAAGCAAATTGAGGAAGCGAGTAGGTAGCTCAGGAAAAAGGGACTGAAAAGGTCTTCAGAGTAAACAAACTCCAAGTACAATGCCTATATTCCAGGAAGGAAATAAGGAAACTCCAGGCCCAGTAATTAAGACATAAGCAGAGTTAATGGTCCACAACATTAAATCAGAATTTAGGAAAATCAAAAACAAAAAGGAAAGAGAATTATTATAAACTATAAATGTTGAAGTAGAAATATATAAGTAAAATGGAGTATAATGTTTCTTCCCAGTGGAAGAAAAGGTACCTAGACACACACACCACAACAAAATGGAAGAAATCATCTGAAGTCTGAGAGTATCCTTCATACGAAAAGTATATCCCATTGTTAGAAGAAATAAACCCTGTTTCAGACACTTAATAACATTTCAAAGAAAAAATAGAACTATTTCCTTTAGAAAAGGCTATACAAACCCCAGCTAGATTATCCTTATTTCCCTAGGCCTCCCAACTATAAGAGTACCAGGAGTAAATACAAGGCGTTACCCAACCACCAAACTCTAGCTCAGAGAAGATAAGCTGGCCATAGATCAGAAGTCATTAAGGGGTATATGGCTGGCTCAGTCATTGGAGTGTGTGACTCTTAATCTCGGAGTTGTAGGTTTGAGCTCCATATTGGGTATAGAAATTAAAGATTTTTTTTAAATCTTAAAAAAAACTTAAGGAGAATTGAGCCATATTGGATTAGAGAAAAAAGAAAGTCAGAAGAGGGATCCATATCTTAAGAATGGGGACAATAAAAGAAATATCAAATCAATCATAAAATAATATATACAGAAAATCTACAGCTAAAAGCTTAGATTATTTAGATCTTTCTTCTTTTCTAATAAGCATTTGGTACTCCAAATTTCCCTCTATTTTGTGCTATAAATTTCCCACAAGTATTTCTGCATGCCACAAGCATTTATATGTTGTACTTTCATTTTAACTCAATTCAAACTATGTAGTAATTTCCCTTGAGACTTCTTTCATCTACTTTGATCCACAGGTTATTTAGAACTATGCTGTCTAATTTCCAAATATTTGTGTACTTTCCAGAGACCTTTTTTTCTATTGTTTTATAATTTAAATCCATTACTGGAGAACAGACTTAGTATGATTTAAGTTTTTAAAAATTTCTTAAGGCTTCATGACCCAGGATATGGTTTATCTTGGTCAGGGGAGAGCAAGCTATGGCCTATTTCTACACCAAAATCCAGTCTCTGACAGCTTTTGTATGGCCCAAGACATAGGGATTATTTTTACATTTAAAACAATGAAAATATCAAAAGAAAATTTCATGACCTATGAAAATTACATGAAATTCAAGTTTCAATGACCATAAAGTATTATTGGAATATAACCAAACTCATTTATTTATGAATTATCTAAGGCTGTTTTTGCACTACAATGGCGATGTGAATAGCTATGACAGAAGCCATACAGTTCGCAAGTGCCTAAACATTTGCTATCTGGCCTTTTATACAATACATGTGCTGATCCTACTCTGTATATATTCTACAACACCTGAAAAGAATATGTATTTTATTCTTTTGGGTGTTGCATTTTCTAATTTCAATTAGATCCAGTTAGTTGATGTTATTCAGCTGTTCTGGTCTTTGTCGATTTTATCACTTATTGAAAGGAACATTGAGATTCTTACCTACAAGTGGATCTGCTCATTTCTCCTTTCAGTTCTACCAGTTTCTGCATCATGTATTTTTTAAAGCTGTTGTTAGGTACATTAATATTTAGAATCAGTAAATCTTATTGGCTCTTTATCATTGTGTAATATCCCTTGTACTTTTCCTTGCTCTGAAGTGTACTTTGCCTGATATTAATATAGCCACTCCAAATATGTTACTAGCATTCGAATGGTACATTTTTATCCATCCTTTCCTTCTGTGTACAGCATTAAACTTAAAATGGGTTTCTTGTAAACGCAATATAACAGAGTCTTTAAAAATCATTATTGAATCTGACAATTGCTGTCCTTCAATTGTTGTATTTAGACGACTTATATTTAATATAAATACTGATGTTTGAATTTAAAACTACCATTTTATTGTTTTGTTTGCCCTTCTGTTTTCATTCCTGTGTTTTCTCTTTCTAAACTTCTTCTGGATTATTTGAATATTTTTCTTAGTATTTCATTTTAATGTATTTTTTTATTATACCTTTTTTTAGTGCTTACTGGAGAGATTATGATAAATTTACTTTTCACAGGCTTCTTAAAATTATGATTTTTTTTATCTTTTTAAAAAAGATTTTATTTATTTATTCCTGACAGACACACGGAGAGAGAAGCAGAGACACAGGCAAAGGGAGAAGAAGCAGGCTGCATGCAGGGAGCCCAACGCGGGACTTGACCCTGGGTCTCCAGGATCACGCCCTGGGCTGAAGGTGGCGCTAAACCGCTGGGCCACTGGGGCTGCCCCAGATTTTTTTCTCTTTTTAAATAAGTTTTATTGTAGTAAGAACACTTAACATGAAGTCTACGCCCTTAACAGATTTCTAAGTGTATAACATAGTACTGTTAATTATAGGCAAAATGTTGCACAGCAAATCTCTACATCCTGCATAACTGAAATTGTTATGTTGTTGGTTAACAACATTCTGTTCCCCCTTCCTGCAACACCTGACAACAACAGAGAAGCACTATTTTAACAATTCAAATGAAATATAGAATCTTATCATCATGCAGATCCCTTTACCCTCCCCCTTGTAGTTATCTCATAAACTACACTAACATACATTGAAAACCCCCAACGGTCAAACATATGCCAGAGAACTTGAAAAAAAGAATTATCTTTCATGTTACCCAACAATTTAGCATTCCAGCTATTCATTTGTAAGTGAACAGATTGGTACCACTGAAATATATCATTACCTAACTCAGTCTGGTCCTCAGCTCTACCCAATAACCTTTCTCCACTTCCCTAGTCAAGTCCTTTCCATTCTACACTGCTTTTCTCAACCCTTCCATCCTGCTATTTGTTCCCTTAATCTGAGCAAATGACTCTGCCTCTTAATTCACTGATAAGGGACATCAGTCAGAAACTCCTCAAATTCTTGCTAGCACACTTCAACTGACTCGTTCCCATACCTATCTACTTCCCAAGGCTGGATTACAGAGTTGACTGAACAAGCAGCTGCCTGAGTACCAGTCTACAAGAAGTACTATAACACCACTGGAATAAACTGGTAACGGGACCATTTAAATCAACTATTTCATAGCTACTTCAAGTGACAGCATTTGATAGAAGACTTTTTTAAAGATTTTATTTATTTGAGAGAGAGAGAGACAGCACAAGTGGGGGAGCATCAGATGGAGAGGGAGAAGCAGGCTTCCCCTGGGCAGAGAGCCTGATGTGAGGCTCCATCCCAGGACCCTGGAATCATGACCTCAGCCAAAGGAAGAAGCCCAACCGACTAAGCCACCCAGGCACCCTGATAGAAGATTTTTAAATACTTCATGTTAACATTATCTCCATCAAGAATTTTTGCAAATTGTATCTATTTATTTAAACTTTTAGTATACTAAAGGCTACACTACCAATCCTGATCCAGATAACTAACAGGCACTTGAAACTTACAGTCAAAATGTGCAGAAAATTTGAAATTAAACCATGCATTGCATGGTGCTATTTACCAGGAACAAGCAATTTATTTTTTAGCCTAAATTTGAAAACTTTAGTATGCCTCACAGGAAGCTGTCTGGTTCAGAAAACAGCATAAGAAAACTGACTAAAGAACCAAAATATAGAAAAGTGAGAAGCATGCTGCCAACATAAAAACCAGGAAAAAAAAAGAACTTTAAAATATATTTTGAGCAAGTCTTTCCCACTTTAATAATTTATTCAACAATATTATTGAGCACAAATTATATGCCAGGTACTACTCTGGAAAACAAGACAAACAAGGGTCTCTGCTCTTGAAGACTTACATTCTGGAAAAAACATATAGTAAATAAATGATGATAATATATAGTAATAGATACTACTAGGAAAAAAAAAGATGATATTAGAGAGAAGACTGGACTGGTGAAGCTGCTACTAGAAACTGTAAGTAAGGGAAAGCCACAGTGAGTGCAAAACACCTAAAGGAATAAAAATAACCCACCAGACAAAGGTAGGGCAGGGGCAGAAACAGAACATCCAAGCAGAGGCAATACCAAGCCCCCCCAAAAATGATCTTGACCTTTGAAGACAAGAAGAAAAGACTTCTCTGTGTCTAAAATATAATCAGCAATGGAATAAACTGTACGCAATAATGGCAGAAAGGTAGGGAGAAGTCAGATCAAGTATGGCTTATGGGACACTCAAACCTTAATGAGTGTATATAAATAACGCTATCTAGTCATAAGTGATAGGAAAACAATTTTTTAAATAAAGTTAAAAATGTTAAGCTATGTTCTGTGCATCTGGTAAATTTATTATGAACATAATGATGTATGTAAATTCTTTTTACTAGAAAGTCAGTATCTTCCTACCCTCAATAAAATATATATTGCACAAATATTTGAAAGAGTGTCTATTTAGATTTTGCTTTCTACTCCCCTACTGCTATTATGGAATAGGAATCACTTCTCATGAGCTCTGGAACTCATCCCTACCCACCAGAGCCTCTGATAGGTCATGTCTAAACTGTGTAAAAGAAAAGTGCCTCCTCTAGGCACATAATCCTTACACACGGGCATAAATTTAGCAGGCAAAGCACCAGATTTCAGCCCCTGCTCATGCACTTGGCCCAGCATCCTTATACATAACCATTTAAGATGGCCTTACCAACCGCCTCCTTGGAAATTGTACTCCATCAACTAACCCCTTTCCTGTGACTTCAACTGCTCTCTCATAAGCAAAGGACATATATACACCAGAAACTGTTTAAAGTTATGCCTTTCTCTTCAGGAAATGCGGAGCATTATTACATATTTACCATTATGTACTGCCAAAGCCTGACAAAGTGCTAAGGCTTTGAATGTTCTGTTAACTTAAAATATATAATCAAAGTTACAATAGTTCAAAAGTTATCCCTTATTAGAAACCACTTATCTTTATTTGGGTAGCTTTAAAATCATGTATACACCTAGTTATTTGTAATCTACACCCTACTTCCTAGGGGTGTGAGATATATCACAGTTTGAGAATGAATTTTTGGATCATCTATAATTCTAACTACCATATATCTGAATCCTGGCATTACAGCTTATTATCCTGCCAAAAATAATGATGCAAAAACTGGCAGAGATGCTGATTTGTCTGTCAAGAAAATCTTTTTAAAATAATATAACATTTAAAAATTTCCTAGTCAGCACTTAAAACTTTCAAATGTTTCTAAGCAGAACATGTTCCTTAACATGGACTATAATTTAGTACCAGCAAATGGCTAATTTTTTATTATACCCTCACAACTGATAAGCTAAGAAAATTATTAAGACTACATGTAATAGTCTAATATAAGATTTAAATTTGTATATGAGATATATTACTTAAGGAATTTTAATTTATTTAAAACTTTGTTCTAATAATGCACAAATTGTGATGGTCACACAAATTGCTTACTTTCACTCCTGCTCTCCAAACTAAAAAATACCTGCAGATTATCAGGGCCTGTAACAACTTTCAGCAAATTAAACATTCCGACTTTGGTCACGCTTTGAGAATGTCTTGAAGTAACCCCAAGCAAAGACAGAATTTATGGTTCAAAAAATAAGCTTTCAGATAAAAATCACAGCTCATTTGCTCTGAACAAAGTATTTTACCCAGCTCTTCTTCAGCCATTGGTACAACAAAATTGACCTTTGTCATGCATCATTGATTTGGTCATCTCATATTCCACAGATAAGCAGGGAACCCTTAATTACAAAGTGCTTTTTTCTTTTAACAGCAATAATATAGTCCAGTTTTGGAAAAAAAAATTACATAATACCCATAATTCCATCTCCCTAAAAACAAACAAGCTTTCCCTTTTAAAATTATCTAATCATTTTATATAAAAGGCCAAAACAGGCATCTTAAAAAGAAGTTGTGGTTTTTGTCCAGTACATTGAGCTAGATAGCTGAGAGAGAAGTCACATTCAAATCAAAGTCAGAAAACTGGTCCAGCTGATCCTAGATGGAAAGATACAAATATAGTAAAACTCCAGAATATGAGTGACTTGCTTTAGCAGTGATTTAATTTAACTATATTTTGAAACAAATCAAGAGCTGCAATGTTAAGGGTTTTAATAATATTCAACTTTATCTAAAACTTTTCAGGTAATTTACAAATAAAATGATGTGTTCTCTTCCTATCATTGCCTTTCGCTTCATAATAATCTCAGTGAAGGGGCAGTGAGCAAAGAGTATTGACAAAGTGAGGCTAGCTATGTATTAACTGTTGGAACTGTACGATAGGTACCCAGGACTTTAGTTTATATCCAAAAATTTTCCAAAATAGGCAGCCCGGATGGCCCAGCGGTTTAGCACCGCCTTCAGCCCAGGGCGTGATCCTGGAGACCCAGGATTGAGTCCCACATCAGGCTCCCTGAGTGGAGCCTGCTTCTCCCTCTGCCTGTGTCTCTGCCTCTCTCTCTCTCTCTCTCTCTCTGTCTGTCTCTGATGAATGAATAAATAAAATCTTTTTTAAAAATTCCAAAATGAAAAGAAAAAAATTTACCAAAAAAATCTAAGACTATATAAGCTGAAACAGAAAAAAAAAAAAAATCAAGGCTTGTCTTTCATGTTAATTCAAGCATCATCACAGTCAATTCATGTTAATTCAAGTATCATCACAGCAAAGTGACTCTACCAGAAATGGACTGACAATATTGTCACTCGGAAAAATCGACACTTAATCACTATTAATCAGGGCCACCATCCGTGATCACACACCAAGGGACTCTTCAAAATACTTGCTGTAGATGCCAGAAAAACTCTGAAGAAATGAAGAAGAGGCTATTCATTAATTCAACTATTCATTCAACAAATATTAAGCACTTATTCTGTGCCAGGCCCTGTTCTAGGCACTGGAGTTGCATCAATAAATAAAAGAGATAAAAATCCCTATAGAGTTTGTATTCTAATGGAGAGGGAGTGGGAAGATAATAAATATAATAGGGTGTATAGTATGTTGGGGATGATAGGTGGTATGGGAAAAAATACAGCAAGGTAAGAGAACACTGAGATAGGGAGTGCGGCAATTTTAAGGAGGATAATCAGGGCCGCCTCACTGAGAAGATGACATTTGGGTGAAGACCTGAAAGAGAAAAGAAAGTGAGGCTTGTGGACATCCATGGATATCTGTAGATATCAAGCAGAGCTACGCCTGATGTATTAAAAAAAAAATGCAGATGAATGCCTGAGTGGCCAGAGCACAACGATCAAGAAGAAAAATAGTGGAGGAGGAGGCTGGAGACACAACAGGGGAAAGCAATATGGTCGGGATTAGATAGAGCTCTGTAGGCCACTATAAAACTGAGCTTTACAATGTTTAAAACCGAATGCCAAAATGAAGGATTTCAAGCAAAGAAGTTACATGATTACCCCTTTTCTAATCTGCTTGGACTCAGGTTCTAGCACAGCAGTGACCCAAAGGGTTGCTTTCCTGTTATCACTCAGGGTCTGATAACTCCCTCAAATAGTAACTGTTGCAGCGGGGCGCTAGCTCATGTGTACTACTCCTAGAAAAGATCACCTCTTAGTCATCGACAATCCTCCACTTGGAAGGGGACAGAGTGTCATCTCCGAAAGATAACCTACCCAACCCGGTTATAAAAATTTGTTCCTGCTTTTGAGGAGTAGAAATAATTTGCATTAACACTGTTTTCGATTATACAAAATGGCAAAATCACTGGCTCGGTAGTTTAACCGAATAACCATGATTTAAAAATTTAAACTCGGGACGCCTGGGTGGCTCAATGGTTGAACGTCTGCCTTTGGCTCAGGGCATGATCCCGGAGTCCCAGGACTGAGTCCCACGTCGGGCTCCCTGCTTGGAGCCTGCTTCTCCCTCTGCCTGTGTCTCTGCCTCTCTGTGTGTCTCTCATGAATAAATAAACAAAATCTTTTCTGAAAAATTTAAACTCAAGTACTTAGTAATAGCTAAATGATCTCAACAGGTTATCTAACTTTTCCTAGTCTCAATTCTTATAATTTATAAAAGGAGAATTAAAATATCTAAACTCACTTGAGGATGATGTAAATTAAAAGAATCCATCCCAGTGCCTAGATCTAACGGACATTTCATAAATATTAGATCCCTTACTTGCCTTCCGTACAGTGTTTCTCGTGTTGCCTTGCATCCTTGAGAATTCAATTCTCGTAGCTCAAGGTTCCGGGGACACCCATAATGAGAAAGGAAAAGAGTCACACACGTTTAAGTGAGAATGACTGTTTATAGTCTAATACTAGAGGCTGCTGTGCAGCAGCCCTTTATTAAGATATTTATGTTCCCGGCTGCCAGCCTGGGCCAGAACCATTCCTGGGATTAGAGATGCTGCTCTCAGAGAAGTGTGGTCTCCGCCACCCCTCCCTTGGGCCCCCCGGTGTCATGCTGTGTCTGTATATTCTATACAAGGGTACCTTTCCTTGCCCTTTGTAAACTACATTTGACAGGGATTAAAACAATATAAACAGGGGGAAAAAAAGATTTATCTTAGCATCACAGTAAAGAAACTACACACATATATTTTTTTTAAATTTGATTTTGAAGAGAAAGCTTTCAGATTAAGTTTCCCAAAATAGGTGGCTTTCTAGACATAGTATGAACATGGCTGATATAAACACTTAGGTCTTTCACTAAAATTCTTTTAAAAAAAAGACCCCAAACCTCAAATTTATTACTTTATTGGAATTTCCTCATAAGAGGAAGAAAAAAAATCAAAAAACTTTTCTCTTGTTTGGAAGTGAATACTTATACTTATATATCAATATTGAAAAAAATCCTAAAATCATTTGACTATGTTTTAGTTGCCAGCCCTGGGATTTTACAGATATGCAGGCATTTTTATAGTAACTAGCATTTGCTTCTTGTTCCTCCTTATTTTGTACCTTAGTTAACCTGGGAGAAAATATGAGGCAGACTGCATGACAAATGAATGTTCATGTACTTGCCTTTATAAGTGATAAAGGATACTTCCATTTTCTTCAAAATTTTTTCGACTTTCGTACGCAGCAACTAAATATCAGTAGTTTGCTATTCACTTTATAAATTGGCAAATGTAGTAAAACAGAATTCTCCTGGCTCTCTTAAGTGGATGGATTTTGTTGCTAAGGGAGGGGCAAAGATTGCTTTTTCAATCAATATTTCTTTATTTTCTTTTAAGATTTTATTTATTTGAGACAGGGGGAGAGAGACAGAGCATGAACGGGGTAGAGGGGCTGAGGGAGAGGGAGAAGCAGACTCCCCACTGAGCCGGGAGCTTGATGTGGGACTTGATCCCAAGACCCTGAGATCATGACCTGAGCTGAAGGCAGACGCTTAAATGAGTGAGCCCCCAGGCCCCCTTCAAGCAATGTTTCATTATAAAAAGGTGGCTCTGTGTGATCGTCAATTGTCTGCTCTGACTGGCCACTTGTCCCCTTTTGTCCAGGGGAGGGTAAGGAACACTGCCTCGGTGCTCAGCAGAGGGTTCTGGGTATTCTGGCCAGATGAGACATCATCATTCCAGGTTTTCATCTCCAGGGCTAGACCTAACTGGACAGTCAGGGTCCTAGAAGATTCCTTCAACTACCTGGGCATCTTCCTGTTAATCAGTTTGTTTCCTTTGGACTCTTCCGTTGTTTTACCTTAAGAAAGCAAAGATGACCAACTCTTTAAATTAAATAACTCGTTGCTTCTCCCACCATAAACGTGCTTGCATTTTCTTTCCCTGCTAGAGCACGCCCACCCACCCTCACCTCCAAACAGGTAATACTTCCTGACAACTGCATTTAGGATAACTCAAACCTTGTGCTCCCTTTTGCAGGTCCTGGAGTGCAAACAGGATCCTATGTCGTTAATATTTGGTAGAAGTCACCCACCCTGCCATCCTAAGAGACAAGGGTCTCCTTCCTGAACCCCAGCAGGAAGCAACCTGGAACCAACAGGCTATCATCGTCGTTTCATACACTGGTTTACCTCCATTTGACCTTGATGAATTTCAAGGAATTTTTTCCCATCACATTATTGGTACTATGGATAATTTGTCACTGATGGTCAGAACTCCACAGTAGCAAAATGGTTTTCTCCATTTAGAAAAGATAGTTCGGCTACACTTACGTCATTAGGAAATATTTCTAGGATGAACGCTGAATGCCTTAAAAGAGTACTTTTGTAAACATCTGCTGTGTTATCTGCAGCTGTTTTTTAAGAGTTTAAAGAAATAATATATTTGAACCACATAAACAAAAAGGTATTACATAAGAAAAAAATAATACAACAATTTATGTAAGTACCTGACATATGAACATGCTCTTAGATCTAAAACAAAAAAATAAAAAAGTATTATAGGTACTACACACACACACACACACACACACACACACACACGACACGTGCATTAAAGAATTATTTAATAAAAAACATTTTGTACTCATTTCTCAGATGTGCAAAAACTATCAAGTTGTTAATCACTGGATCTGTCTCTCACTTTTGCATTTCAACATTGTGAGTTTCAACACTGATTGGTATGAATTATGATACAATTAATTACTGTTATTTTTCAGTGTTTCAGGCAAGCTCCCTATAGAATGTATCTATTTAATATGAACACTTAAAATAACAATATTATTTGTACATGAAAGTCACTTCCTTGGGGGCGCCTGGGTGCCTCAGTCAGTTAAGCCTCTGCCCTCCATCAGGTCATGATCCAGGACCCTGAGACTGAGCCCAACATTAGGCTCCTTGCTTAGTGGGGGGTCTGCTTCTCCCTCTGCCTGCTGCTCCCCCTGTTTGTGCTCTCTTCATCAAATAAATAAATATATCTTTTTTAAAAATATCACTTTCTTGAGGTTCTTTTTTCCTTTTTTAAAAAGGCACAATATTTAGAAAATAGTTATTACCACAAATAGTGCTTTGGAAAATTCTGCAGCTTTTCTTATTGACAAACATTCCAAATAATTGAGGGAAATGACAACACTACTTTTCTCAGATAAATTTCCCAGGCTGATGCTTCTTCTCCATGTAGAGCACAGAGTTGCCATAGTCACTGTTTCCTTCTCATTTTCCTCCATCAAATTTGTATATAATCACAGTAACCAACCCTTGCTTTGGTGTCAAGTTCTCCATAAAGTCAGCCACATTTTTTCTCAGAGATAAAGTGATATAACATCTTTTTTTGTTTTTAAATTTATTTATTTGACAGAAGAAGAGAAAACGTGTGTTGGGGGAGGGGCACTGGGAGAGAATCTTCAAGCAACCCCCACACACACACTGTGGGTAGACGGGCCCCTTCACACTCCAGCTGGATGCCAAGACCCATGAGATCGTGACCTGAGCCAAAACCAGGAATCAGTCACTTAACTGACTGAGCCATCCAAGCACCCCAAGAGAATATCTTCTTGTAAGGTCTGATCACTATTATACGGACAAATTACTTTTCTTCTTCTTTTTTTTTTTTTTTTAACTTGCAGTCCAGTTAGGAATGAAACCAATCACAATTAACTGCAATCATCTGAACCATTTATTGATTATCCTGTAGAGCTCAACTCTCTGGAACTTATGATGTGCTGTTAAACATATCAAAGGGCTATTCCATGTTCTGGTTAAAGGAGTTAGAGGCATTTTAGATGCAGAGGTAGAGTGGACCCAACTGTGGAGTCTCCTTTGTGATCCAATCACATTGTTTCTATTAGTGAAGACTGAAGTGTTCCCAATATTGGGATAAAGACTAGACTCTTTATCTCTTATACTGCATTATTTTCTCTGAAACTTTGGTATGATCACCACAGATTTCCTGCCAGCTATAGTCTGAAATCAGTAATTCTTTTTTTTTGAAATCAGTAATTCTACATCCTATGTGTGATGATAATGTACACGAGTTACAAAACTACATTATTTATCAATCACGAACCAGAATCACCTCTTCAGATAGGTGAAGGAAATTAACAGAAAATTTATTTTATTATTTGCAAACATCTGCAATAAAAATCTGGACTTCACTCTGGCAAGACAGAGTAACAGTTTCTATATACTCTATTTGTGTTCTTTCTAGTCTTTAGTGCATTTAGTGCATTTCATTCTCTTTGACTTTTTATCTAATCATCAACTTTGCTTGAAGCTTCTCCAAAAGTCTAGCTTATTTCTATATTCAGCTTGGTAACTTTTTTTTAAAGATTTTATTTTTCAGTAATCTTTACACCCAACATGGGACTTGAACTCCCAACCTCGAGATCAGGAGTTGCATGCCCTACATATTAAGCCAGCCAAGCACCCTCCTGGTTCCTCTTTTAGGGAAACATTTATATACTTTACACTGAGTCTTGTCTTCTCCAATTTGCATACAATCTCTTCATGAATTTTTGTGAATTATTAACAAAAGGAAATTTTTTTAAAAGGAAATTTTTAACAATGCACAACAGATTTAGGACCAGATTGGTCAACAAAGAAGACTTGGTATTAACTATTTCACCAACATTGACCATTCCATCTCCCTGCCACTTTAAGAATGATACCAAAGTCAACTGTGTGGTAAGGATTTTTCCTAAGTTTTTCATAACTTTTCCTAAGTTTATTAAATTTCACAGTCCAGTATTGAATTGTTCCATAATATTCTGGTAGAACAGAAGTGCTCACATGTGGCAAGACATAAATAACTCCAGAAATTATCTAGCTGACCAAGGTCTGCTTATCTCCCACTATAAATAGAGCATTTTTAGACATCCATGTTTTATCTTCAAAATGCAACCCACAGATCTAATATGCCTAAAGGGTCTGTATTTTTAAGAATCTAATTCAGCAATTTCAAAAGGACTCCACTAAGGGATACTTTGGGGAAATACAGCATCTTCCTCTGGTAAATTGAAATATCTATTAACACATTAAAGACTATGAAAAGTCATGCAGTTCAGAAAAAAAAAAAAGAAACTATTTTGCTTCAACCACAGAATCTTTTCTCCCTCCTAAGGGGAAAAAATTATTTTAACTATAGAATTTTTCTCCTTCATGGGTATTTGATTATCATGTCAAAACTGGTTTATTACAAGACACAGTTTGAAGAATGCTGAGTCTACCTGGAAGTCCAAATCATTTTCAACATTATTCTCAAAAGGGTGGCATCCCCAAATAAAAGGGAATTGGTTTTTGAACATGTGGCAATTTAATTTAAAAAAATATTTTTGGAACTCTGTGGTGGCATTTTGGTTATTATAATTATTGGAATGCGTGAGGTGCTGCTGATATTTAGTGGACAGGAAGCAAGTGAGCAAGAAGGACGATGGTTCCATACAACAAAGAATTGCCCTGCAACTTACAAACTCCTAATAAGGGAAATATTTATAATAATGTGAGCCTAGAATCTAACTCCATATTTCATATAAATATAATGTACTCTTGCATGCTATTGATGTGTGATGAAGTTTTCAAGAATGCAAAGTTTGGAACTTTTTCAAGAGCAATTCACCATTTCAGAAAATCGTACTACTAAAAGAAACAACACTCATGATATTTTAAACATTAATAAAATGTACCTCTATCAGTCTGCACATCCTATTTAACAGTGATTTTGTTGTAAGTGCAAGAATCTGACTACTTCCTTGGAACTTCTGGTGTAGTCATACCTGAGCACTTATGCAATGAAATATCTAATATTTTATTATAAATCAGTTCCCTTTATTGCTTTTTAAGAGGATTTCAAACACAGTTTTATATTTTTAAAGATTTATTTTAGAGAGAGAGAAAGAGAGATTATACACTCTTGCTTTGGGAAGGAGAGAAGGAGAGAGAAAAAAGAGAATCTGCAGCAGACTCCCCACTTGAGCATGGAGCCTGAGCTGAGCTCCATCTCACAACTCCAAGATTATGACTTGAGACGAAATCAAGAGTCAGACAGACACTCAAACAACTGATCCACCCAGGTGCCCTTATACTGTCTTTTTAAATTAGATGTATAAATAGGTTACACTGTTTATAAATTTTATTTGAGGATAATAAAGTGGATGTTAAAAAGAATTTCACTTTTTAAAGGATAGTGTTCAGTCTGATGAGATTGAGAAACACTTATCTGTAAGCTTTTGTTCTCTAAAGATGAAAATTTGAGTTAGGACAATCTGTGACTGACCAAAACACAATTAAACTATAAATATGGTGTGGTTAAGATAATAAATACAAGGGAGGGGGGTGCCTAGCTGGCTCAGTTGGTAGAGCATGCAACTCTCGATCCTAGGATTGTGAGTCTTAGCCCTACACTGGGTATAAAGATTACTTAATAAAAAAAATTTAAGTTAAATATTAGGAAATAAAGTATATTTAAGATATAATAATTTATTTTTTATAACACTGCTATAAACATCAGAATGCATGTATCCTTTCAAATCAGTATTTCCGCATTCTTTGGATAAATACCTAATAGTGCAACTGCTGGATTGTAGGGTCGCTCTGTGTTTAACTTTCTGAGGAACCCCCATACTGTTTTCCAGAGCAGCTGCACCAGTCTGCATTCCCACCAACAGTTCATAGCAGCACTATCAACAATAGCCAAGTTATGGAAAGAGCCCAAATATCCATCAACTGATGAATGGGTAAAGAAGTTATGGTATATACATTCAATGGAATATTACCCAGCCATAAAAAAGAATACAATCTT
Source organism: Canis lupus dingo (assembly GCF_003254725.2). NCBI lineage: Eukaryota > Metazoa > Chordata > Mammalia > Carnivora > Canidae > Canis > Canis lupus. The sequence continues at coordinate 63,805,695 of NC_064252.1, read as the reverse complement.
GCCATTTGCAACAACATGGATAAAGCAAGAGTGTGTTATATTAAGAAAAATAAGTCAGAGAAAAACAAATACTATATGATTTCACTCATGTGGAATTTAAGAAATGAAATAGATAGACATGGTAGGGAGGAGGGAAGAAAGGCAACCCAGGAAACAGACTCTTAACAATAGAGAATAAACTGAGGGTTGCTGGAGGGGAGGTTCACAGAGGGACTAATTAAATGGATGATGGGTATTAGGGAGGGCACTTTTGTGATGAAAACTGGATATCATATGTAAGCGATGAATCACTAAATTCTACTCCCGAAACTAATATTTCACTATATGTTAACCAACTGGAATTTAATTAAAAACTTGAAATAACAATAACAAAAAAGATGTTATATAATAATTTAGCAGCAAGTCTCCACTATGTGCCTAGCACTTGATTACACCGATAGACAAAGAGGTTTAACACAGGTCTGTCAGCCTTGGTGGAACTTACAGGGAAGTAAAGGAGACAAAGCCACAGTTAAAACAAAGAACTAAATGCCAGTTAACTTTTTAACTTTTGTGAAACAAATGCTCATAATTAATCAATAGTTTTAGAAAGGTGGTATGGTCAGGAAAGCCTCAGAATAACATAGACCTTCTGTTGTGCGCTCCACAATTAACTGGACAGCATTAGCAAGGTATGTTTACCCATTTGCCAAGGGGTGGGGAGGAAGAGGGGCAAAGTTAGATCCTGGGAGGACCAGTGAGAAAGAAATGCTGGAACTAGAGGACAAAAAGCCTTGAAAGGCACAGGAGCCTGAATTTAAAATGACAGAAGAAAAGGAAGCTCCTATAGACTCCTAGAGAGAATAATAAAGATTACTTATTTAGGATAAGATTAATAGTTATATATAGGACTTACTGAGAGAAAGAAGTGTGTAAAGAATCTCAGAACATTGGGAAGGGGAGGAGTGTGAAGGACAAACATAAGTTTTAAATCTGATGAAACGGAGATGAGCAGTTTGAATAGACAGCTTTAAAAACCAACATAAAGAGGGTGCGCCCAGGTGGCTCAGTTGGTTAAGCATCCGACTCTTGATTTCAGCTCAGGTCATGATCTCAGGGTCATGAGATCGAGCCCCACATCAGGCTCTGTGCTGGCTGTGGAGCCTGCTTAAGATTCTCTCTTCTTCTCCCCTCCCTCTTCCTCCCAGCCCCCATGCCCCCTACACTCTCTCTCTCCCTTAAAAAAATATATGAAATAAAATAAAGTTAACAGCTGAATCTCTCATCACCAGAATGAATGAGCTCACAGAGAAAAATGTATATGGAGACAGAGGTGGGCGGCACTCCCTGGCTAGAGAACCAGAAGAACCACAAAGCAGCCAAAGGTGAATATTACTTTATGTACAAATGATAAAACTATGGAAAGCTTTATTCTTGCCAGGGAAGTGGTAGAAACTAAAAATAGATTTTTTTTTTAAGAATTCAGAAAGTTTATAGACCACAGAATCATGGCAGTTTACAAATGTGACATAAATTCTTAAACTTTTAGATTGATATCAAAGATTACAGCCTGTAGATAAGTAACATATACATCCTTCCAGGAAGAAGGCCTTTCTACAAGAAGCACTACTTACAGAATAAGCTGTGATCTGTCATATATGTGAGTCAACAGGCCCACAGATGCTATTACAAACTTCCAGAACGTAACAATAAGCAGAAATGAGCTATAAACTCATAATCAATCATCACAAAAAGTTGCATCACCATAAGGATTACTATGACTCAATGTAACAGACAAAAAAGTTGCCTAAAGGGCAGTCCAGCTTAGAGCACAGATTTAGTTATACGCAGTAACAGAGGTTATACCAGGAGGGATCTCTACACACTCCTCATAAATTATCCTTTATTATCTATGTTCATTTGTAATCTGAAATTACTTACATCAAATTTCTCAACCTTATGAATCTACCTCTAGACTGTTTGGCAGCCAGTTCTCTACAGAAATTAATCAATATGCCATTACGACTAAACATTCCCAAGATTAAATGTTAACTACAGTTGCAATCTATGAATGTGAAGAGTTCAATGAAGAGGATAACCTATGTCCCAGTTGCCTTGGGACAGTCAATCATCCCTGCTTTTCAGGTAGGATCATTAGCAGCACCGTCTTTCATTCTTAAAGTATAGGTAATGTTACGTGGACTCCATATCAATGGGGAGCCAGCTACACCGGAAATGTTTATGAACTACACTTATCTTTTACTTCATGTTTATTCCTAATTTATAAAAACACCTGTCATATTCTATGAACATCCATTATAACTGCTAATAACTTGTAGAGTCCTGCTTACGAGGTCAGGATCTAGTCCTGAGATAGCTAGGGACTGCCTCCTAGTGGTAGGGTGATTCTTGGATGTTTCTGACCCCACCTCTGTTTCAACATCTTGTCAAGCCTGGTTATATTCCCCTGTACCTACTTATCAGCTTCATCTCAGCTCCTTCCATACCATATATTTTTCTAGCTCTTGTGTGTCCTTCATTCAAACCAAGCTAATAAGAAATGTATCCCAATTATGAAAGACCATTCTCCCCATGTAGAAGTTTTTGCTTTACAGAAAAACCTGGCTGTTCCTCTAAGATCAGGAACAAGACAAGGATGCCCACTTTTGTCACTTCTATTCAACAGAGTACTAGAAGCTCTTGCAAGAGCAATTAGGTAGGAAAAATAAAAGGCATATATACTGGAAAGGAAGACATAAAACTATATCGGCAGATGACATGAGGTCCGTAGAAAATCCTAAAGAATCCAGGAAAAAATAAAACTGTTAAAGTAAGAAATAAATTCAGCGCTGAGTGAAGTAAGTCAGTTGGAGAAGGGCAAACATTATATGTTCTCATTCATTTGGGGAATATAAGTAATAGTGAAAGGGAATATAAGGGAAGGGAGAAGAAATGTGTGGGAAATATCAGAAAGGGAGACAGAACGTAAAGACTGCTAACTCTGGGAAACGAACTAGGGGTGGTAGAAGGGGAGGAGGGCGGGGGGTGGGAGTGAATGGGTGACGGGCACTGGGGATTATTCTGTATGTTAGTAAATTGAACACCAATAAAAAATAAATTAAAAATAAATTAAAAAAATAAATTCAGCAAAGTTGCAGGATACAAATTAACAGGTAAAAATCAGTTGTATTTCTACACAATAGCAATGAACAATGTAAAAAAAGAATTAAGAAAATAGTATCATTCATAAGAGTATTAAAAAGAATAAAATAATCCTTCTCCCATTAGGATGGCTACTATCAGAAAAAGATTGAAAATAACAAATGTTGGGGAGGATGTGTACTATTGGTGGGAATGCAAAATGGTGCAGCCACTATGGAAAGAGTACAGTGGTTTCTTAAAAAAATTAAAATAGAATTACCATATGATCCAGCAATTCCACTTCCGTGGAATATACCTGAAAGAAGTAAAAGCGGGACCTCAAACAGACAGTATTGTTAGAGCCTGAGTGGTGTCCCTCCATTTGGAGGTACTGTATTTGGAGATAACACATTTAAAGAGGTCATATGGTGGGTCCTACTCCAATACGACTGACGCCCTTTTAAGAAGAGGAAGAAATGACAGCTGTGCCACCCCCCCCACCCCCCACCCCCCATGGCTCAGCGGTTTAGCACAGCCTTTAGCCCAGGGTGTGATCCTGGAGACCCAGGATCAAGTCCCATGTCGAGCTCCCTGCATGGAGTCTGCTTCTCCCTCGGCCTGTGTCTCTGCCTCTCTCTGTCTGTGTCTCTCATGAATAAATAAATAAAATATTTAAAAAAAGAAGAAGAGGAAGAAATACCAGGGATGTACACACACAAAGAAAAGGCTATGTGAGAGAACAGAGAGAAAGTAGTCATCTGCAAACCAAGGAGAGAAGCCTCAGGAGAAATCAACCCTGATGACACCTTGATCTAAGACTACTGGCCTCTAGAACTGTGAGAAAATAAATTACTGTTATTTAAGCCATCCAATCTGTACTACTTTCTTATGGTAGTTCTACTAAACTAATACATTTGTACACTCATGTTCAGAACAGCATTATCGACAACAGCCAAAAGGTGAAAGCAATACAAGGATCTCTCAATAGATAAATAGATAAAATACAGTACATACATACGATGAAATATTACTCAGCTTTTAAAAGAAAATTCTGACACCTGCTATAACACAAAGGAATCTTGAAGACATTATGCTAAGTGAATAAGCTGGTTACAAAAGATAAGCATTGTAGAATTCCACTTATATGAGATACACAGTGATCAAATTCAGAGACAGAAAGTAGAAGGGTGGTTGCCATGGGCTGGGGACAAAGAGAATGCAGAGTTGCTTAATGGGTATAGAGTTTTAGGGGTACTGCCTGGCTCAGTCAAAGAATGAGACCCTTAATATCCAGGTCATGAGTTTGAGCCCCATATTGGACACCGAGTTTACTTAAAATAAAATAAAATGTTCTTTTAAAAAAAAAAAGTACAAAAAAAAAAAAAAAAAAAAAAGTACAGAGTTTCAGTTTTGTCGGATTAAAAAAAAGTTGCAGAGATTGGTTGCACAACAATGTGTGGTTAATACTATGAATTGTACACTTAAAAATGGTTAAGATGGTTAACTTTATGTTGTATGTGTTTTGCAATAATTACATTTTTTTTAAGATTTATTTATTTATTCAGAGAGAGAGAGGCAGAAACACAAGCAGGCTCCTTGCAGGAAGCCTGACGTGGGACTCGATCCCAGGTCTCCAGGATCACACCCCAGGCCTCAGGTGGCACTAAACCGCTGAGCCACCGGGGCTGCCCAATAATTACAATTAAAAAAAAAAAAGAAAATATTTAGGAATTTACCCAAGAAGATAATAAGACTTGCACATTCAATGTTACAAAATATTGCCCAAAACAATTAAATAAGACATTAATAAATGGAAAGAAATTCATGTTCATAGATTAGAAGACTTAATATTGTTAAGATGATAGTACTACCCAAATAATATGCAGGTTCAGTGCAAAATCCCAATAGCATTTGTGGCCAAAATGAAAAAAAAAAATCCTAGAGTTCATATGAAATTTCAAGGGATCCAGAATAGCAAAAATAATCTTGGAAAAGAAGAGAATAGCAGAAAAAACTTACTAAAAGCTACAGTTATCAAAAGAGCGTGGTATTGGCATAAAGACAAATAGACCAACGAACTAGAATAGGAAAATAAACGCTCACATACATGGTCAAATGATTTTCAACAAGGGTGCCAAGCCATAAAATAAGTACAGTCTTCAACAAACAGGGCTGGGAAAACTGGATATCTACATGTAAAAGATGAAAGTAGACACTTATCTTGCCCCACATTTAAAACTCAACTCAATATGGATCTAAGAACTAAATTTAAGATCTAAAAACCACAAAATTGATAGAAAAAAAAAAAACAGGGAGAAAGTTTCAGTTTCATGACATTGGATTTGGCAAAGATTTCTTGGATATGACACCAAAAGTACAGGGAACAGAAGTAAATTAAATAAATCAGAATACATCAAAATTTAACTTTGTTTCCCAGAGGACATTATCAACGAAGCAAAAAGGCAACCCATGAAATGAAAAAAATATTTGCAAATCATATATCTTTTAAGGGCTTAATATCTGGAATACATAACGAACTCCCCCAACTCCAAACAATGACAACGACAACAACAAAAAACAGATTTAAAAATGGGCAAAGGATTAGAATAGACACTTCTCCAGAGAAGATACACAAATACCCAATAAGCACACGAATAGTTGTGCAAGATCACTAATAATGAGGAAAATACAAATCAAAACCACAGTGAGATAACATTTTACACACATCAGGAGGGCCATTATATTTAAAACAAAAAACAAAAAAAGGAAAATAACAAGTGTCAGCATGGTTATATAGAAATTGGAACACCTGTGCACTGTTGGTGGAAATGTAACATGGTACAGCCCCTATGGAAAACAGGATGGTGGTTCCTCCAAAAATTACAAATTACATCCAGCAATTCCACTTATGTGTATATACCTAAAAGAATTGAAAACAGGGTCTTAAGCAGATATTTGTATACCATACTCACGTAGCATTCTTCACAACAGTCAAAAAGTGGAAACAATTCAGGTGCCCATCAACAGACAAATGGATAAACAAAAAGTGGTTATATGCACATACAATGGAATATTCATCCTTGAAAAGAAAGGAAATTTTGGCACATGCTACACTATAGATGAACCTGAAAGACATTATGCTAAGTGAAATAAGCCAGACACAAAAGGACAAATAATATATGTTTCCCTGTATGTATCTAAATTAGGCAAATTTATAGGGACAGAAGGTAGATCAGAGGTTACCAGACTCTGAGGGGGAGGAGGAAATGAAAGTTATTGCTTAATGTGACAGAGTTTCTCTCTGGGGTAATGACAAAATTTTGGAAATAGACTGCGGTGATGATTGCACAACACTGTGGATGTAATTAATGCTACTGAATTCTACACTTAAAAATGGTTACACTGGCACATTTATGCCATAGATATTTCACCACAATAAAAAAAAAAAGCTTGAAATTAGGTTTAATTGGATTAGTATAATGAAATCCAAATGATCTGAATTTATTTATACATTCAGTCATTCACTGACATTTTATATAGCACATATTATGTGCCAGGCACTTGGCTAGATTCTAGGGATAAAGTGATAAACAGGCACTTATGATAATGTGTTAATAACATTAATAGCTAACATTTTTGGGGTACTCTTACATGCTCCCAACAAACTGCTATTATTATACTCATCTCACTGATGAATAAACTGAAGCTTAGAAAGAATAACTTGCAAAATACTACACTGCTGGACTCCATACTCCCGACCATATTCTACATGAAGAGTATTTGCTACTACGAGAGGACATAAGCAAGGCAATTAACTTAGTCACCCACCGCTTTAGGTAGGTCTTGAAAGAAAGGCTTGAAAGCTGGGTAGGAATCTGGCAAGGGAGGGCATGTTAAAAACGTTTCTAACAGCAGGAGTAAAAAGTCTAAAAGAAAAAGCAGAGTTCATTCTGGAAATGTCAAGCAGCATAGTGAAGGTTGACAGTGTCAAAGGTGAATTGCCAAAGATCAGACTGGAGTAGGAAGCAGAACAGAGAGGTTTTGTTTTGGTTTATCTATTGTGAAATAAATCACTACAAAGTTTAGTAGTTAAAAACAACAATCATTTTACTCCATGGATTCCCAGGGCTCAGTTGGGCAGGTCTCTAGCTTATCTCGTTACCTGGGGCTGAAGTCATCTAGGAGTTTTCCAGGTCTGGAACATGTAGGAGGGCTCTCCTCTAGATCTGGTATCTTAGAGGGGACATATCGAAGTCTGAATTCAGTCGGGATGCTGGGATGTCCAGCAGTAGCTGGACTTACAAGGAACTTCAGGTGCAAAAGTTGAAGCTATCGGGCATTTTTAAGGCTGAAGCCTGAAACTGGCACAAGGGCACCTCTGCCATGCTCCATTACTTAAAGCGAGTAACAAGTTAAGCTCAGATTCAGTATGAGGGAACTAAACAAAGCTCTAAATCCCAGGAGATGTGGCTCATCGAGGCCCATCTTTGGAAACTAGCTACCACAGATTTTATGCAGAGGTGTCAGACTGGAGGAAGAGCAACCAGTTAGGATATCATTAAAATAAACTAGCTCAGAGACTATGACATTCTGTACTTGTATCTGGGATGTAGACAATAGAATAAAAAGCTGTCAAGTGATAAAATGAACCAAACTTGATGAGTGACTGACAGTGCTGAGGAAGGACAACGGTGGTTAGACTGTAGACGACTCTCTGGTTTCCTTGTTAAGCTCACAGGTTGATTGAGTTGTTATTCACGGAAGTAAAGAATAGAGTAAGAAGAAGAGATTTGGTAGTAGAGGTACTATAGTATATCCAGACAGAAACTGGATCTAGAGATTGTAGCTGAATATACAAATTTAGAACTGAAAATACGAGAATAGATTCATTACCCAGCAGGAGTTTGTTAAGTAAGAAGACAGCCCACCATGGAGTCTAGAGGAACAATACTATTTAGCACAGTGAAAAAGAGGGAGTCACAAAGAAGTCTAAGGAGAAGGGACACTGGAATAAAAACCAGGGACACCTGGGTGGCTCAGCAGTTGAGCATCTGCCTTCAGCTCAGGGTGTGACCCCGGGATCCTAGGACCAAGTCCCACATTGGGCTCCCTGCATGAAGCCTGCTTCTCCCTCTGCCTATGTCTCTGCCTCTCTCTCTCTCTCATGAATGAATGAATTAATTAATCTTAAAAAAAGAATAAAAACCAAAATAGTAGAGTATCACAAAAACCAAAATAAAAAAGTATTTCATAAAAGAGAAAACAACTACTAGTATCAAATGCCATAGAGGGATTAACTATGATTAAGACTGAAGATTGTCCCCTTGGGTCACAAACAAGTTACTAGTGACTTTGGCAAAACCACTCTTAGGGGTGGGAGCTTTGCTATAGTAAATTAAAAAGTGAATAGAAGGGGAGAATGTAAAAACAACAAAAAGAAAATATTTTCAAGAAGTTCAACTGTTAAGCAGAGGAAGATCTAGTAGTACATAAAGGACAAGTAGTAAAGAGAGAGTTTTGGGGGTTTTGGTAAGATTTTAAGTAATCTCTACACCCAACTTGGGGCTCGAACTTACAACCTTGAGATCAAGAGTCACATGCTCTACGGTCTGGGCCAGTCAGGCACCCCCAAGAGAGGGTTGTTGTTATTTTTTTAAAGGTGGCTGAAGTTAAAGCATGTTTAAGTACCGTTGAGAAGAAACTGATAGAGGAGGAGAAAGAAACTGAAGATGCCAAAAGACAGAGCTCTGAGGAAGCACAAGGGGATGAGATGCAGAACACAGAAGGAGATTATCCTCAGACAGGAGACCCCAAAGCTGGCAGTGGACAGCAGATAAAGAATGGTTGTGAATCACATTAAACTGTAGGCATGGCATATACATACATAGGGGGAGAGAGAGAAAGAATATCCATAAAGATGGTCCCTAACTTAGAATTTTTTGACTTCACAATGGTGCAAAAGTGATACACATCCAGTATAGACCATACTTCAAAGTTTGAATTTTGATCTTTTCCCAGGCTTGTGAGTCACAGTACAACATGCTCTCGTGATGCTGAGCAGTGGCAGCCGGCTACAGCCCCCAGTCAGCCATCAGACCACAGAGGTCAACAACTGATACCCCTACAACCACTCTGTACCCGTCCAACCACTCTGCACAGTATTCAATAAATTACAGGAGACATTCAACACTTTATTACAAAATAAGCTTTCTAATAGGTGACTTTGCCCAATTGTAGGCTAATGTAAGTGTTCTGAGCACATTTAAGGTAGGCTCGGCTAAGCTACGACATTTGGTAAGTTAGGTGTATTAAATGCACTTGACTCAAAATATTTTCAACTTACAGTAGGTTTATTGGGACATAACCCCAAGAAGATCTGTAGTTGAAAGTCAAGGGCATTCTCCTCTGACACCTTCTATAGCATTTTGTCAGAGAAGTAGGATGTGGGGCCATCTGCTGAGAACACGGATAGGAGATTAAAGAGTAAAAGATTTTACGCAGTCACTATCAAGGCTGAAGTATTAGAAAACAGAATTACTGCTAGAAAGCCTGAGAACCAAAGACCAGGGTGGTAACCAAGACTCTACAGTATTCTCAGTTGGCTCAAATCTGTGGTTTTCTATTAAAGCAATCAGTAAACAGGTACATAAAATTTTATGGATTCAGAGAAGGAGTTGTGTTGAAGAGCCATGGTAGATGGATAACAAGAAAATTACAAATTTTACCAATATATCTATTGATGCCTTTAGATTACTCTCTCTTATTCAATAAACAGACTCACAAATCCCACTAACTGGGTAGTTTGCTAAAAGGATATATTGCAGCACTTCAGGTACTACCGAGAAGTCATGCATAGTATAGAGGAGGTCCCCATTTGTTTGTTTATTTTTAAAGAGCCTTCTTTTCAAAGAGCCCCCTGTAAAACACAGACCAGGGAACCATATCAGCCACTCGAGGATCAATATCTCTATTCATAGCTGTATAAAATAATAAGAGCCACATACAAAATTTAAAATGGTCTAGTATCAAAAAAACAAAAAAAAAAAATAAATGGTCTAGTATCTACATTATAAAAGTAAAAAGAAACAGGTGATTTGAATAATATATTTTGCTTAACATATGGTATACAAAATATTTCAATAAGCAACTAATAAAAACTTACAAAGGAGACTTTTTTTTAAAGATTTACTTATTTGAGAGACAACACGAGTCCAGGGCCGGGGTGACGGGGTAGAGAGGGAGCCAAAACCAAGAGTCAGAGGCTTAATGAACCGTCCCACTCAGAAGCCCCACCAAGGAGATATTTAACGTTTTCTTTATACTAAGTCTTTGAAATTCAAGGTGAATTTCATACTTATATTGCATCTTCACTCAGATTAGCAATATTTCAGAAGCACAAAAGCCCCATGTAGCTAGCGGCCATAGTACTGGACAGTGTTGCTCTAGATGTTATGATTGTATAATTCCTAGAATTAACACACCCTTGTTGAATTAACAAAGTCACTGCAGTTCTTCCTTATATTCGTTAATATCATCCATAATATACACTGACACAGCATATTTCATCTATGAATGTTCAGTTATTCCCGGGCTCAAAGAATCTAGACAAACGTACTGCAATCAGATCACCCAAGATAGAGCTCTGGTTCCCTACCAAGGTCATGCTGGCCTCTTGTCTGGAAGCCATCGGTATCTAAGCAGCCGCTGGCTGATACTCCCTATCTCAGCTAGCCAGGTGTGACAGACTAAGGGGCCAGCTTTCTTCACGAAGACAGTTACCACTCATCCATCTACCAACGGCCCAGCTTCCAAAAGTCTATTGACATCTCCTTTCATGTTCTCTTTGTCCTTACAGAGTTTATGCCTTTCTTTATTCTCTTTCATTTTAGTATGTTTTTGAGAGAGTAGAAATAAAACATGTATTCAACTGACCATGTTTATCTAGAAGTTGCTTTTATGATTAGGGGCTGGTTTATTTCAAAAATCTATAAACTCATCATCAGAAGATAACTTACCTGTAGATAAAGACAACCTTTTTCAAGCTTCTTTAAAGATTTACTCCAATTAGAAATCCAGATATAAACAATATATAATATTTTAATGGAAAATCAGTTTGCTCCTAAAATTCCTCTAAGAACATTTTGTATTTAGAACATTCTTGTGCACACAATGGATCAGTTATGTTCACATGGAAAGAAAGATAATAATATTATTGAACACAAAACCCTGCTTCCTCGAGAGGAACTGTGAAAAATTGTCTCACCATAATTCAATTGTGTTGTGTATTTGCTATATGAACACTGAGTATATTTAGACTCTAGCCATCAGAGGTTTTATTTTTTTATGGGAATCTACGGAATCAGCACATTCAACAACTGTTAACCTGCCGCTCTTCTGATAAAACCTAAGGGGTTCCTGGATTTACCAGCACCTCCTGGAGTAAAAGTAAGCATTGTCAAAACAGACGTAATTAATGGTATTATAAAACTTGTAATAGGATAGAGTGTGCTCATTAACGTTTTCCCTGAAAGCCAAGAATTTCTTCAGCAGTATTGTGAATATCTTAGTTTTTTAAACTAATTTTATTTAGCTTTGTATTCTAAGTCTCTTTTTAAAAATGAGAACTCAGTCAATTTTATTCGTTAAGATTATTTTTGTTCCTTCAGTTAGCTTCAGACCAAAGCAGCACGGTTCTAACCTTTTCAGCTAGAACCCACTCACATAAAACAGCCCAGTGTACCCCTTCATTGACATTTTTCCCTGTTTATGACTTTTTAGTCAATGCATACATTTCTATATTCTTTTTTAAAGTTAACGCAATTCTTCAATATTTTTTCAAGTATTTATTGACTACTATTTTGTACCAAGCATTGCTAGATTATAAGAATAAAATGATTAATAAAGCATATTCTCAGTCTTCAAAACTTCATAATCTAGTATGGGAGATCGATAAACATAAAGCGTTATAATAAGTACTGCAATAAAAGTAGGAACAAAGCGCCATGGGAAGCCCAGAGGCAGGAAGGATTAATTCTTTCTGGAAATGATGGTGGATCTTCCCAGTGGGAAGAGGTGGAAAAAAGACTGTTCCAGGAATCCCTGGGTGGTGCAGCGGTTTGGCGCCTGCCTTTGGCCCAGGGCGCGATCCTGGAGACACGGGATCGAATCCCACGTCGGGCTCCCGGTGCATGGAGCCTGCTTCTCCCTCTGCCTGTGTCTCCACCTCTTTCTCTCTCTGTGACTATCATAAATAAATAAAAATAAAAATAAAAGACTGTTCCAAGCAGATGGGCCAACATGAAAAAAGGCACAAGGACATAGCTTCTTTGGGAAACAAGAAGTAGCCTGGTGTGGCTAAAACCTGAGATTCCTGCAGAGTAATGGTAGGAGCTATGTGAAGGAATTTGGATTTTTTGTTATAACGAAGGCAATGAAAACCCATAAAAGCAGGAAAGAGGTGGGGTTTTTGTCTTATAAAGAAAACTCTGTGGCCGTGTGAATGAATTACTACAGAAGGGGAACAGAAGGAAGGCAGGAAAATCAATTAGAAGGTATTGTACCAAAGTAGGTAGACCTCCGAGCAGTAATTGTGGAACTCAAAAGAAGGGAATTAATGGATTTAACATGCATTTCAGAAGTAGAATCACTCGGATAGGATGTCTACTTGGATGAAGAAGATAAGGAAAGAAGAACCAAAGATCCCCCCCACCCCATGTATTTTGGCTTATATGATGATTTAACCTAAACGAAGAACAAAGGTCAGAAAAATGAGCTCTAAACTGAGATATTAGCAAATATTTGCAGGACATTCAAAAAGTGGAGTGATCCGGGAGGCAATTGGAAATATGGATCTCAACTAAGGAATATAGTCAATTCCAGAAGTAGAAGTATAGGTTTCTGGAGTTACCAACATAAAGATGACATTTGCAGTCATAAGCAGATAAAGTTTCAAGAAGAGGAAATGCTGCCAAATACTGCACACTACCAAAAAGTCAGATGATTAATATGTAAGGCAAAACAAATCTTTTAAAAGAAAATTTGAGCAAATATTTCATGATCACAAAGTAAGAAAGGATTTCCTAAACAAAACACACAAAAAGCACCAATCTTATATGATTGTTAATCTTATATGATTAACAAATTCAGCTACTTTAAAACACCCTAAGAAAGAGTGAAAGGAAAAAAAAAAAGAAAGAAGGAGTGAAAGGACAATGCACAAAGCGGGGGAAAAACATCTGTAACACGTATATCTGACAAAGGACTAGTATTCAGAATATGTAAAGAGCTCTTACAAATCAGAAACAAAGTCGACAACCTAAAAGGAAAAAAAAATGGAAATATAAGAATAGACATGTCACAAAATGATATCCAAATACACATAAGAAAAGAGACTTCATCTCGCCAGTAATCAAGAAAACACAAATTAAAACCACAATGAGATATTATTACACATCCAAAAAATTGACAAAATGTTTAAAAGTCTAAAAATACTAAGCTTTGGCAAAGATATAGAGCAACTGGAATTCTCATACACTATTTGGGAATATAAATTAACACAACCAATTTGAAAAACTGTGCCAATATCTAGTCAAGTTGAAATTTGCATCCCCTATGGCTCAGAAATTTCACTCCTACTATATACTTTTAAGATTTGCATCTTTATGTGCATCAGGAGACACATAAAAGAATGTTCAGAGCAGCAGCAGCATCATAATTGTCCCAAACTGGAAACATCACAAACGCCTATCAACAGTAGAGCAGATTGTGTTATATGCATACAATGGAATACTATACAGCCTATGGGGTAAAAATGAAGAAGCTACAGGTACACGCCGTAACATGAATGAATCTTATAATTTTTAAAAAAAGATTTTACTCACTTATTCACGAGAGACAGAGACAGAGACAGAGAGAGAGAGAGAGAGAGAGGCAGAGACACAGGCAGAGGGAGAAGCAGGCTCCATGCAGGGAGCCTGATGCGGGACTTGATCCCAGGACCCTGGGATCATGACCTGAGCCAAAGGCAGATGCCCAACCACTGAGCCACCCAGGTGTCCCTGAATCTTATAATTTTAAGTGGAAAAAAAAATACAAAAATAATACAACATAATTCTATTCATTTAAAATTCAAAATAGGCAAAACAAATCCATATTATCCAAGAATGGATATCCAGTAGTTAAATCAAAAGAGAAATGCAAGAAAACAGTCACTATAAATGACAGGACAGTAGTTACTCATGGGGAGACAAAAGTGGTCGTAACAGGCAAAGGATATATTCAGGGAATTTTGCAGTCCCAATAATGTTCTATTCTTTGACCCTGGTGGTGGTGATTACACGATGTTGATAACTATTTGATTAGACGTATATGCAAATTTTATGGGCTTTTAAATATATGATTTAAAAATTTAATGAACTAAATTTTGAAATGGTCTGACATTTAACAAGAGATGTAATAGTGAGAAGTAACCAGAAAGGTCCTGGTTGTAAGGGTGATTAAAGGAGATTAAGAAAATATGCTATTGAATTCATTCAGAACTAACTCTGAATACCACAAAGGAAAAAGACAATCCTGTATCTGAGATGAATTACATTTAAATCTGTTTCAAGGCTGATGACTGGATTTCCTTCTTTCATTTGAGACCTACCTTGTGTCTGGCACTGTGCCACGGACTTGCAGCGCAGGAGAACTTCGTCCCACCTCTCAGCACCAGGACCCCCACTGACTTCTAATCTCTCTTGGGATAAAAGATTTAGCTATTTTATTGATTGGAATACAATGGGGTGGGGAGAATCTTGGTTCCAAATGTACGAATAAAAAGGCATGCAGGAATTATCAGGTGCTAATCTGAGTAGATGAGATAAAGTTTATGCCTCAACTGAGGAAATACAGGAAGAATACGGATGCTAGATGTGCTCTTTTCCAAACATTAAGGAACATGAACAAACAATCTTTATTTATTTTTTTTTTATATCAGGCAAGACAAAGCCTGAAGAGGTCAGTAGCAGATAGAAGCATGACCTGAAGGGTTTTTAACAACTGAAGAAATAAAGCTGCAATGTATGTAAAACTTCTGCTTTTCACCTTTCCATAAAGGAAACTTATATCTAAAAAGTGATATGATTTCTATTACCCAACCTGCTAACCCATTTTTAAATTTCCAGACTTAGCTCTGGGGAAAAAAAAAATGAAATTTGCCCTTAAGAAGACAGGATTTGCTATCAGTCAGATTTAAAAAAACTAAACTACAAATTTTAAAACTCGAAAAGAGGAGTTCCCAAGTTAGTATAGTTAGAATGTAAGACTCCAAATACCTGTTTACAAATAAATTAAGCCTCACACACAGAGTCATTAATCTAATCTCAACTCCTTATCTGGTTTACACAGCTTTCTCTGGTTCAAACTCCTATAATGTAGCAAAGCAACATTCTAAGGAGCAAAAAAGATTTGGTCAAGAATAAAAATACCACTCATAAACATGAACCAGCCAGTAGGGAATTTTAAAATTACTTAGAAATGAACAACCAGTAAGGAATTAAAAATTAATAAGGAATTAAAAGAATAGAAAGACCTGGTATCAGACTAGTACTCTCAGTTAATGCTCTATTAAAATCATTCTGAACGCTCATAAAAATTAGACTGAGGTGATGCCCAGAAACATAAAGGTAAAAATGCCCCAGGAAATAATTTTCAGGTATCAAAGCTCAAATTTTACAACTCGAATTTAGATAAAGCATGTTTTGTTGATAATCTGGTAACTGCACTGTCAAGAGATCTGGTGGTGGCTTCTTAAAAATTAATGTTTGCTAACATACTGAAAATTTTAGGAAGCTTTTATATAAAGCAAAAGAAGCCAAGATCTGAACGCTTGAGTACCAAGTTCTGCATCACCAATTATGTAACTTTGAGTAAATAATCAAACCACTCTGAGCCCACACCAACCTGGCAAACTTGAGAACAGATAAATAATATATGCTAATAAGACTGAGCTCCAAAAGAATGGGAAGCTCAGTTTCCTTAACATACTACAAAAACTACCTTCAACAAACTGATACATATTTTTATTCACTTTTTATCATGGAAAAAAAGTAAATATAAAAAAAGTATAGTATAACGAGTTAAATGTATTCTCACTTAGCTTCAACAATTATCGACTCCTGGCTAATCTGGTTTTACCTATACTCCACTCATTCCTTTTCTTCCTCTTAAAGCAAGTCCCAGATATTATATCTTTAGCATAGAGCTAAAATCCAATGGCTTCTTCTCAGTGGATGTACAGGTGTATGAAGCCCAACGGAAAGGTCTGAGCTGGGAATATAGATTTGAGGGTCATCAGAAATGAAATCAAGAGTTGAAGCAGTAGCTTTGCATGGAGGTCAAATATCCATGCTTAAGAAACAAGACGACAGATTTTTTTTGGTGCTCCTTCATTAAATATATAAATAGACATAAGCACAATTACATAAAAAAATACCTATGGATTTTCAAAGGCCTATAGAACTTCTACCTCCTATCACTGTAATTGTTTTTCTGCCTTAAAAAGGTGTCCCTATATATTAATAGTCACTGTTCTAAAAGATTTAACAAAACCCCTGAAACATAAATAGTAATTTATGTAGCAGATTTAGACACGAATTTTGTAACTAACCCCAAATCTACTTTTCTAAGTATTTAAAAACATATCGCTTAAATTTTCCTTTCCCTTTAAAACTTACATGTTTTATACTTTCTTTTCTACGTCTATTTCACAATAAAAATTTGTAAGTAAACTTCAAAAAGAAAATTTGATGCCTACATTTAAATAGCTACGACAGACGATGGTATATCTTATAAGCATTCAGAGCTTTGAACATACATGAGAATATTTGCATACTAAAAATATTTTATAAGCTCTTTAGACACTTTGTTGAATCAGAGGCCATTTATTCCTACACTTTCATTAATTTTATGCCAACTATCAAAATTAGTTATGATTTATTTATACTCCAGTTCAATCCTGAAGAAACTGTGACTAAAGTTCCTTAAATCCTAGTTTTACAATCCACTTTAAAAGAATTTCTAAAGTTTTCTAAAATTGTTTCATAAGCTGTTCAATAAAGATTAACCTCTGAAAAAAATGAAGTATTTGTGACCTTTGTAATGAAATGGAGCTTTGTGTCTTTGATTATATTAGCCCAAGTAAACTATCCAAAGGGGATAGGAGGTGTACAATTTTTAGAAACACAATGGATTGTCCATGTTTAAATTCTGGTGGGTCACCATTGATTCAATCGAGCTAAGTCCTACTTGATTAGAAAGCACTCCAAAATATTTGGAGGCATATCCTTGTCTCTGAATAGTCCTGGAACCCCGAATGTACAATTTCATAACTAGAGGAATATGCAGTTTCACTGTGAGCACACCATACACTTCTGTGCTTTATTTTTCCCTAAGGAAAAAAAATCAGATATATTAAAAGCAGTTGCAACTTTGTACCGTTAGTGCCATTTCAACCTAAGTTGCTGAAGAATTTTTGGAAAATATTTTTTGTTTTCAAAAGCAATTGAAAGACTGCACCTAACGTGTTTTAAGTAAAATCCAATTCGTTTTTAAAGCATGATTAAACAATCACCAGGTCAAAATGGCATGTTCCCCCTCCCTCACAAAATAATCCAATTCTTTTTTCAGGTATCAGTAAATACCAACAGGATGATTAAGGCATAACTGCTTTTTCAGAAACAATTTACCAAAAATAAAGCCTCTCCCTTCCAAAAAAGTATATTCCAGACACCCACACGTTTAATTAAATAGGTTCTTTCTTAAAGATAATGGAGAGATTTTTCTTGTCGTCAAGAAATACAGTTATTATTTCGAATTTATCTTTTTAGTTAGTTCTTACTTCAAGTGTTATATTGTTGAAGAAAATCTTCATCAGTTAAACCTCAGGAGGGGCTTTTTTTTTTTAATTCTCGTTTTAGATATTAAAATGTATGGGGGAAGGGAAAGTGTGGAAAATATAGAATAACTCGTTGAGAATTTGATTGGTTTTCAATTAAGGAATTTTATAAAGATATCTTGTGGCTGTTCTTAAATTAATTCTGCATCGGAAGCCAAGTGATTTTTTTTTTTTTTGGTCTTGAATAGTAATGATACAGATTTTCTTTACCAATAACGTATATATTAACTGCATTTAATATACCAGATACGTTTTTTTTCTGTACCTAAAGAAAACCTTAGTGCCCGCCAGTGCTTAATGACATCAGTAACTGCGCTGCCGGAGTAGGGAGCTCATCATTCATTTCCACAGTCGGAAAAAAGAAAAGGAGTTTATTTGTGAACGTGCTATTTTCAACAAAATACGTGGAAAAAGTAATCATCGGCTCTTGACACAATAAACCAAACCACTGCTCTTTGCTCCCAATGACGTAGCAGCCCTGAATTTGACATTCAGCGTCTTTTGACCTGTGCGTTAATACTCTCTAGCTTTAAGGATTTTCTTTCTTTAAAAAAAAAAAATTTTTTTGTTTTTTTTTTGTTGTTGTTTTTGTTTTCACAGTCTAGAGAAGCGCCGCCCTAGTCTCAGGAGCCAGCCGAGTCCTGCACGGTCCCCGCCGACGGGCGCCCGCGCGGCCCGGCGCTGTCCTCGGGCCGGGCCCAGGCTCCGCGGGTCACGGGGCCGCGCCGGGCTGAGCTCCCGGGTCCGGCGGGCGGAGCAGCGCGGGCGCGGGGGCCTCGTGGGGCGCAGCAGCGGGGCGGCCGCGCTCCTCGTCGCTGGACGGCTCCCGTCGCTCCGCCTGCTCCGGGCTTCACCTGCGCCAGCGACACCCGAGCCCGAGGCCGGGGCCCCGCCGCCCCGGGAGGCGACCAGGTGGGGGCCGCGAGGGGCCCCGCGCCGCCCCCGCCGCCCGCGCCGCCCCCGCCGCCCCGCCGCAGCCCGCTCTTCCTCCCGCCCGCGGCCCGGCGGCCTGCGGAGCCCAGCGCGGGGGCCGGGGGCCGGGGGCCGGGGGCCGGGGAGGCGCGGGCGGCGCGGGCGGCCCGGGCGGAGCACGTGCCTCTGCTCGAAGCCTCGCGCCCCGGGCGGGAACTCCCGCGGGCCTCCGCGCGCCAGCAGCGGCCTCGGCGGCGAAGTACGCAGGCGCCGACGCTTCTAGACGCCGCCGGGCGGCCGGGCCCCGGGGCGCGCCACCGCCCCCAGGTGTGAAGTTCGGCGGCGTCGGGGGACCTGGGAGCTGGGACCCCGGGGCTGAGTACCTGGCTCCGAGGCCGCGGCCGTCCGAGCGCGCCGCGCCGGGGCTCCGGGCCTCGCTCCCCCGAGCCGCCAGGGCGGCGCCTGGGGCCCCGGGGCGCCGCGGGGGGAGGGGGCGCCGGCCCCCGGGCCTCGGCGGCTGCAGCGGGGTGGGGGGGACCGGGCCGCACGTGCCGCCCGCTCCAGGGGCCCCGCGCTCCGGGGCGCTCCCCGGCTCCGCCTCCAGGCGAGGGCGCGGCCCGGCCCCGCGCCGGGGGTCTTCCTCCGGGCCTGCGCCGAGGCGGGGAGGCGGGGAGGCGGCGGGGCCTGCGGGGCCCGGGCGCGGGGAGGCCGCGGCCGAGGCGCCTTTCCCGCCCCCGGAGCTCGCAGCCCCCGAGGCCGGGCTCCGCGCGGGCCCCCGAGCCGGGGGTCGTTCTCCCAACGCGCCCCCGCGTCGTGTCCTCGGGCCTCACGCGGAGGGAGGAGAATCGGGGGCGTTGGTCACTTGGCGGGGAACTTTTCGTTGTTTCCTTATTTCCTTCCCGCCCGCGGGCGAGCGGAGCAGCCGGCGGGCCGTGCGGCCGAGGCGTCAGGCCAGGCGCTCGCACCTCCCGGCCCGGCCCCACCGGCTCCCGCTCTCCGCTCGGGCCCGGGTGGAACCGTCCCTCCCTCCCGACCCGCCGAAGTGAGACGCGCGTCCCGGTCGACTTTTCTAGATTTTTTTTTTTAATGTTTGCGTTTTCAAGAAACTTCGCCCTACGCAAAAGCCCGCTTGGCTCCTCCCGGCAGGAGCCGGAGGGTTTGGAGGGACCTTACTTAGCACGTGGGAGGAATGACTCGGATCCCCGCAGCCGCCGCGAAGCCACCCGGGACAGCTCAGCAGAAAGGAGGGTTGTCTGCTGCCAACATGCAGGACACGGATCGGGTTTTTTTTTTTTTTTTTTTTTTTTTTTTTTTTCTTTTTGTCGTTTTGTTTTCTTTTCCTTTTTGGCTCGGCTCTGAGAGCATTACAGAGCTATCCTTTCCCGCCTCCCGACCCTCTTCCCCTCCCCCTCCTCTGTCTGGTGCAGGCAATTAGGGTGAAGAAATCAGTGCCAGGTTCCTGCCTCTGAAGAGAAAGGAATTGCTTCGGGAATTGAGTCCTGACACCTGTCTCTGTCCTGGAAGGCGAGAGGGGATGCGGGGTCAAAACGCCTGGGGGGGTGGGGGGGAGGCCCAGCTGACCGGGAGGGTAGGACCCTCCCCAAGAGAACGTCCTCTGGACACTCCTCCCTCCCTATCGTTCGGCCTCCTGCTTCACACAGGTCATTAACACGCGAGGGTATTAACTCGAGAGTTTCCCCTCCTTTTAGGCTCCCCGAGACCAGGACCTGGGGCTGGAATCAGAAGAGCAACACTGACAAGCCGTTCATTAATTTGCATTTATTTTCGGGAAATAATGTAGATAAAGGGGGAGGAAGGGGGACTGCCTTACATTTCAACAAGTAATTTGTGATCTTCACATCGGACAAATCAAATTTACAAATTACTTTCCCACCTACTGGACGAAAAGGCCAAAGCCAAAATTGATACACAGGCGCGGGGCTCTCCGCAGATTTCGGAGGAAGAAGGTGCACTAAAAACTCACTAGACAAAACAGGGTTGTTTAAAGAGAGAGAAGCCGACAGAGGAATTGGAACTGGGGCTTGGGGCCTGGGTTGGTTGGTTTGTTTTTCCTTAATGCCGTATTTTTTATTTGTTTTTTGTTTTGTTTTCTTTTGTTTTCTTTTGTGATTGGTCTCTAAACCAGAACTGGCGACCCTGTGCTTCGACCTGGGGAAGGGCTCGGTCCTACGTCCCCGCCCGGCCTAGCCCCCTCCCCTGTACCCTGACTTGGCTGTTGCCTCCACACTCTCTGGACCCTCCCGACCCTCCGCGCCCAGCTTCCTGGAACCAGAAGGTTCTCGTTAATAAATACACAGAGGGAGGAGGTGTGAGAGGGCATGTCAGCTTTGCAACAACTAAAAAAAAAAAAAAAAATAAAAAATAAAAGCGCCATCGTTTAAGGAAGAGGAAGGGGGACAGAGGGAAAATATTTTTTGCTTTTGTTTTATATATATGTGTGTATATATATGTATATATATGCTGTATATATCTTAGAGTTCTATTTCCTGGGCGCTAAGACGAGATATGTTCAGTTCAACCAACAGCAACTAAAAAGTTTAAGTGGTCCCTGGAACGGACCCGACTATGTACAGCATTCCCGCCGAGGCGGAAGCTTGAGCCAGTTCTACGCAGGGCGGGGCTGTGCGCGAGAGGCTGGGGGCGCGCTCCTCCCTGGGGCCTTGTCCCAGCGCAGCCCGCCGGGGAGGAGAAAGCGCGCGGAAGGTCTGGCCCGCAGGCGGGGAGCGGGGCCGAGGGCAGCCGAGGGAGCGGTAGTCTGCAATCGAGAAACACTCAGAAGTTGTCTTGATTTGGGGCAGAGTGGGGGTGCGCTCCAAAGGGCAGACACATGCCAGTTAGTGACTCCAGTGTCCAGAAAGAATAAATAAAAGTGTAGGGCTCAAACAGCGAGTCAGAGCAACGAGCCTCCGAAGGCTGCAAGTGCATAACGACTGCCCAGAGAGACTGGAAGAGAGCGGCTTAGGAGTTCGTTGGGGCTGGAGGAGGAGGAGAGCGCACAGCCCTCCCCACGTGGGCAGAACTTGTGGGCCAGGCCGGGGCACCGGTCTCCTCATCCGAGGGGTGGGCGGGTCTGCACATCCCCCAAACAAGTGGCAGAACGAGGAGGGCGGCAGTGCAGGCAAAGGGCATCTTTTAGGGGCGTGAAAATTCAGGTCTGCAGAAGCCGAGGCAAAGGCGGGCGGTGCAGCAGCAGCAACAGGACGGGGACCACGGAGGGCGCAGGTAGTTGCGTTTCTTCTCTTCTTCCTTCCACTCCTGGGCTCACAAGACCTGGAACCGCCACGAGGCTTGGTCCTTATAGTCCAGACAGTCGGGCGAATTGAAGTTGAGTTTCCAGGCGGAGGAAGCGGCGGCGGCCCCAGGCTCCTTGTAATCCAAGCAGTCGGCGGAGTTGAAGGCGAGCCCCGAGCCGCCGTAGCCCTGGTGGTGGTGGTGGTGGTGGTGGTGGTGGTGGCCTGAGGACTGGCTCAGCGGGTGGTGGGCGTGCGGGTGGTGGTGGTGGTGGCCGGCCATCGAGGAGGGCGCCATCGGGCTGAGCTGGTGCGGGTGGTGATGCGAGTGCATGGGCGCCAGGTACGAGCTGCAGTCCACGCCGCCGAAGTAGGAGGAGGAGGGCGCGGGGTAGCCCTGCGCGTAGCTGCCGCCCTGGCTGTAGGACATGGGGTAAGAGGCGGCGGCCGAGGCGGCGCCGGCGGCGACCGAGCGCTGCATGCAAGACGCGTTGCTGGGCGCGGCCAGGGGCTCGGGCACCGACACCGACGCGGGCGCCGAGCCCGGGGAGATGGAGGCCGGACTCCAGATGGACGAGGCGGCCGGCGTGCTCAGCGACGACGGGACGGCCACCGCCGGGTTCCCATCCAGGCCTGCCGCCGCGGCCGCCGCCGGGTTGGCGGAGGCGCCGGATCCCGAGCTGGAGGACGAGGCGGAGCTGGACACGGCGGGCGGCGTGAACTGGCCGCTGCTTTCCGAGCCCGAGCTCTCCCGCACCGGGGACGACTTCTTCTTGGCCGGGCGGCTCTTGGTCCCGCTCCCGCTCTGCTGCTGCTGGCGGCATTTGGCGCGGCGGTTCTTGAACCAGACCTGCAGCGGCCCGAGGAGGGAAGAGCGGGTCAGGGGGCCCCCGGGGCTCGCGCGCCGCCCGGCCGGGCCAGCCCCCGCCCCGCGGGCCCAGCTCCGCCACCCGCCCCATCCTCCTGGTGGAAGATCCTCCGGGAAGTGGGGCTGTGCACCTCCCCACCCCCAGCGCGAGTCCGCCCCCGGGCGGGACGTCCGCGTCCGTCCAGCCAGAAGTCCAGGCATCTCTGAGCTGCTGCTGCTGCTGCTCCTGGCCGCTCCCCAACAGCCCCGCGCACGCGGGGAGGCCCGTCCTCTCTGAACAGGGCGCACGACGCGGCGGAGGCGCGAGGGGCACCGCGGGGCGGGGCGGGGCGGCCACCGCGTCCGAGGGGGAGCCAGCCGGGCCCCGGAGGCCCCGGCCTGGGCCAGGCGGGAATTTGGGCGGCGGCGGCGGCAGGCGGGGAGGCCGACCAGAGGCCGTGCCCTCGGGGCGCCCCGGGAGCAAGCCCGAGCACAGTTTCGTTGGGCATCTTGGCTCCAAGTGGGGAGCCAAGTGGCACAAAGTTCTCACGCCCCTTGGAGGGCCCCGGCACAGGGCTAGGGCGTTCTCCCGGTTCTTTCCCGGGCCTCGAGGGCAAGGGAGGCGAGATAAAAGGCCCTTGAGGAGAGGTCGGAGTTATGATCCAAACAGGACTTTTATCGCAAAAACCAGAAGCAAGCAAGGCCCGTAGCCGGGTTTTGCGTTTGGCATCCTCTCGGGGCGAAGGGAGCGTCTCCCCAAACCTGCGCCACCCCCGGGGCGCGCCCCGACAGGGCGCCAGGCTCCGGCCAAGCCCCTCTCGGCCGCCTCCAGGATCCCGGGGACGCGGGGCGAGGGCGGAGGCCCAACTCCGCACCCCGGGCGCCTGGCGCTCGGGAGCCCCGCCTGCCCTCCCGACAGCCTGAGGACTCCCAGCTGCAGGCGGCCGCGGGAGGCGGCCAGGGCAGGGCTCGGAGCGGGCCCTCCAGCGGGGCCCCTCGCCGGGCCGGGCCGGGCGCTAGGGGGAGTCGGAGAGGGCCTGGCCAGCCGCGGGCCCGCCCCACCGCCCCACCGCCCCACCGCCCGCCGCCGTCCCGACCCTCCCCGGCCCGCTGCCCCAGGGCCCGGCCCGGCTCCGGAGCCCTGGGCACGCGCACCTGGACTCTGGACTCCGGCAGGTTGATCTTGAGCGCCACCTCCTCGCGCATGAAGATGTCAGGGTAGCGAGTCTTGGCGAAGAGCGCCTCCAGCACGTCCAGCTGCGAGCGTGTAAAGGTGGTGCGCTCCCGCCGCTGCTTCCGCGGGGTGGCTGAGGGGACACGCGGGGGCGCCTCGGGTCAGCGGTGGCCACGCGGACCGCGCTAGACGACGCAGACAGGCCCCCGGCAGGGCTCTGTGCGAGGCCGTTGCAAAAGCAAGCCAAGCTCCAAGCGAAAGAAAACTCCCCCAGGAGGCCGAGCCTGAGAGGCCACAGGTGGGAGAAAGTGCATGTGTGCGACTGGGAACCAGTGTCGTCAAGACTCCAGAATTGCCCCCTTCCCTGCCTCTCGGAGGTTAAGAAAGGAAAAGAAGTTATACAATCTCCCTTCTTTCACCACCTCCCCCCCAACACATCCCCTGGCTGGAGGATGGGAAAGGGGTGCGCAGACACACCACCTGGAAAACGCTTTCCGAGGGAACAAGTGGAGATGAAGGAGCGGGAGCTGGGGCGGGGGGGAGGCGGCTCAAGCCTTCCACATCCACGGTGCAAAAGTTGGTGCAGACAGCGGATGTAGAGGACAATTCAATTAGGGAGGGAGAGCCCCTCTTCTTCGTCTCAGCCAGTCACTTCCCATAAGAAAAGCCTGGCCCTTCCTGTCAGGGCCTAGAGAGTGTCCAAATCTCTCTTTCAACATTGGGAGGAAAGGAATAGATTCACACACACACACACACCCCAAAAAAGCCACCCATGAGAAACGAATCCTTGGGTAAGTGGGCCCTGTGCTGGTGGTGGGACCACAAGAGACAGATTGCCCAGCTTCACTGGCCTGGCCTGCCTCATGCACCCGCCACTGCCCTGTGAGCCTGCGGCGTGCAGAGCACTGCAGGCAGACCCGCCATCCCACTCCCCGGGCCTGCTCAGACACCGAGTGTGCGCTCAAACTCAAGAGTCTGGGCGTCCCCAAGATTTGCAGGGGCTGGGGGGCAGGGACTGGTGCTCACCCGGGTAGCCCACGGAAGGGTGCAGGAGGTCCATGGCTGGCCCGGCCAGGCCCAGCCCGTTCATGCCATATGGGGGTTGTTTGAGGTAAGACATCATGCTAACAGCCGGGTGGAGGCGCCCGGACGGATCCAGGGGGCCGGGGCCAGGCGCAGTGCGGGGCTCCCACTGCGCAGTCCTTCAAACTCTGCTGCGTCGGGGGGCCCGGCCTATGGAGACAGGAGACACAGGTAAACAGTGACTGGGAGCCATCTCGGTTTCCTGGTCTCGTCGGAGGCGAGCAGCCGGGGGCTGGGGAGGGCACGCAGGCTGCGGAACTCGGAAGGGCGGTCAGCTTGGCTCTACAAGGCCTTGGCCGGAAGACCACAGCTTCTTTGAAAAGTCAGCTTTTCTGGATCGTCATGGCCTCTTCTCAGGCGTGGAATGGGTAAAAGACCCTCGTAGGGCGTCGCTAGGAGTGCGGAGAGGCTAAAAGCAGGGCCAAGCTGGAAAGTGAGGGCCTAAAACGCCCGGCGTGCAAGGTCCCAAGTCTAGGCCAAATTCTGGTCGGGTAGGAGCCGGCCTCCATACTGCAAGAGCAAACGTTTACTCGGCGCCAGTGAGGCAGGCTGCCCAGGGCACCAGAGGTTGTTTCGTTTCGTTTCAAAATGTTTTTGAAAAGCGGGATGAAAAGGTGGAGGGTCGGGGAGAGCTAAGGTGAGGCGCCGCGGGAGGCTAGCGGCACCTGGGCCTCTCCGGGTGGCAGGGCCCACTTAGGGTGCGCTCCTGCAAGGGTGTCCCCGCTGGGTCTGGGCCCCCGAGCCCACGGCCACCCTGCCAGTTGACCTCCCTGCGCCCGGCCGCGGAGAGGCCGCTCCCCGGGGAGCCCAGCACACCTGGGCCGCAGTAACAGGCCCGGGCCCACGGCGGCCAGGAGACGCGGACGCGGGGGCCGCGGGGGCTCCAGGGCGCGGCGGGGGGTCAGGGGCGCCCAGGCCCCGCCGCAGGCCCCCTCCCCGACAACGCCCGCCGCCGCTGCTTTCTGCCCGCTGCTGGCTGCTGGCTGCTGGCTGCTGGCTGCGGACAGCGCGGCCCGGGCGGAGGCCGGAGGGCGGCCCGCCCGGCGCCCCGAGGGGTCGCGGATCGGGGAGGCCCGGGCGCCGCGCCCCCGCGTGCTCCCGGCCTATCCCGCCCGCCCGGCCCGCGGCCCAGGACCCTGCCCAGGGCCGACGCGACTAGGCCTCGGCGGCGCAGCTCGGCTGACCCGGGCCGCCAGGTCGAAGCCCGGCTCCCCGCTCGCCTCCCCCCGCGGCGCCGTACGCAGGGGCAGGGAGTGGAGCTGGGGGGCGCGGCCGCGGCCCCGGGGGACCCTGCGCTGCACCCCGCGTCGCGGGGGATTCAAAGCAGGCCCGGGGCCGGGCTGGGGAGTTCGGGGAGGGCGGGGAGAGCCGGGGCGGCCTCCCGCGCCCCTCCTCCAGGCCCCACGGTCTGGGCTGGCGGACCCCAGCTGGCAGGGAAAGGGGGGCGAAGGAGGGGCAGCCCGGGGCTCCGGGGCCCAGAGAGAGGGGGGCACGCCGGGCCGCCGCGCCTCTGCCGAGCTGCAGCGTGAGTTTCCAGAGACTTTCTTCAAACTTAGCACTTGAGCTCGCTGACTTCGGAGGAGGCGGGGGAGGGGCCGCGGGGCCGCGGCGGGGATCGGGGGTCCTCCGCGCGCCCGGAGGGGAGCCAGGCCGCCCCCCAGCCCCGCCCACCTGCCGGGGACCTGGGAAGCGGGGACCGGCTCGGGGGCCGGGGTGGGAGCAGGCGGCGCGCTCCCGGAGCCAGGGCGGCCCCGCGGCTGTCTGCTTACCTGCCCTCGGCTGCCGGGGCCGCTCACCATCTACCTCGCGCCCTCGCGCAGGCCCGCGGGGCAGCCGACCTGCAAAGACAGAGGGCGCGGGGGTTACTCGCCGGGCCGGACGGCGGGTCCCGGCTCCCCGGGGTTCTTGCTTTCCCCAACTTCCCTCCTGCCTTCTCTTTCTTCCCGGTGGCTTTGTGCGGGTCCCTCCAGGTTTCACTTTATTGCACAGACACTTTGTTTGCAAAGCCCTACGCGTCCCCGAGACACCACGTCGCCCGGGACCGCGCCGAGGGGCCGCAAGGGGTAGGCGGGTGGGGGGTGAGAGGGGCAGCGTTGGGGGGCGGCTCGAGGCTGCAGTTGCAGTCCGGGTGCAGCGCGGAGGCGGCGGGGGCCAGGGGAGTCCCGCCGAGGCACTTTGCGAACTAAATAAATCAAGCGATTTACCTTGTCGGAGTGGCTTGTCTTGCCGGGTTGTTTAGGTGATTGGAAATGTAGCCTGATGAAGATTGATCACCTTTCTACTGCCCTCCCCGGGTATGTGAACGCGAGGTGAGTGCGTAACGGGGCCGTGCTGCCAATCCCCGGCCCCGCGCGGGCTGAGTGACAGCGAGCCGGGCAATGGCAGCCCGAGCCGGGGGTTACCTCCGCGCGCCCCCGCCCTCCTCCGCCCCCTGCACCCCGCCCTCGGCGCCCGCCCGCCCCGCCCCGGGCGCGCGCTAACTCCAGGGCTGGGCTGACAAACGCGGCGCAGAGCGAGGCGAGGACAGCGGCCGCAGCGCCAGGGCCCGTCGGCGGAGGGGGGACGCGGGGCCCGAGGCCGGCCCGGGGGGGGGGGGTCCCCGCCCTTCGCTCGCCCTGTCGGCGCCCGCGAGGGAGTGGCGGAGAGGAGACGCGGGGCCGGGGAACCGGTTCCCGGGCTCTCCCGCGCGCCACCCGGCTCGGCGGCGGGGCTGTGCGCTCGAGGAGTCCGGGGCCGCGGGCTGCAGGGCAGTGGGGGCCCCCCCGGCTCCCCCCGGGCGGCGCCCCGGGCCCCAGCGGCCGCCTTCCCCGCGCCGCCACCTGCGGACGGACGCGGCGGGCGCGGGGGCCGGGGGCCGGGGGCGCGGGGGGCGCGGGGGGCGCGGACCCCGCCTGGCCCGCTCGGCCCCCGCGGGGGAGGCCCCGCCGCTCCCCCGCTGCTGCGCGTCCCCCGGGGCCCGCGCGCCGGTCCTCGGCGCGTCTCCCCGGGCGTTGGAGCCCCGCGGCTCCTGCCCCCTTAAGGCGCCCGCTCTCCTCCTGCCCCGGGAGGTCTTAACGGGAAACTTTCCCTTCCGCACCCCGCCTCCTTCGCGGGCGCCCTGCACCGGGGGCGGGGGCGGGGGCGGGGGCGGCAGACGCGGCCACAGACCCCCGGCCTCCGTCTCCTCCTCCCGCGCCGCAGAGGGAGCCTCCTCGGGGCCGTCTCCCCGGATTGTTCGTACTGGCGAAGCCCATTTCCCAGCCGAACTAACTTCTGGAGCCCGCGTACCTGCTGGACGTCTCCAGGCGCCCCCCGCCCCCACCCCCCCAAAAGGGTTTCGCCCCAACCTTGAGCCAGGCGGTTCCTCTTAGGTGGCACCTCCTTCTGAGTATTAGGCACCACTTGGGTCCCTTTCGAGGAATTCCTCCCCGGCTTCCCTAGTCCCCCCTCCCCTCCATCCCAACAGGCGGAGTGAAAAGTTTGAGCAGGAGTGAGCGCGAGGGCGAGTCCGGGAGCCGCGGGGCGCCGCGCCGTGGGAGCGCCCGCCGCCGGGCCGCGAGGTCGGGCCCCCGAGCGGACGGGGCTGGGGCGAGGAGGAGGAGGAGGAGGAGAGGAAGGGGGCGCCCCGCAGTCAAAAGGGGCCGAGGCCGCCGCTCATCAAAGTACTTCCCCCTCCCCCCAAGCGACACTTTCCTTTGGAGCCCGAATAAAATACGGTAACAGAATATGATGGAGGGCACACTGTTTCCTTAACTGCTTCTCAAAGGACCCGGGAGATCTTCTTAGGACCTTTAATAAGGCTTTGGTCGGTTCTTTTGTTGATCTCTCAAAATCAACTCCTTCTAATTGAAGTTGGAGCTGAAAGCGAGCTAATGTTCAAAGAAAGTGGCCGCCAGACCAACGAAATTACATTTTTTTTTGTTGGGGGGGGGGTACGATGAGGGAACATCTAATCAAAGGGGCAGAGGAGGAGGGGTGGGAGTGGGCGAGTATGAAGGAGAAAAGGAGGTTTTACAAGATCCTTCTCTGGTTCACAAAAGTCAGCGACACGGGCGCTTCTCTCCAGAACAAAGACACCGCAGCCCATTCACAAAAGGGAAAGAAAGACACACACACACACACACACACACACACACACACAGAGGGAGGAGAGAGAGAGAGAGAGAGAAAACAATAAAAGAACGAGAGAAAAGGGAGAAAAAAAAAAAAAACCACAGGAAAGAAAAAGCTTTAAGAGGAAAAGAAACTGCGCAGAGCGCAGCGCTGACCCGGGCGGGGACACAAGTCCTAGGTCCTCTGAGGCCCCCTGGGCGCAGCCCCCGCGACGGGCAGGCGCCTGGAGGAAGGAGTGAGGCGCACCCGCCTGCGGTTCTGGGGAGAGGCGCGGGCAGGAGGGCCCCGGGTTCGCGGGGAGGTCCCCGCGGGCGTCCCCGGCCCAGCCCGGCCCGGCCCGGCCCGGCCTGCGCGCCCCGGGCCCCGGCGCAGCCCTCCGGGCCCCGGCCGCGTGCCCCGGTCGCGGCCCCGCCACCCGTCGCGCGCCTGCCCCGTCCGGGCCCCGAGCCGCCGGCGGCTGCGGCGGGGCGGCCGTGCGCGCAGGAATGTGCCCGGCGGTCCCCAGGGCCCGCCTCGCGGGCGGCCGGCGCTCTCGCTCCAGATGCTGCCGCGGTCTCGGGGAAGTTGGGACGTATCGAGTAGCACAGGTCCCCCCCCGCGCGCCCCTCTAATGAGCATATTTATCTAATCCCAAATTGCAGGAGAATTTTCTTAATGCTCAGCCCGTAAAACCCCGGGATTAAGAAAAGAAAGAGAGGGAGAGGGAGGAGTGCAGGGAGGAAGAGGGACTGGGATGAAAGTTTCTTGCACGCGGCGCGGAGGACGGCGGCGGCCGTCGGTCGCCAGGCAAGTGTCCAGGTGGGAGACGCCGGGTCAGGAGCGGCGGCCGCAGGCGGGGAGGGCGCGTCCGCGCAGCGCCGGGCCCCGGGGCCGGGCCGGGGCGGGGGGGGGGGGGGGGCGCGCCGGGCCCCGGAGCCAGCCCCGAGGTGACCTCGAGGCCCGGCCAGGCCCGGGGGACACCTGGGACGGGGGGAGGGGTTTGGCTCCGGGGTCGCGGGATCCCGGCCAGGGGCGGAAGTTCCGCGCGCAGCCCGCCGCCCGCCGCCCGCCGCGCTCCTCCGCCGCCGCCGCCGCCGCCGCCGCCGCCGCGACCCCCGGGCCTTTCCCGCGGCGCGGGCTCCCGGGTTCCGGGCCTCTCTGCGCGCCGGGCTTGCGCCTGCGCTCGGCGGGCAGCCTCTGGGCCCCACGCGGCGAGCCCGGGGCGCGGGCCCGACCCCCCCGACCCCGCCGGCCCGCGCTGCGCCCCGAGCTGCCCCCCGGGAGCCCGCGCGGCCCGGGCCCGGGGGAGGCAGCGCGGCGTGGGCGCGGCGAGGCTCCCGGGAGGGCAGGCGCCGACCCAGCGGCCCCGGGGCGCAGCCGCCCCTCGCTCGCCGCCCTCCTGCTCCGGGAACCAGGGCAAAGACTCCATTGCATTGAGTTCTGGTAACTTTTCGATAACTTCTTAAAAATCCTTTTCGAGAAGAAATTCTAACCTTGGCAGGTTGTATCGTTTTGAGAGACCGGCAAGGGGAAGGCGGCTGCGTACTTTCCGGAGGGGATTTGTGTGTGTGTAGACAGCCAGGTCCGCGTGTACGCGGGCACGCGTGGCCCGGGCGCAGGTGCCCGCGCGGGGGGCTGTCGTCGCGGGCCCCAGACTTGTTGAACGGGCTTGCTTTGTCTCGGGCACCTCAGCGGGAGTGGTGGCAACTGCTTCCCAGTCGCCAGGTTCCTCCTGGAGCCTGGACCTTCGGGTTCCCAGTTCCCTTTCCTCCACGGCCTGCACGCTCACCTGCACGCACTTCCCTCCCGCCGACCAGGCCTCTCCCCTTCACCCCGGCACCCCCACGCCTGCGGGTCACCAGAAGTCACCATCTCCCCTCAGGAGTGCAACACTAGTAACCACCGAAAACAACGTGGAAAATTCATCAAGACACTAGCGTTTTTTTTTTTTTTTCTTTTCCGGTGCTGTGGAATCACAGATTTCCTCACAGCTTTCACACCAGAGATGACCCTTTACGAAAGATGAGAGTTTGCACTGCTTAGGAAAATATGACTAATTGCTTTCCTTCGCATTCGTGTGTCAGCAGGGCCCCTCTGGGATGGTGTGAACTTACTCCAAATACAGCCTAGTATCCTGCTCCGCATCCAAGAGGACCATTTTCTTTTCCCCGTGAAAAGTCTTATGGATACACAACCTTCTCAAACCAGTGTCAGGTTCTCATTGCAAGGAAGTAGCAGCAGTGGTTAAGGTAAGAAAGTTTCTGCTTTTATTGAAAATTTATATATGACTCAGTATTGTAATAAATAAAACAGATAACCATTTTCACAAAAAAAATGACAGTGCTATGCTAGAGAAGAAAATATTAATGGGGGGGATTTACTCATAGTGGCAAGACAGACTTTTATCAATACAGAATAAATATTAACAGCATTCTTGAGCCAATGTCGAGACCCAACAAAATGTAGGAACCGAGCTAGATGTAATAAATAATTATCCGGAGAAAAAGATGGCGCATTCTCAGATGATAAAACCGTCTTTGTAAACTGATGCATGTCAATTAGTCCCATCCTCACAGCTCACCTTCAAATCACAGGACTGTCTCAGGCTACATTAAAGGGCCATCCTCTGAGAGCAGAGGACAGGAACTCTATTATCCTTACAGTGAAATGCAAAACAACTGCAGAAAATCCCACTGGTAAATAGAACACAGTTTAATAAGTAGATTGGATATGATCTAACTATAAAATTTAGGTAACAGAGTCAAGTGTTACATATGGCAGGACTGGAAAAATCATTCATGACATTTTTCTTATCCCCCACTTACGTACCCCCTCCCACCATTATGCTATTAACATCAACAACAACAACAACAACAACAACAAAAATGTTCCAAATTTTCCTCCCATCGAAAACTGAGGGAAAATAACGAGGGAAGGGTTTTCTTTTCTTTCTTCTTTGAGCAGTCTCTTGAACACTCTCAATACCAATCGTTCACAAGGTATCTGTGCAAATTTATTTCACATGATTTCAAGGAAATGATTAAGTCACACACACACAAAATCCTTAAACAAAGCTCTTCTGGAGTTCTGTGTATTATCTGGAAAGGAGGGAGGGAAAGGGGTGGTGGTGGTGGTGGTGGTAAAGAAGTACAATCCAGGCCCCCCAAAAAACGTTAAAAGTTTTAAGTCAACAACGAGTCTGCGAGTCTGACATTTTCGGGTCTGGGGACCAAGCTCCCGCGGTTGGGAGGGTCTGGTCCGGCAGCTACTGAAGGACACACTTCTCTTCTTTCTTGGCCATCTTGCCTTTGTTTTGTTCCAGAGTCCGCTCCAAGTGCTCATCTTCCTCTTCAGCCCTGGAAGTCACACAGGAAACAGACTCATCCTCCTCCGCGGAGGGGAAGCCGCCCGCGCCCTCGCCCTCGCCCTCGCCGCGCGGCCCGGCCCGGCCCGCCGGGGGCTGCCCGGCCCACCCCGCACCCCGCACCCAACTTTCCAGGAACTTCCCGGCCCCGCCGCCCACTCACTGCTTCTCCTGCGCGTCCAGGTCGCGGACGAGCGCGTCGCGCTTGTTGACCAGGGCCACCAGCTCGTCCAGCAGGAGCTGCTCGCGCCGCTTCTGGGCCTCGGTCTTCTGCCAGTCTGCGGAGGACGGGAGGCTCGTTACCCACCGCGGAGCCTCGGCGCACCCTCCCCCCCTTCCCGCCTTTTCCAGTCTCCTCGCATCTCTCCGCAAACCCCGTGAGGGAGCCACTAGGGAGGGTCTTAGGGGGAGTGTGGCCGGCTGGATGAAGATTTCACCCCAAGGCCCAGGTCCCTAAATCCTTCCCGCAGATGGAGATGGGCTGAGGCTGGGCTGGAACCTGTAAAAGAGACCAGGTGTGAGCTGGTGGCCGGCCGGAGGTGCGCACCTGCTTTCGCCAGAGGGGGGGAGGGGGAGTTAGAGGCCCAGGGAGGCTCGGCCGGAGGGGAGGAGGGGGAAGTGGGTAAATGAGGGGGCGGGAGGCCGAGATGGGCGATAGAAACCACTCTGAAAAGGCTAGAGAATCTGCTTGAGAACCTATCCTCCTCCCCCACCCCCAAGCTCACCCCATACAGCCCATTCTTCGCTAATTTCCTCTTCGCTCTATTTTAGCAGTTGGATGTATCTCACACTGGGCGCCATATGCTTCACAATAACTTTAAAAGTAGTGAATCGGCTAATTAGCATTTTTCTTTGAAGTAAAAAATAAATTTGCTCTGCAATATTACACTGCAGCTCTCGATCGCATCACAGCCAGTTTTCTTTTGGAGAGGTTTGCTGGGTGGTTTAAAATCAAAGCACTTCTGCAAAGGAAAAATTACATACTTCTTTTTGAAACCCCACGTTAAAGGTTGGAAAATCCGATGGGCAGTGCTCTTTCCCTACGTAGGGGCAGGGTCTTTTGAAGGTTTTAGGACCCAATAATATATTTGCTAATCATCGCTGGTCTGATAATTTCCTTAAGATGAGCAGCAGTTTCGTTTAATAAAAACAGGACCAAATCGAACATTTAAAGCACTTTTAAAACCAAAGCCAACTGCTCTCTGGCCAGACTGTAAGGGCTTGTAGCTGTCAATCAACCCCCAGTCTACCCCGCCTCCCTCATTAGGAAGGTAAACAATGAAAAGAAGAAGTAGATGATGAGGCAGATAGCAGAACAAATGAGGACCTAGAGGGAAACAGGACACCAGCTTTAAAAAAAAAAAAAAAAAAAATCCAGGGCCACTGACTCATGCAGCCCCCTCCCCCAGCGAATGCACTTTCCAAAAAACAGAGAGGAGTGCAATCCTTTCGGGTTTCTCTCTTCTCTCTCCATTGCCCTGGGCAATCATGTTAAAACTCACATGGCTGGTGCTTATTCAGATAAACCTAACAATGCACACCGCTGGTTACCATGTGAATCTTCACAAACCACACAAGAATGTGCTGGTTCAAATCCCCCCGACCCCCTCCAAAGCAAAATTTATTCAAGACAGCAAACTGCTCAGCAGCTTTATGAAAGCAAATGGTGCTAGAGGGAATTCTATCTTGTATTTACAAATTAAAAATTAGATGCATCATCATGCAATAAAGGTTAGAATAGCAGCAAAAAGCTAGAATGGCTTATTCCATTTCATTGCTATTCCTTTCTTTATAAGCTCAAATACATACATACATACATACATACATATGAAACATGCCATGTATTAATTATCCACCCTTGATACAAAAATCACACAAGTAAGTACATTAAATAACTGGTCACACTGCATTCTTATAAAAAAAGAGGTGAAATATCCTATAGCATGGGAAGGAGTAAAGAAACTATTACTATGCAAAGTTTTTTTCTGAATGTAAGAATTTTTAAAAAATAATAAAACAGCAAAATTGAAGAAAAGCCATATCCATCACAATTTTGTTCTTTGGATTTAAATGCAACTGTGGTCAGGAACGCTAGACAATTTTCTAATTTGGTCTTGTTCTAATCAGTCTTATTCCACACAGGAGCAAAATTAATAGGCACTCCAGTTGGAAGGATCTTTAAGGTCATCTAGTCTAATTTCAGGTAACTATAGTTCTAGAAATATTAACTTAGAGAAAAACCTGATAGATTTATAAAAGATTTGTAACTAAATTTTATAATTAGTAAGATTACCAGTTTTGGTGAATATTACTTTTTCCACTTTCAACCTCAAGAAATCACTCAGATTATAAGCTTTATAATTCCTTACTTCCAAAATATTTTAATAAGAGCTTCACAACTGGGAAATAAATTTCCTCCACCATACACTTAAAAAATATAATTAAATGGGAAATTACAATTTTTTTAAAACCGAGAAAAAAATAAATTTTAACAACAGATATATAATTTTCTTAATTGTTCCTTCCTTGTACTTGATCAGTCACTTTTAAGGCTTTAATTAATAATTAGAAATATCAAGATAAATAAGGCTTTAACAATATAGATGAAAGAAAACTTTTATTTTTTAACCCCTGAAGTACTGGATAATTTTTAAAATCTTAACTTTTTCCTAGTTCAATACTGACATTTTCTGTAACTGTAACAAAAACATTTTTAAAGTTATGAATATGTAGGTTATTTTCATCATTTCACAGTCAAATTTACTGACATTAGAATTTAAAATGTTGCAGCCAAAGTTTGATTTTTCATATTAAATTTGTCATTGCTATATTAATATCTACAAATTATTAGTCAAATGGAGAGGAAACAGCTAAGTACAGTGAGTAGATTTTACACTAGCAAAACTACTTTTACTTTGCATTTGCTTTTTTTATGGTAGTAAATTTATACACATACACACACATATTTGAATGCTGATTTGGGAAATTAAGTAAGTAAACTTTTGATGATTTTTAAAAAAAATCAATATCTTTATTATTGATCAAGATCCACATTCATATGTTCACACCTAAATTTAAAAAATTTTTAAATCCCTTTTTAGTAGCTTCACCTAGATGTAATGTCATGTTTTTAAAACCTCCATGTAAGTTTATGTGTTACCTGTTATGCATTTTAAGAAAGGATTACTCACCTATAACACCAGTCACAGCTAGCTAGATACACAGACTTTGACTTGAACAGACTACAATGTGGCTTCTGATTAATTTAAAGATTCCAGTGTACTTTTGCTACAAAAGCCATATCCTCTTGCAACAAATAGGATTAAGTTTTGATGCTGCATTTGAGCCAAAGTGTTGAAATAAAGAGATTCTGTTTATGTCCATCTGCACTGAGCTGTTTTGTTAATTTAAAAAACTCTTTTTTTATATATAGGGCCAATTATTCATTCCCTGATTCAGTTTATTTGCTGAAGTTGATAATTACCTTGGAAAAAAAGGCAAAAGAAATACCTATAAATACTTTGATAGAAAGGACCTAAAGTTCTTGTAGTAAACCTTCAACCTTGCCACTATAAATAAGCCTGGCACTTTGATGAAAATTAACACTAGTTTTGTAAAGAGCACATTGGGGGATTGCAGTCAAGTCTTATCTTTAGTTCCAGTCAACTAGCAATCCTGAAAGAGTTTGCATCATCATCAGAGCAGGCCATTTGATAGGATTCTACTGCTGTACCTAATCAATCTATGGAAGACTGTGGCTGTGCTGTGTAACAAAGCTAAAATAGATTTACAAATGGGGTTTTAGGGGATAAGCTCCTCCACAGGATTACATATTGATTTTAAATATAAAAAGCTTATCATATAAACCATAACTACAAAAATAGTGAACCTATGCATAAATCCCTTTAGAAGAGCACCCACTTCAAACTCTAAGCCAAGAATAAATCAAGATGTACAAAATCCTAGAGAAGATCCATTTCTTGTGCAGAAAATGAACACACCACTTTCTAAAAGCCCACCCCAATGTGTGCAGAAATGAATTTATCTTTCCTGAGGGGGCATTAAATAATCTGGAACAAAAAAACTATAGGAAAAGTATCTAAAAGATGTTTGTTAGCTTAAGGGATCCTACAACTTAGCTCAGTAGAGTGAAACTCCTGCTATGAAAAACACCTCAAGGAAAAAAAAGGCAAAAAACAGGCCAAAGCGATTATGGATTTTCAGAAGAATGGATATATTGAATTTTTTCCCCTCTCAAACCAAGCTGTTAATATTTCTTTCAATGTGCTATGTGGCTATTAACATTCTGTGCTTTCTCCTGGTGAATGGTTTCAGCAGCAGATTTATTTGAAAAGATTTTAATTTATTTATTATGAAAAAAATCTTATGGCTACCTACCTAATAGAGGAGATGGGAAAAAAAGAGAAATGAACCTTAAAACAAAGGAAAGCCAAACAAAACCAACTAGTGCTGCCTATTCATGTGTATTTCTGTGGGTTTTAATATTCCAAAAGGCCACTGAACTGCATGTGTATACATTCTAAGCGCTGGCTCAGAGGACAACTGTGTTCACAGAGCTGATCATCACGATAGTCAGTACCTGCCTAGGACAGCCCGGCCCATGCACTGCCCAGGCTAGTGGAACAGGCCTCTTACCAAGAAAGTGCCTTTATTTGTCATCAACAGGCTACTTCTTTCCCTAAGTCTCTTTTTTCTCTCAACCAGCAACAGAAACTGGCACAATCACATATGGGACAACGATCTTAATTAAAAAAACAAAACAAAACGGAACAAAACTTCAAAAAAAACTACCAATTGTATTAAATGTGTTTGAAAAAGAAAAATACTTTTTCCCCTTCCTAAAAAATATGACTTTGTGCTGATATGTACAAGAACAGGCTGATAAAATGTTCAGTTATTCGCGACTGTAGGTTTGGTATACAGGGATAGGACTACCTATAAAGATGCGATCTTTTGTATGTGTCATTGCCCTCCTTTTAAGATGGTATTTGGTAATAAAACTGGTTTGAGAATAGAAGCAATATCTGCCTTAAAAGTCAACTGTATTGTATCATGCTGTATTTGAGGGGTAATTTAACTTACTATACATGAGACAGTGTTTTTAATACTCTGTATTGAGTATAATGTGTAATGAATCTATAAAGAATAAATTATATGAGTCATACATTATACATACTAAATATACATATATTTTATATTATACATACATATATATACCATATAAATAGTATCTGCTATACCTACTTTTCAACTCTTTAGCTTTCAAATCTCTTTTAAAGACTACACCATGACTACAAAGGTATATCACAAAGAAAAATACCATTTAGTGTACCTGTGCATTTTATTTCAATGGCAAGTTTCACAGGACTTCTTAAGTAATTTTTAGACATTTTATAGTCATTATCAAGGTATAATCTGATTCATTTAGATAGCCATTTGAAGGAAATTAGGTATCAGAAGCCTTTAAAATAAAGTAAATCTGATTTCTGAATGAGGATATACAAATGTGGTTGGTCATATTTATCAAATGAGAAAACAGATATAAAGTAATTAAAAATAAAACTTTTAGAAATGTTTAAGAATACATTTAGATAAATAGCATATATTTCATTTATTCTCAATATTAATTAAAATATTTAAAAAATACATAGTTTCATTTGGCTTTCCCTTACAATCTTAAATTTCTAGTTTCTAAACTAATTAGAATTGGCTTATTATAGGTCAGGTACCTTATCAGGTAAAGAAGGAAATTACTATGGACAGTCAATGGGTTAAGAGGTCAATATAGAATAGGAAAATCAATTTGCATTGATTAGACAAAAGGTCCATTTTACAGAGCCCCAAGGATTAGTTTTTAAGCAGACATCTTTGAACTCTAAGACATTTTCAACTAAAAGGCATAAGGAGAAGTGCATTCTTAAACATGTAAGATTTTTTTTTTTTAAAGTCGTATATGGTAAATGCCATAGTTAAGGTAGCTGCTGTTTACTGATATTATGAACCATGCTTAGGGTTACTATATCATTCATATAGAAGCTTTATGAAAAGTATGAAAGTAATTTATCTTATGTCAATCTTTGCTTGAATATTCACTTAATAAGATCTTGGGATCTTAAAAACTATAGTGGACTATAGACATTTCAGTGTTGACATCAATTAAATATTAAGGTAAAATTTAGTCTGGTGTGAAAAAATAAAAAATGATAAATCTTTCCTCACCTCTTTCATGGAAACAGCCTTAAATTTCACACAGTAAGATGTAATTATTTAACTCCTTATATTTTCCATTTTACAGATATTTCAGCTTACTGACAAAGTTAAGACAACTCTGTGTTCAATAGCACACATAATGATTATCTGAATTAGGGTTCTTAGGTTTTATGTGACTGTTGCTTTCAAACTCTAAGGCATTTATCTGTAATTCCTGTTGGTTCCTACTCAGGCCACACCTAGTGAGACCAGAAGTATATTACACTCTCTTCAAATCTCTTTGACAGCTGACACTTCACATACCTCACTCCACCATAGCCATTTCTTACCTTCAATGGCTAGCATTGCCCGCAATTCCCGATTCAGCAGCTCATACCGTCGTTCTAAATCATGCTCTTTTTCCCTAGGCAAGTTGCAAAAGTTCATCAATATGCTAATTACTAAATCATTAAACACTTAAAAGAACCTTTAGGTTACATTGATTTTAGGACTCATAACTGACTTTTCTCTTTAACTTTAAGCTACTCCAAACAAATGATACACAAACCTAAAACCTTCCTCAGGTTGAATATTTACTAGTGCTATTATTTTTCTCCTTCAATTTTGAATTGCACAGAGGTATATTTTAATTTTCAGATAAGTAGTCTCATTCTTCAATGCTTCTTGTATTAAGTGTCAAGTATAAGGCTATTTTGTAAAATATGTTTCATAGTTCACAATAAACATTCTTTTGTCTGGAATGCCATGTGAAAAGAATACGAGAAACATGTAAGTACCACCAGTACAAATTTAATACAGAGACAATTAAAAATCCAGGAAGAGTTAAGTTTTATGCTTCTTCACAACTCTTAATCAGGTTCAGGCATGGCAGAAATGACAAAAATAGAGGTTTTCACGAAAATAAAACATGTAAGCCTGATCCTTCCCACACTAGGTGGCATAATATAAGAATATTGCTAGTGAACAAAAAGAAACACACATTAAGTCCTATAGTGAAGTGCTAAAGACCAAGAATGCTTACATTTGGTCTAGTCTCCATTTTACTATATACAAAAGTGATCTTATGATTGGAAGAATTACCCAAATTTAGGGTAACATCATCTGTAGATTACAAAAGTACTTTTGTCCTCATTAAGAGTTATTTTCATTTTTAACTTAAAATGTGATGTTAAATAAACTTCAATTTTATTTCTTTTCTCCTCTCTTAATATAATCCAAATCTCCTTTTTGTGCACAAGTGTTTTATTTCTTAAATACGAAAAATTTTTATATTCCTTGGCTTTCTATATAATAAACATTTTTTCAGTATATATTACTATTTTAAAAAACTTACTGTTCAGATGAGAAATGATTATATATTATTTCAATTTTTATTTTTATATAAACTATACTGTAATCTCCAAGGTAAGAAAAATATTAAGCCTAATAAATGTGAAATCCCAAAGAAAACAATGACAAAAAGCCTAAAATTCATCAGTGTTGTAGGAAAAACAAGCAGAGTCATGGGTACTTACAGGAGAGAAAGCTGGTTCATTCTCCTTATTAAGGCATTTTTCTTATTAACCAACATAAACCATTCCTGCATCATAGCTTCTTCTTCTTCTGTGTTCCTTCCTGTAATTCAGCAAATTATTTATTAGATGACATTTTACAAGTCAAATAATACCTGAGTATAAGTGGTTTCTTTTACATGAAACATATTTTAGCTACCCTAATAGTACAAATTAAACTGTTTATAATAACATAATATTAAAGTCTAGGGTCTGAAAAAAAGAAATCAATATCTCAAAATTCATAAGCCAATCTTCTAAAACTGGTATTATTCAGCATGTATATTTCAGTCCCCCCAAACATATCTACAGATCAGACTAACATTAAGTACAGTTAAAAAAAAAAAAAAAAGTGTTCCAACTTTTAAATCCTCCCCAGAGGCTGACTTGTTATTATGTTTCAATGAGGAACTCCTGGTGCTGACAGATATACGGTCATGATAAAAAAAAAAAAAAAAAAAACATTAAAAAATCATTATGAGAATTATAAGACTAGCAGGAAGATCAGAGAAGTCCAGAGATTTTGTGAAAGCTTCCGCTTGTAACAACTTGCTTTTTTTCTTATTTTCCTCCTCAAAAGTAAACTGAAGATATATGTTCATATACCATTCTGGAACTCATCATCTCTAATAGGGCAAACACATGCAAATTATTTTAAATACACTGTAAATGACAAACTACAAAAATTACTTATAGCTATCTGTGAAAAGACACATTATAATGAACATAATAATGTTCAGTAAATCCTAAAACATTTCAGCAGAGAGATCTAAAATTTAGATTTACTAATTGCACATTTAACATTCACTTTCCATCATCTATACCACTCTCCACCAGAAGCCAGTATACCCAGGGTTATAATATATAGTATATATTTACTATTGTCCATGTAGAAGTAGGCCACAATCACATTCAAGAAAAATATTAATTCCCCCCCTTCCCACCTCTCCATTCAGATTGTACCTTGTCAAATTTATAATTCTTCGACTTTGTTTTTTTCTGAATTTCACCCATGCCTGGTTTATTGTTTTGCTAGGCCATTATTTAATACTTCAGTCCCACTTCTGTATAGATGCATAGGGCTAACTTAAATATCTAATAACAAATAAAATATTCTAGCTTTATTTTCTTTTTAAGCAAGGTATCTTCTTTTAACTTTCAAACACACTACCAGTCCATTTTAAAAATTCAGACAATAGATATCTAAAGTAAGTGAAAAGCCAAGTCTTTCACCAACCCCTTCCTCTTCAGTTCCCCTCTTCATCTCCTTTTCCCAGAAGTACTTCCACAGTTTAGCATATCTCCTTCTAGACCAAACAGATTACTATGTGTATCAAATGCATGCATATACCTTATCTATATATAGACATATACAGGTTTGTTTTCTTTACCATAAGTGAGATCATATTATGTATTGCCCTGTGATTTGCTTTTGTTATGCTGTTCAAAGATCTACCTCATTCTTTTTAATACTTGCATAAATTATGGATATACCATAATTTAACTATTTTCACATTAATATAAATCTGAAGAAATTTTAAGAATGGAAATAGAATATAAAGAGCTGATCTGTGTGCAAAAGATTAAACAGGTACTTCAGAGCATCCCTGTAAAATACTTATCTGTTGTTCATCATTAGGGAGAATAGTGAGGATACGTGCCTTCATTAAATGCTATTAAAACTTTATGGTATGAAGCAAACGTAGGATAGGTTTTTCTGGAGTATGAACAAAAGTCTTTATTGTTTTACAGTATTTTTAATCTCTCTTTTAGGGTAGCTGGTTTTGTATTCACTTTGGACCATGTGATGTCTTGACACTGGTCATGTGATACAGGCTGCGATACGCACAAATCCCTGGGTAGCAACAAAAGAAGAAAGAGTAGAAAGAAAAAGCTGAGAAAAAGCTTGCAATTTGGAAAAAGGCCAATTGTACCCTGGTGAAGGCCTTTTTGATCAGTGAAATGACACATGTGTGCAATATTAATAGGTGCAGTTTTTATGATATTTTATTTTCTGACTAAAGACTTAGTTCTTGTGTTCATAACGTAAGTGGCTTCTAAAAATATAGACATATTAAAACTTTGTTCTGAGTTTAACTTAACCTATAATTGAGGCTTTCAGCAATACTAGAAGCAACTAGCCTACTCTTAAATTAGCATCATTTTCTTCAATGGAAGACTGCTTCCTTGAGAATAACAATATTGATATGGTACTGTGTTATTTTCAGTTTAACTCCTGTCTGTGATTTCTAGGTAAGAATAAAAGATCCCCCTCCCCTAATTGTTAGGAAATGACCAATAATACAAGAGTCTCATGTTTCAAAAGGAAATAAGCCTGACAATAACAAATATTTAAAGACACATTACACTCTGCTACATAGATTACAAAAATTAACTGAAAAAAGCATATTTGAGGTTAAATCAATTCTGTATTGCTAACTCCTTATCTGAGATAGTATACAATGATGGAAATCTATACTTAGCCTCGTAATAAAAAAATTAAATTTTCTTCTAATACATCATTACACTATTGTTTTTCGGGATTTAAAATTTTTTAAATTTAAAAAGCTTTTAAAAGCCAGTAAGTTGAACCATTACAAATTAATCCTGACTTTAATAACTGGTTAAAGACCCCTTTAGCTTTATAAGTAACAAAAAATATTAAAGCCTGTGATCACAGTGAGCTTTTCTCATTTCTCCTCTAACCATTTGTTATTTAATCCAATACTAGTAATCCAATTTGTCCATCAGACTTTTAAAGGGCAGAATGCAACTTCCTCAGCTTAGACACTTTTCAAAGTACAATATATTTTTCAAATGAATGCTGGATGTTTCATTTTTCCCAACTGTTCCTAGCTCTAATGCATGAGGAAAAAAAGAACAAGATGAACATTGTTCATACTGATTAAGTAAGAGCTCATTAAAGAGCTGTCAGTGCGGTACTTTGAATATGCATGAAGCATATAATCAGATCTAGTACCGTCACTAGAGGAGAATACGGTAAGTACAAAGGATTGATTTAATTACTTAGAGTGGGCTGTGGTGGTAAAGCAGTCTTGTTAGTGCAAAAAGAAAAAGAGGTTGTATTCTGGCACTGTTAGAAAAAAGGCAGTTTTAGCTTCTGCCACAATACATAATCTCGGAATAAAGCACTTTACATTGTAGCTTAAAATGAAGACTGTCATTATTTTATAAAATGGCCATAAATCATTTTATCTTGTTTAACCCCACCTGGTTAACTACTTGTCTTTCAAAATTATCTTTAATTTGTAATTACAACTACATCTTTGTCACCTTAGAGTGAATAGGGATATTTTTTAAAAATCTCATTTTTTTTTCACTTTCATGAATTGGAAAATTAAAGACATATACAACTGACGACCATTTCAAATTAAAGAATGACAAAATCCTACAGGTCAGCATACAATTACCAAAATGTAAAAACATGGCTGGATTTTTATACTGTAGTTTTAAAGCACAGTGCCTCATGTAAGTATACTACAAATAACATCACATTAACATTTTAAAGTATTGACTAATTAATACAATCTCTGGTAATATTTTTCCTACTTTTTTTTTTCCTCAAAGACTTCTGTTTTTTATTTTGCTTCTAGGAATGTAACATCCTTTCTAACATCACTATCTCTTAATGTCAGTTTTTTCTTTTAACCAATTACTACACAGCTGGGATATGATTTGTAAAAATTATTAAATGATCAAGAATAATGATAATGGCGGGAAAAGTAACTGTAAATATGACTTCAAATCATTCTATGACACAGTTCACGAAAATCACTAAACAGAAAGCAGTGTAATACACAGCATTACATATAGTATACTTAATAAACCCAAGTTGACTATAGCAACCATTTTTATATTTCATCTCCTCCAAAAAAATGATTTAAATTTAGTTAAGATTTAATTTCATTCAAGAATTCATTCATTCATCCAGGAATATGTATGTAGTTTTCATTTATTTTTTCAGAAGCAGTATTTTCAATGTAAATTTTTAAATGAATAAAAGAAAAGTGGTGTCAAAACCCTAAAATTATGAATCATATATTCAAAATTTGTCTGCTAATTAATCATTCCTAATTAATCTTTCATCATTAACTTATTATCCATTTAGAAAGATATATTTTTAGACAGT
This sequence comes from Canis lupus dingo, assembly GCF_003254725.2. Taxonomy (NCBI): domain Eukaryota; kingdom Metazoa; phylum Chordata; class Mammalia; order Carnivora; family Canidae; genus Canis; species Canis lupus. The sequence continues at coordinate 63,761,007 of NC_064252.1, read as the reverse complement.
GAATTCTTACATAAATACAAAATGAGGAACAATACAATTTTAGCCAAACAGAAGATGAATTAAGCGGGTAAGAGCGAAAACACAAAGATGTAGGCTGTTGTTGTACATATAAACAAATTCAAGATTTTTCTACCATGAAAACATGAAAGAATGCTGAAATCTTGCCATAGCTCCAAAGCAGAGATGGCTGACTAGTGTTCCCATATGGCCCTTAAAGGACACAACATAACAAAGCCAAACCAAACATAAAAACAAAAAAGTTGCCATTACAAATTGTCCTGATGGTATGATAACACCAACATGATGACCTTTGAAAGACATGATATATTACAACAGAGAGACATATGAAGGTGTCCAACTAGCTGGTACTGGAGAAACACATTTTAATAACAAAGGAAGTGAAATCTGTTAGATTTAATGGATGAGAAAGATGAATTTACTGTAGTTATGTAGGGTCATGGACACATGAACTTCTAAAGCCATTATTACTGAAGGACTCCAGTGCATTGGTTTTAGAAAATATTTTAATCTTAGGAAATAGAGCTTTGTTATGAAATTTTACTATATAAGCAAAGAGCTGATAAATGTTTCTACCCCAAGAATATCCTCAAACAGCAATCAACATAAATGAAGAATCTCATAATCTTTATTGATGTTTTCTGCAGCAATTATCTTCAAACTATTTGCTTAACGTGATATACTTGTCATGGCATTAAGAATATCAACTTTGGGGAAAATCCTCTCTTTTTGTTGTAGTAAAATAAAAACTATGATAAACTCTCTCAAAATAAACAAACCTTTTATTTACCCATTTGGTAAAACAGATTCAGGGCAACATCTCTCTATAGATAACTTCTGATAGACTTGTAGCATGTACTTCTTACAGGAAGAGGGAACAGACAACTTCACCAAAATTCTTCTTCCATGAACTTATACATAAAAAGAAGCTATTTCTGAAGATTGGAAATTAACAGAGTCTTCTTGTACCAGCTCCTTAATAGAATCTGAGTAGCCTTTTTTCTGCCAAAGGTCAGAGCTGCATTTCTCAAAGGTAAACTTGGCACAAACTTAAAATAGCAAAAAATAAAAATAAATTTAAAAGCATGGAAGGAATTATCATGGGAAAAATTATAACTGAAAAAATCATTTATATTTACTTACAGTTTAGTATTTTAAGTTCTTATTCCTTTTTTTAAAGATTTTATTTATTTATTTGACAGAGGGAGAGCACAAATGGGGTGGAGGGCAGCAGGCAGAGGGAGAGGGAGAAGTAGACTCCCTCCCCACCAAGCAGAAAGCCTGACGTGGAGCTTGATCCCAGGACCCCGAGATTATAACCTGAGCTGAAGGCAAATACTTAACCAACTGAGCCACCCAGGTGCCCAGTTCAGTATTTTCTTTAAGTTACATATGGGACAGGTTTGTACCTATTAACTTTTCTGTGCTAAGAGCATGTAAAGATATTAATATGACCCACATTTCAGGTAGTGCATGACTATCTTGACTTAACAACAAAAAGGCACTTGACTAAAGTTAAAATGCTCAGAACATAACTCTAAAATTGTATTTCCTTTTTTAAGGTACATTTAACATATCCTGTAAAATAAAATACAGTGAGTCACTTTTATAGGCATCGCTGAACCAAACAGACTACTGTCTACTTAGTGAATCAATTAGGCATCTTATAATAAGGGGAAAACTTGAATTGTGAGCCATGCTTACAGATGGATAGCTTCCCCTGCCAGTTCTCCCCTCTCTTGAAGCGTTTTGTTTGGACTGCACCTGGCGAACTCTTCTCTATCCCTCCCTCCTTGTCCTAGGCCTTCTCACAGTCATGTCATGGAAATGACTTAAAGAGGGGCTCCAGAAGGGACAGAGACATTAAAGACAAACATGAAGAGTTGAATAAAATTATTTCTTGATAAGTAGGAATGGACAGAAGCAACTATTTCTAGATTAATAGATTAATATATTTTAAGATGTGATTTTAAATACGTATTTTTTATAGCTAAATTAAATATTACAAAAGATATTTCTGACCTCTTATATATTTACATCAGTCAGGATTTCTCCAGGGGCTTCTTCTCATTGGGAGAATAGAGGTTACGTTTTTTTTTAAGGTCATTTGGGCACATGTTTTTTTTTTCTTTTTTATAGGGTGGTCTGGTAACCCAAACACAATGTAAGTATTTTATGGAAATATTCATAATATATGGAAATGACTTATAAAGTAACTTCAGAATAAAGACCTCTTGTAAATTAAGTACCACCTTAATGAATATGTTTACTTGTATTAATTCTGAGGAACATCCATGAATAAGACTATAAATTCTGGTAAGGCCTAGCATAATGTATAGCTGCACTATCTATAGTTTCTGTGGCTGGTTAGAACTGTTGTCTTGATACGAGGCAAATAAGGTGAACACTGAATCTGCATCCAAAATGGCTTTTTTTTCCAGTTTGGCTTAAAAAAACAAAGTCGACTGAGCTCCTAGATCTTAGACTAATTAACTTCTCTGAGCCTTATTTTCCATTTCTATAAAGGTAATCATATTGCTTACCTCATATGTCTGTTAGAGAAATTAAATGAAAAAGTCTATGTAAAGTCTTTAGCACAGTAACGGAGACTAAAATGCTAGCTATGATGATGATAACGAAGAGAGTGATAGTGGCATATGCAGTGTTGTGCCATGAAATGGAGATACAAAGATGACCAAGATGTGGCTTCTCTCCTCAAAAGGGCTCATGGTCTACTGTGGAGAGACACGTAATCAGGAATAACTAGAGTGAGAGTCAATTTCTAAACAACTCCACAGACAAAAATTGTTTTTAAAATCTTTGGTAGCCATAACAAATCATATAGTTATTATGTCTTTGGTCATAAGCAGGATAGGTGAAAACTGTAGGTGAATAGGTACAAACTCATTTCTGCAGCTGGAAAAACAAAGTGAATGCCCTACTAGGTCATCAGTGTCACCACTGCATACAAAAGATGGCCACAAGAGTGGCACAACAATGTGGCTGTGCTCCAGGTAATGAGAGTCTAGTTGTTTGCAGGGTGTTAGAGAGATAAAAACAAAGATCATAGGGATGCCTGGATGGCTCAGCGGTTGAGTGTCTGCCTTTGGCTCAGGGCATGATCCTAGGATCTGGGATCGAGTCCCATATCAGGCTCCTTGAAGGGCGCCTGCTTCTCCCTCTGCCCGTCTCTCTCTCTCTCATGAGTAAATAAATCTTAAAAAAAAAAAAAATCATAGAATATGGCTTATTTTCAAAGACTTGAAGAAGGTAAATTTTAAGATTGAAAATTATGGACTACTAGAATACATTAGAAAGTTTACTAGTAATTAAAATAAAGAAAAAAAATGAAAAAGACAATTTGAAGTAAAAGTGGATATAATTTTAAGAAAAGAAAGCCCTCAACAAGAAAAACTAAATAGGGACACCTGGGTGGCTCAGTGGTTGAGCATCTGCCTTCAACTCAGGGCATGATCCTGGAATCCTGGAATTTGGGAGGGAGTCCCACATCGGACTTCCTGCAGGGAGAAGCCTGCTTCTCCCTCTGCCTGTGTCTTTCATGAATAAATAAATCTTAAAAACAAAACAAAACAAAAACAAACCCAAAGTAAAAACCTTTACTGAGAAAGTAAGTTTTCATCATTTTTATAGGAAGAGATTTTTATATTAAAAGCAGAGCATCTAAAAAAATAAAAAATAAATAAAAGCAGAGCATCTTTAAAAATCAGCTTATGAGGGGGATCGCTGGTTGGCTCAGCGGTTGAGCGTCTGCCTTCAGCCCAGGGCCTGATCCTGGAGACCCGGGATCGAGTCCCACATCAGGCTCCCTGAATGGAGCCTGCTTCTCCCTCTGCCTGTGTCTCTGCTTCTCTCTCTCTCTCTCTCTGTTTCTCATGAATAAAATCTTTTAAAAAATCAGCTTATGAAATTGGCAACGCAGATCAAATAGCTGATTTACTAAATGCCAGGTGAGAATGAGATTAGATTCTGTTGAGAATGCAGAAAATTAAATATGTATCATTTTTAAAATATAGAAAAACCATGTAGATATGCTTCTTTCTAATAAAGAGCTTCTCCAACACTATATTATGCAGTCAGTGAGCTACTCTTTTAGGTAACCCCCTCTTGTGTTGCTTAAAATGTTTAAAGGTCCTTTTAAAATCATACCCAGTGCCTCCAGTTTCTAAAAAGGGATGAGTTCAACTGCCAATCCCCAATATACTACCTGTGCTGGAACTTCCTCTTCCACTCTGTACCTTCCTTAATCATGCTTGGGTTCAGATAACCAAGTAACACTGGGATAGATCTTTCCTTATATTCCTTCTTAAAAGTCTTTATTCAATGAGGGAGAGCAGAAGGAAAATTTAACCTATTCCCTTCTGGACTGTGGCTACATTCGGTCTTAAAACACATTAGCCTAATCAAAACAGGACACTGCAGAACTGTCTTCAGCAGCACTTTAACCCGCACAGAGCTTCAGAAATTACACAACAGTTTGAATCAACTGCAATGCATGCTGTTTTTCTAGACCAGACCAGGTGACTAGTGTAGATTTCAGCAATGTATCAACTCATCCAATGCCCCTTAATCTTCTCAGGGGAGCAATTCTCTTCACATCATGGTACACAAGAGAGGTTCATGATGGACTTATAACCACAGTGTTGTTTCCTCAATCCCTGGGAACAACAATGTCTCACAGAAGCTACTCTATATAACATCTCTCTCTCATCAGATCAGTGACAACCAGTAACTTTCTCATAGGCTGGGAATAATAATAATTACGATGATGATAACAGCATCAAATATTTAATGAGGTTGTATAACTTACAGGTCGCTAGTGGTAGAACTGGGCCTTATATCCAGGTAGTATGTCTTGTAAACCACCACTCTTAGCCACCCCACCTGACACTCACAGGTAACTAGTCTTACCAGAATAGACCCTTTATTTAGAATTCAGGCCAACCTTGACAAAGCCTTCTGAATGTCTCTGATAAGCAAAATGGCACACACACACACAAAAAAAGCAAACAAACAAACAAACAAACAAAAAAAACAAAGCAAAAAGCAAACCTTCAAATCTCTGATAAACAAACAAAAACCATTCTGTTCAATTAGTTCATCCATTAGTAGTAGGGATTTTGTTCGTTTTTCCAATGTAGGCCACTGTGACTTAACAATGATCTCAGAGCAGTACATCTGGGGATGTCAAGGGGAATCAGCCTTTCTTCCCATGTACATACATCCTTATGATCCTTGAATTATAGGTCAGTGTATAATGTCTTCTAGAAACATGATTCCAGGGATAGTCTCGTCTACTTCTTGGGTAATTATGAACCACCCTGATTCCATTTGAGCATCTGAAGCATCCTGCAATGAAAATGGCCAAACAAGAATACTCTGCCTAGCACGGGATTATCAGGGTATAATTAAGTTCCAGCTCTGCTCTTGAAGAGCTACAGGAATTGGATAAATTACTTAATCACCCTATGCCTCAGTTTCCTCATTTATAAAAATGGAAATAAACTTAGTACAACTTCGGGCAGTGGGGGGAGTTCTGTGAAGATTAAATGAGTTAATATATGGAAAACACCCCAAATAGTGCCTTGGCATATGTTATTTAATCAATGTAATGCTGGTTGCTATTGTTATATTGTTATTGCTGTATTCATTCGTCTCTCCCCACACACATGCACATACAATAAGGAACCACATTCTTTATTCAAGCTTCCGGGTCCTTTCTGATTATCTGATTCCTGGAATTATGGATAGAGCAAGGAATGGTGATTTCTCCTTGGCAGAGTCTCACAGTCTTTTTGACTGCCTATGCAAGTACCAGAAAGGCCTACTTACAGGAGTAAACCTTGAGATGTGAGCTACGTTGAGCAAGAAATTTCTATCTTCACTGGACCAGTCATACTACCATCATTTTAAGTTTCTCATTCCCTTCAAGTATGGAAGCCCATCAACTTAATCTATTAACCATTTTTCTTAAAGGATCAACTCAAATGCAAAGCCTCTATGAAATGGTCCCTTTCCCAAGGTTACACATGCTCTGTTAAGTCTGTTCCAAAGATTCCCTTTGCTAATAACAGTATCTTTGGTTAGAAATTCAGAGAAAATAAAAATCTAGTGTGTAAATCCCAGAATCTCTAGAATTTCCAAAGATGGTTTTCAGATACTTCCTCAACCTAATCCCAGGATTTGTTCAATAGTCCTTTTTATCATGATAGAAATGTTTAGATATCCCTAAGAATGAAGAACATCCTTCTATCCCAAGAGTCCCTTTCAGATTCTTGCCAAAGTCGTATGGGCCAATCTCCAGCAGTTAGCCTAATGTCCTTCTATTGTGTTATATGTCCTCTCCTTTTTGCTCCAAAGCTGTAGCGTACTTAAAAAGGGTCAGAGCAGGCATATCTAACACACTTTACCTACACTCCCACCCAAAGTCATGGTCAACTCCAAATCTGTTTAGTCCTTATATCATATATTTTAGAATTTAGCAAAATAGCTACCTAGTCAACACTGACAATTTTGCAATGTTCAGTGTAACTTAATTAACCTTTTACTTAGATTCAAAATAAGCTCTTGAAACAAGTGGTATTAAAAGTTTAAAATTTTAGCTCCCCGTAATTTTATTCTCATGAGAAATTAAAATATTTATGACTACTTTAATAATTTATTTCTGTGGAAAGTTATTTATGCATAATAGCAAACTACTGCTATTGTTTAAAGCACTGAAATGCATAATAAACTCATTTGTTTTAATTAAAATTTTATTTTTAAATTTTCCTTACAGAGGTAGATCCTTCAAAAGCAAAACAGAGCTATGACCAGGTCCATCAAGTTTCAGATCATAAGTGTCTATCTGGGGTGAACATGCTGATGGGGAAGAAGAAATGTTGGTGCTTTACACAATTCCTAGCTTTGGCCACCAAGTGGTGCTATTAATTCAGAGTGAACTGGCATTGGGGGAGTAGAGTTGGGTAGCTTTGGGGTGGGTAAAATATATAAAGTCAATAAATCCAGAAAACACAAGTTGGATGTTCATAGCCCATTGTACTGTGAATTTACATATCCCTTCCCACTCAATGTCACCAGTATAAAAACAAGATTCAATAAGATTCAACATCTTATTTTGATGGTTAAGTCCACTATACTCCCTCAGGAATATAGCTACACATATACTTGCACCAAAGTTTATCCTTTCAGGCTATGCGGCTATAAAAATAATCCCACAATTCTGATTAATTTTCCTCCTCCTACAACATTCATCCAAATTACCCAATTAAAACACACAAAAAACCATTACATAAAAGCTAATCAGCAATAAACATTACAAATCAATAATATTAAGCATTTTTTTAAAAAGCCAACTTAATTTTTAAAAATAGATAACAGCTTGATGTTTTTTTCCTTAACTTATATTGTAAACTTCTCTTGAAGAAATAGCTCCCCTGAGTGGATGAATGCCTTTCACATTCCAGCTTAGAAATGACATGTGGAGACAGGGAACAGATGCGATGATTATATATATTCAGTTTTCCTATGCACCTAGAAGCCTATGAAAAGTGTTAAAAACTTATCTAGTAGCTAAAAGAAAGACGTAATAATTTACAATCCACTAGAATAAGAGCTGCAATATCTACACAATGGAATAAATAATGATTTGAAAGCAGAACTTTGTAAGTCTGCATGATAATAAAAAGAAAGTTCACACCTATTAATGCAAAGATGATAGGATCTAGTAAGGGTAAGCAACTAGCCGGTTGTCTCTGTACATTAACACCTGTATTTTTTTTTTAAGATTTTATTTATTCATTCATGAAAGACAGAGAGAGAGAAAGGCAGAGACACAGGCAGAGGGAGAAGCAGACTCCACACAGGGAGCCCGATGCGTGACTCGAACCTGGGCCTCCAGGGTCAGGCCCTGGGCTGAAGGCAGCACTAAACCGCTGAGCCCCCGGGGCTGCCCAACATCCGTATTTTTAAGAAAAATGTTTCCATTTGGGGAAACTCGGAGAAAGGTATCAGAGCAGAGCTCCCATCCTTCCATAAACTACCTTGATTTTGACTCTGGACTGAGGAGACAATTCACACATGCTTAGCCATCTCTGATGTCATTGTCAAATCAAATTATGGAATCTTGGTTAAGCTTCCTAGGATAGTGTCAGGGTGAAACAAGAGAGGGGAAGATACATTTGCAAAGTTGGTTTGGATGTTCTAAAATAATTTTTTCAAAATACAAAGCTTAAGTTGTTTATTTCTGTATGTGCCTCGTGAAACTCATACAATTAGTGTATCAATTCAATGAAATGTATATAGATTGAGGGACTAGCAAATTCCTAACATTTTTCTCCTAGCCATTTATGTAGTTATGGAAATGTTCAGTTATTAGGTTTTTTTTTTTTTTTTTTTTTTTTTTGGTATATAAGCCAAGGGTTGAACAAACAATAACTTCCCAGTCTTGTATCAAATTGCCAAATTAGTTCTTGCTGCATTTTTGGGCGGGGGGTAAGGAGAGGGACTCAGAGAGTCTGGGTATGTGTGCTGAAAAAAGAGAAGAATTATGATGGAACAGGAGATGTGCATATTACTTAGAAACTAGGGAAAATTTTAAAGTATAAGTAGAAACAATAATAAATAATGAAGCTACTACTATAGCTGATGGCAGCAGCTACTTTTATACTGGGTGCTAACCCTCTGCTGAGACATCTGTGCCAAGTACTCTTATATAAATTTTATCTATATCTGTATCAATATGTTTTATACTCTCAATACTCTTCTGAAATAGGTTTTATCAACCTCTTTCTTTCTTTCTTTCTTTCTTTCTTTCTTTCTTTCTTTCTTTCTTTCTTTCTTTCTTTCAGTCAATAGCTGAGGAAAAAGAAGTTCAGAGAGGTTAAGTAATTTGTCCAGGACCACTCAGAGTCTAGCTGGTATCTTGCTGGTTTTCAAGTCTATGCTCTGATATCTTTATGCTGTGCTACTTCCCTTAGCATTTGTTACACAATGGATTTAACATATCTAAGCCCCTTGTTTCTCAAAATGTGGTCTGTGTATCACCTGTATTATAACTGCCTAGAATATGGGCTCTACCCCAGATCCACTGAATCAGAATATTTTAGGCAGGTCCTGGGAATCTGTATTTTTAACAAACTCCTCAGGTGGTTTTTAAAATGCAGATAAAAGTTTGAGAACCACTGTCTTAGCCCTTTACAAATAAGTCACCAAGATCTTTTTTTTTTTTTTTAAAGAAAGGGTGATATTTCATGTATAAGATGTTATTTTAGCATTGGCATGACATTACACAAATTTAATTTCACATTCAGAAGAAAAACATGTTGCTGCCAAATCAGTTCAAATGCCTAAATTTTGTTTCATAGATAGTTGCTGAGAAAAACACATTTTCCTGGAATTTCTACTTTTTAAGTGTTAAAAAATTTTATTACAGTCTAGAATAAGGATGTACCTCACTTTAGGCAATAGACATGTTCCAAATTAAAAATTATGGAGATGTGATAATTCTTTAGGTTCAAAAATTATATTTTATATTTCCAATTCAAATTTCTAGTAGTGGAAAATACTTTCTAAATATCACTGGTAGAAATTATATACATTTGTTCTTCTGGATAAATGAACAAACATGAATCAGCAAATGAAAAAGTCACCTTAAGACTATATAGTAAAAGGCGGGGACATACAGTTGAGTGCCAAGGAGAAAAGAAACAAATGTTAGAAATGAGAACCTTGTGAGGTTCTCTATATCCTGAATCAGAGAGATTCCTTCCTAGAAATCGTATGATCCAATATCTATTGCATGAACTAGAAATGATTCAACAACAGTTGAGTGCTACTATACTTCAACATAATTTATATATTTTCCTTCCTTAAATAATCCAAATAATGAAATGCAGATAGAAACAAGATATTAAAGATGCTTGAATTATCTGAACAAATTGTGAGAATAAAGATATTTTCAGAGTGTAACAGTTGTTTCAATTTTTCTTATAACTACAGAAGGAAAATATCAAGGACAAAATAATCTAGGAATTTTATCAATGTTAAAAATTGAAGATGTAAAAAAGTAAATAGCAAAAGCACTGTAAGCACCTTAAAATGTAAACTTTCCCCCCCTTTTTTTTGAGATTTTTTAAAAGTAATTTCGACACCCAATGTGGGGCTCCAATTTACAACCCCAAGACCAAGAGTCACATGTTCTACTAAGTGAGCCTACCAAGTACCCCTGTAAACCTTCCTTTTAAAACAAACTTTAGGGGCGCCTGGGTGGCTCAGTCTAAGTGTCTGCCTTTGGCCCAGGTCATGATCCAGGGGGTCCTGGGAGGACCCACAACCCGCTCCCTGCTCAGTGGGGAGTCTGCTTCTCCCTGTCCCTCTGCCTGTAGGTCCCCTTGCTTGTGCTCTTTTTCCTCTGTCAAATAAATAAAATCTTTAAAAAAAAAAAAAAAAACAGACTTAACTATTTTCTTTATACTACATTTCTATTCATAATTATTTTCAATAATCAAAAGCCTATTCCATTATAGATGCAATATAAAATAAATAAAATGTATATATACCAATTTATTATAAATATTTTATTTAATGCTTGATGGTGACAGATAATATTCCTAACATACAAATGTTTTTCATCCTCTGGTATTTTTTATTTCAAAGGTGATCTTGACAAATTTAAATATTAAAGATTATATAAATTATAATAGCTGACACTCATTGAACACTATGTATGAACCAGGCACTGTGCAAATGTTTGATATAGGTATCTAATTTAATTCTCACAATTCTTGTAGCTGCTATACCATATCAACTTTGACCCAGTGTGACTAAATCTGAACTAATAGATTCACTAACCAGGGTTAGGTTTCTGCACTATATATTGAGTGTAATGAAAAATCACCAGACATAAAAGAATAAATGAATTTCTTCCTTTCTGGGAATTAAAGTTAGGTTCTTTCCCCCTATTTTTTCTAAAGCCATAGTGTCCACATTCTGTGAAAGTGGAAACTGAGGCTCAAAACTATGACACTAAGTTAGTAAACAGGAATGAATATGGTAAACAACAGAATGGCTATCATTCTCCCAGCCAGCGTCCCAACTCCCCACTGGAAGGACTGAGCCCATGTTTTCAGATGCAGGTATGCTGAGGATTAAGTATGGAAGAAAAGCGTTTTCTGTAATTACGTTAACAGCAATGGAAGACAGATGGGCTTTGGTATGTAATGGACAGGACATGGAGACCTTGGAGAGCTGGGCCTTCCTTGGCTCGAGGTTCCTTCCACCTGGCTAGGATTCCGCTAATCAAAGATGTGACAGAAGCATTTGTATGACATGTTCTTTTACGCCTTTAACTTTTCTGAATATTGGATTAGAAGATAATTGCATGAGGTCATGTCACTTTTTGCAATTAGAAAATGATTTTATATTATTTTGCATTCTTGGAGTTAGGTGACAAAGTTAAAATTTTGACACGGCTAAAAACACAGAGATGCACAAAACAGACCTGTGCTGTCACATTTACCAAGAGTGTGTTACCATTTTACTTCCAAAAAGTAATGGATTCTATCAACTCTTAGTATCAAAGGATGTGGCTCAATGCCTCAGGAAATTATGCTAAACATCCATCTTGTAGAAAATTTTCAGACATAAAATGTTAACTTTCTTACTGGCTTCTTTATTACGTTACAGATTCAATGCCCTGCGAATTGTCAGGAGTAATTTTAGTGAGGAACTATAGGTCAAGTCTATACTATTTCAGAACCTCAGAGATCATTCTATTTACTGTATGGGACCCAATTCCCTTACCTTTGTTCTTATTTATAAAAAGTTCCTTTGCAGACACCATATGATATCTTAGTTTTTCCATTTCATATTTTATGTCTATGGAGATCAAATGGAAACATTCTACTTTAATAAGCTAGGAACTTCATTTTTCTATTTTACCATAGTATGTCATACAAAGTTAGAAAAAAATTTCATCAATGAGAAATCTATAGTTCTTAACTTTTTTTTTTTCAGTTTTGTAACTAACATGACAAAATAGATATTTTACTTGTTTGATGCATATTTTTCAGTGACAAGGCCTCTTTTATCACGGTAATTTGCATGAAAGTAGACATATTTATACCCATTAATAAAGGACCGCTATAAAATGGAGATATTTTATTACATTAATACTACTTCCCATCCATACATGTAAGCAGCATAGAAATATCGTGCTAAATCAGAGAATATAGAATAACCAGACAGAAAAACACCTCTGTTGTTTTATTTAGAAAACAGTTTCTACTTTTTGCTGACTTTATTAACTACAGTTGTCCATGTTATTTTTATTACTGTAGGGTTTTCCCCTTTATGTTAGAAGTGTGAATAAATTATAGGATCTTAAGAAGCAAGATCTTGAGCCATGTGCTCAATGTTCAATATACAAAAACACAATTTTTCAGGATAAGAGAAAATGTAAAGAACAGTATATAGAAATATCAGAAATATATGTATTAAGTGTGAATAATCGCCAAGGATTTTCTTCACACAAAACCTGAAAAGTGTTGCTATCAAACTTCCTTTCTTGGCTAGTTATTAGTTGTACAAAGTCAGTTTAACTCCAAGTTCAGATATCTTTATATATAAAAATGTGCCCAGTTTTGGTTTTCATTTTCCCCTTAGAGATATGGGTATGGTGAGAGATGTAGCTGACTACCCTAATCTCCTACTAAGTGTACAGTGATTGCTAGAGAAAAGAGAGCTAGTAAAAGATATGTCCTTTACAAATATATAATTTAAATCTCATAAAAATGTTTTTTAAAATCAAAGAACCTATTTTTACAGTATTTTCTCAGGCAATCCTACCTTTATGTTGTTATCTATACCCTAATCCAAAAAACTACATAATCAGCCCATTTTCTAAGTCATGGAATAAAATGGTTTATATAGACCCTGTTTTAATGTTAATGAATTTATAGACACAAATAGCTAGCATCAAGGCTACAATGAAAAGCAGGACACTTCAAGCATTCAATACAGGGAAAGGGGCAGATTAGAGATCAATAACAAAATCACCTGGTAAAAAAGGAAAAAGGTGTTGCATTAAAAGGCTTTTTGCTTTACATGTGAAACAATACTGAGAAACCTGTATTTTAGCACTTGTACTCAACAGGCACTCCAACTATGCCACGATGAGAACAGAAACCCATCCTTTCTAATAATCTTGTGACAAAAGCTAAAAGACATCATCCTATTAACTAGTGATCTCAACTGCTAATGCGGAGTACTTCCTGGTGCCTTTTATGTAGAATGCTGCTATTAAAAAACCACTAAACATTCACTGTGAACAACACAGAATCATTCATCTTTTATCAGCATCTCTTGTTAGAAGAGTATGAGTGGGGCTGAAGGTGTCATTGATATTATGGAGTGGAAATTAATCAGAAATTTTTCTCATATTTTCCTCATCTCACTAATTTACTTTTGTACAAATTTCCTCCTGTTAAAAAGTTCATACCCAACCCCCTGTTGTACTCTTTTAAGTTGAGAATATTCAACGAGTGCGTCCACTGAAAAGCACCAGGTCCTAACACAAAAAGCATTCGAAATTCTCATTTAGTTGTCTTTATTTTGCTAGCGCCATGTGGTCCTTGAAGATGTAGAAAACACGGGAAGCCGAGTAAAGATCAGAGCAAGCTCATTAGCATTCTGACAAAATTGGAGTGGTGGAGATGTATAGTTTGCCTAGTTTGTCGTTTTGAAAGCTACCGGTGGTAAGCTTTCTATTTCATTGTGCTTTTGTCTTTTGGGGGGGTTTCAAAGCAGCAGGGTATTTGTTAGCCGTAGGTTTGCACAATGCATTGTGGGAACCTTTCCTGCACATTCAGCCCTATATAGTATCATTCCAGTTTGAGTCAAAAAGTTTTTTTTCACCATTTATAAGAAAGGACATGTGTGTGAATCTTAGTGCATACCCTCAATTCATTTATCACTGCTTTACTGGTCTCTTTTGCCTGAATCACAAAGTCCAAAAAGAGTCAGAAACAGAGCCTAAATGACATAATTTTCAATCTTTAAAAAAATGTTGCCATTCATTTGAGAACACAACACTAAAACATTTATTTTCTGTTCTTTGTCATGAACAACTAACTAGCAACATGCGGGACTGATTCAGTTAGTTAAAATTCAAAAGCTCACTGCTTAACTATAATAGAACTCAACTCTATTTTTGAAAATAGTATAGAGGGAAAAAATGGTTTGTGCTTTAGAATTATGTAAATAAAGAATAGCTCTTAGAAGACTTAAATAACTTATTACCCTAGTCATTTGATTTTCTTCATCGTCATCTTCTTTTTCTTTTCTTTTTTTTTTTTAAATACATAAAGCTCACTTTGAAGAGCTAAATGGGCTACATTAATGCTACTATTCAACATGAATGTTTCCAAGTTGCAATGAAATGGATAAAGGTCTTTGGGGATGAATTTATCTGCTAAATCCTTGTGGTTGCCCTCCTATCTTGGATGATGACCCAAAAGAATGTCAACAGCTCATTTCCCAGAGAGCTGGAAGAAGTCCCTATGCAAGCCATAATCTGCACATTCTCAAAGAACCATTTCAAACATTATATTTCACAAGCAGTTTTAAGTGATTTTCCTCTCATCTCTAGCATCCTAGCAGTACTTTGGACATAAGTGCCACTGAAATGAGGGCTAAACAAAGTTAACACATGAATGCTATATATGACATATAAAATGTTAATTTATTTTCAATACACATTTTAAAAACACAGTCATCTTGTTGCAATAATATATTTATGGCATTGTGAGATAAATGTCTAACGATTACTATTTTTCTCAATTGTGGAAAAAAAGTGTTTCTTATTACTGGTTATTTTTTTACTTAGAACCTAACCCAATTATGAGAAGTATTTATGGTGTTTCTGAATTTGTAATTATTGAAATTTGAGGAGAAACTAAAGAGCAGTAGTGAGTGAAATATAGTACAGGAGTAATCTGGTAAAAGTAGTTTAACAGTAAGAGAATGGACCATTTGTATATGAAGCCTCTGATATAACAGTATTTGGTTGTACCACCCTTTATTTCCTTTGTACATTAAGAAACCACTGGACTAAGTAGTATGTCATCTTGGGGGGGGGATAGTTTTTACATATTAACTATTCATATTATAGTAGAACATGTAATTAAAATGATGGAACTTTTCCTTATTTCTAATTTAAGCTCTAATCTTCACCCCTGAAGGCTTTTCTTAGGCCTTCGTTTACAGTTTGAAAGCTCATTCTAACAAACAAATAACAACAACAAAACCCTGAAGAAACTGCCACATATAATTATGTGGTTATGGTGTGATCTTATTTATATACCGTTGAACATGAAACTTGACTAACTTAAAGCTTAATATTTTAATGTACTCCAACATTGAGCTGTTCTATTGCTAGCTTTAAAGCTATTAAAAAGAAATGGATGTTACTACAGTAATAATGACTGAATTAGTTCTATATTTTGCAATATGAGTATAGCCACAAAATTATTAATCTACTTCACTGCATTCTCTTACCAAAGTTTCTCGAATAAAATCGTTTGGACTAGCTATATCAAATTAGAGAGCAGTCAGGAGTGTCTAAGTCCAGCTTTAAAACAAATATCTCAACAATTACTTAGCCATATGGAAAATAGGGTATGTCTTCCTGAAGCCATTTTAAAAGTATATTTTCTATCTTGAATTTAGACTTCATTAGAAACCATTTCTGACTTGTAATGTTTAGATTGCTGAAATATCACTTTTTAAAAGAAGCACAAAAAGACATGTAAAAAAGCAGGACTTTTTAAAGCTGCCAATTAACAATTTTCTAATTTTTAAAGCCCATTACACTTGCATTTATAACAGTTTCAATATCCAGAAAACAAAGTGGAGTTAAAGCACTATGAATAAACAAATGCAGCTGTATAGTTAGACACAGCTACACACATGCTAACATAGCTTTTTTTTTTTTTTTACATTATACCAAATTTGAAGCTTCTTCACAAGTGTTCACATTGTACTGTGTTTGGGTTCCTATGACTTAAAGGCCAGATGCTTTTCACAAATGACCAACAATTGTAGTTAGAATAAATTAATGATTGATTTTTTTTAAAGCTTTGATGGAATTAAGCATACTTCTTTTCTCAATGTGCCTATGTGAATGTTTGCCTGTTAAACTTTTTTTTTTTTTTTTTTTTTTTTTTTTTTGACAAGTGAGGCCACCCGGCAGAAAACAACTGATGCAAAACCCAGGAATAATCCCTCTGTTTAGTTCAACACTATGGTTAGCCTTAACACTGCCTCTATTATCCAATGGATTTAGAGAAACTTTCATTTATTTGTTGGCCTCAGTTTTCAATTCTGTTGCCCTCTTTAAGGAAACCTAGACTTATTCCATGTAAGTACATTTGCATACTGGTACAATGCAATGTCTTAGAATTTTTATTACCCTACTAAGCTAAATAGGGGCTGTGTACATATGTAATTTGAAAAATACATGAAAAGAATCAAGATATAGGTTAATACTCTTACTAAGGATTTTGAAGCACACTGTAATAAACCTATAATGCTCATGGTACAAGACTAATGTAATTATTTCCAACAATATTTTAACTATATACAGCCATCTATTTTTTAACCCGAAATTAGTGGAACCTAAGAAATGCACTTGATTATCACAAAACCAGTGCCAATTTACTACATTAAAATGTGTTCTTTTCCTATAGGCATCTTTAAAAATCTGTATGTTTATTATGGATAATATTTTACATTCTCTGATTTCAGAGTCTATGCTATAAAGGTTTACTCTACATGAGATAAGCAAAGTAG